>NW_011888936.1:4037915-4095606 GCF_000151845.1 Pteropus vampyrus
TGAATTCATAATATTTAGATGAGTAATCAAAGATACATAATTCTCACATTATTATATATTTATTCCATATTTTTGCCTTTCTTTTCAGCAAAATCACTATGTTATTTTAATCAAGAGTTTCACATAATATCTATTCTATTGGCAGAAATGCCAAATTTGATAAACTGATCTGATTTGTTCAATCTGTAGAGATTTTGTTCTGCTGAAGCAGTAGCAATGGGAATTGTCAATAACATTATTTAAAGCAATATTTTCATTGAGAAATGAACCATGAGCTTTACATATTATGTTCAAATATTATTGTTATGTAGATAAAGATTATTACTGATTAAAAGTTACAAAATATTTTAACATCATAATTGTGATATCTTTTATGTCTTTTACATTCCTTTAAAGCATATCTATATCCACAAAAAAAATCTTTAATGTGTACTTATTTTTAATTTTTCAAAGCTGGGATTTATAATCAAAACCAAAAATAATAATATATTGCTCAATTTATTCAAATGTCAGTGGAGATGACCATTTGATCTACAGTGGCCAGTGCTAGAATATATAGAAATTACTTTAAGGAATATTGGTACATATCTTCTTCATAGTCATGCAAATATTTTTGCTTCCTTATTCTTATTTTCTTAACTTTTTTTTATTGGAATGACTTTTTGTTTACATATTTTACATACTGTTTAAAAATCGGTTTTATTACAAAAAGAATGTTAATCCTTTCAAAAATGAATTAGCAGATGTGTGTTTTTTGTAAAATTTACAATACCAAACAACTCTTTATAATGACATAACTGAATAACTCAGGGTCAATTTTAATTTCATTTATGTCAAAGACTACAACTTACTATTTATTGCAGGATCTTCTATTGCTTACTTCTACTTATCATGCATTTTATGTAAATGTAAATCAAATGTAATTGTCTTACAGTGTTTAGTTGATATTCTTACATATTATATATCTGAAAATGTTTGTCAGGTCAAATGTTATATATCTTACATGTCTCACATTTCATATGTCATACATTTTTTTCCCTATTTTCTATAAAATTAGTAATATTCCAGTGACTCCAAGAGCATGAACCATCCATTGGGAAGTTAAGAATTCCCTCCACAAAGATCGTTCATATCCATGCATAGGTCTTTTGATATTTTCTTACCATGTAACTTATTCTTTTTCAGTCTTCATTCTCAATTATTTGAAATGTTTAAAATGTTTTGACAAAGGCATAGAATTGCATGAGTGACTTTTTCTCAGGCCAAATTCATTTTATTTTCCCCTCCCTCCCTCCCTCCCTCCCTCCCTCCCTCCCTTCCTTCCTTCCTTCCTACCTTCCTTCCTTCCTTCCATCCACCTATCCACCCTTCTTTCCAATCTATTTCCATGGCTGCTCCATTAATAGGGGCTTTAAATTGACATCACCAAATGTTTTGTCATCCTAGAGTAGTATTGTCTACATAACTCTGGTTTTCACTTAATATTGCCTGTGAGTTTTTAAGCCCTTTGTTTCACTATATAGCGCTGGAAGAGAAAGCACATATTAGTAAAAATTACTATTGTATTCTCCATTTCTTCCCAATAGAAATGATTTATTTCCTTATACCTCACATGCACGATGATTGTTGCTGTAAGTGAAGGCCATTTCTCAATAAATTCTACAGTTCCCCTATTTGTGCATATGTCCCTAATCGGACTACAGTTTTTTTTGTTTGTTTGTTGTTTTTTTTTTTTTTGCAGAAATAGAGATTATAACATGGGAATCAAGTTAAAGTTATAGTAAACTACCAGTTGATTGAGACATTCATGGAAACTATGTATTTTAGTTTTTTTTCCTAAATAAATGAAACGGAGCTCACAAATCCAGAGCAGTCTAATTCCTCTTTTTCAGATAAAAGATGTCCAGTGTTTCCTCTCAGTATCAGTCACCAGTGAGAACCTGATTTGACAGGTGAATCTAAGAATAGTATCCTCTTGTTCTGAGGTCCTCTCATGGAAAGATTGGAATTGTGTTAGACTTTTCCCAGAAAGGGTTGGAGGTGATTAAATTTAAAAAAAAAAAATAATGGGTTTTATAAATTAGTTGATATGTATTTTGAAAAGTAACTACCAAAAGGGGTATTATTAGGGTGCAATGTCTCGATTCTCATACTGTATCGTAGTAACTCTAGTAACTGGTCTCAAGGAGAAATAGAAATGGCAGAAGATCACAAAATAACTGTATATATGCAATATTGTAGCTGCTGATGAATTTATTCTTTAGCTAGTTCCACTGTCCATGAATGCATCTCTCTTAAGCTGTCAGGGGAGGCTGAATTATCAATATAAATAACTATGTTTAATGGCTAATTATATTAAACATTAAAAGTAGACATGTCATTTTAATTATTGAACATACTTTCTATTATTAAGATAATTTAAATCTATATATTCAGAAAATTTTACCTTTTAGTTAATGAAGCAAATGAATACAAAATAAAACACATGAGACACATCCATGTTTATACTTAATATCCTTGGTTATCCTTTTGCAAAAGTTCAAAGTTCTGTCAAAGAGTAGCGAATGACTCCAGCTTTTTAATTGAAAGTATATTGAAATAATTACAGATTCACACACAGTTTTAAGAAATAATGCTGAGAGATCCCTGTACACATTGTCCATTTTTCCTCAGTGGTAACATTTTGGAAAACTATGGAGTAACACCACAAGCAGGATGTTGAAAGTAATACAATCCAGCCATCTTATTTTAGATTTCCCCAGTTTTACTTGCAGTCATTTATGTTTATGTGCGTATTAAGTTCCATACAATTTGACAACCTTTATAGGTTCTTGTATCCACCACCACAGTCAAAATACTAAATCGTTCCAATGCCACAGGAATTCCTCATGTTTCCCTTACAACCACCTTGATTTTGCCCTCCTCCACTCTCCCTTTTTTAATTTCTAGGAATACTTATTTATGATAAAAAATTCTCAACTTGATATAGTGCATCTAAAAAAATATATAGCTAATATTATACTTAACAGTGAAAAACTGAATCATTTCCTCCTCAGGTTAGGGGTGAGACCAGGATGCCTGTTCTCACCTCTTTTTTTTTTTTTTTTACGCCTATAGCACCTGGTCTTCCTAAGTGGTCTCCTATCCAAGTACTAACCAAGCCCAACCTTGCTTAGCTTCCGAGATCAGATGAGATCAGACACGTTCAAGGTGGCATGGCCATAGATTTCACCTCTTTTATTTAACTTAGTATAGAAGCCAGTCACTGCAATAAGGCAAGGAAAATAAATAAAATTTATCCATAGGAAAGGAATAAATAAACCTATCCCTATTTGATTGTCTACACAAAATACCCTACAGATAATGAGTTCAGCAAAGTTGCAAGATGCAAGATTATCACATAAAAATATAAATTACATTTCTATATACTAACAATATGAGAAACAAAAATGAAAAACAATACTATTTAGGTTCACTAGAAGAAAATTAAATATTTAATCAGGTATTTAACAGAATACGTACAAAATTTATATGTAAAATATTATAAACTGCTGATAATAGGAATTAAAGAACACCTAACTAAATGGAGAAACATCCTGTGTTCAGGGGTTGGAAGTCTCAACAGAGAGAATATGTCAGTTTTTCCCCAAATTGATCAATAGGTTTAAAGCAATTCCTATAAAAATGCTAGCAAGTTTTTCTGTAAACGTAAACAAAGCTTATTCTAGTATTTATATGGAACAACTTCAATTTTAACAGTTGAGCAATCTTATAAAAAAGTATTGCAACTGATAAGAACTAATTAAGTTAGAAAGACCTCAAATGAAGTCAGCAAATACTAATTCTCTTCATGTCCTCTTATAACATGGTCACTGTTTTGTCTTCTCTAATTATCAAATTTTGCTGTTTTATAGTATGAAACGGGTACATTTTACCTGTTATAGTTATCACAGTTTACTGTTTATTGAACAACATGGAGATAATTTCATCTGCAATAGTTATCTCAGTAAGTCATCAACAAAAATCACTTGTGTGAGAATTTTATGGGATATCCAGTTTTATGTTACAAATTTAGATCGCTTATGAAAACCTTTACTAGAATTACAAGGACATGTGAGTGGGCTAGTGGAAACAATCATGTTATCTATTCATACCATGTTAAAATTTTTACAGTTATGTATTTTAAAGAGAAGTACATTTTTAAAAAAACCTGTAGTTAAAGGCTGTTGTACTCTTTAAAATTGCATTTTTAATGTGTTTTAGAGCTAAAGAAGCATCAGATCTATGAAAAATTTAGATGAACTGGAATAGAGTTTATATTTTATATATGTCAGGAAGCACATGTAATAAAAATGGTCAGTTCTTGGAATGCTACACAGAAGTGTTACAGTGAATTAATTATATTTAGAAATTATTTACAATAGTGTCATGCTCATGTAAGTACTTATTATGTTGATAAAAATAAATATAGTAAAAGCAGTAAGCTGAATAAGTCAATTGAAGTGGGTTCAAATTGTTACTTTACCACTTATTAGTTATATATCATTGGAAAAGTTACTTAAAACTCTTTATTTTATCATCTGTAAATTGAGAACAATAATATCTAAGGAGTTCCATAGGGAATAAATTATATGATATTTTAAATACTTAGTACAGTGCTAGGTGCATAATATATGCTTATTAACCTTTAGATATTAGGATAATATGTGTTGTAGCAATATGTATTTATATGTAATTATTTATTTAGTCATTTATTCACTTAGCATTGAATTATATAGTTATACACCTGGATTGAGCTATTGTATCCACAGGTAGGATCAGGTGTAAATTAAACAATGGCTTTTTATAATTTATGTGGGCCTCAAAGCCAAGTGACTACACAATGAGAGACAGTTGTTACAAAGCTTTCTCAAGAATGATTTTAGTAGAAAGAGCATTAGACTAAGATTCATGAAACATGAGTTCTTAACCTCAACCTAACTGTGTGAGTGTCCCTGTCATATATCACTTCATCATTCTGGATCTCAGTTTCAACATCTGAAAAAACCATGGAAATCGATACCAGTTATATCTCTTCCATGATTGTGGAGATGGCCAAATTAGAACATTAATGCATTCCTGTGAATTTCAAATGTCACAAAGCACAATATTATGAGAAGAAAGCCATGCTGAGAAGTTATATGAATAACAGCCAACATATCAAAAACTGAACCTCCTCTCTGGTAGGAAGTGTAGCTAGTCGTGCATCTGGTGGCCAGATGAGGCATTAAGAATGTTGAACACAAAGTATCAAACCATTTTTTGGTTTAAAAAAATCAGAAAGATCAGAGACAGTATAACTGGTAAAGACCGCTGATAAGATTGTGTTATGAACCAAATAGTAATTTGTATGAGAAAATATAGTCACTAAGATAAAAAGTCGAGGTCCCTCTGGTGGTGATATCTAAAAAATCATTCGGTTTAGCCGAATGTAGGCATTTACGGGTGCCAAAATACTTGTCTTTTCAAAGTGAAATAGAAAAATCCAGATGTTGATTTTGGTAGAGAAAGAGACAGCAAGAGAGAAGATAGTTACATATTTACATATATATATATAATTTTTTTACACAAACGATAACATACAATTTTTTCCTGTAAAATTACTGTATCATAAAGGACTCTGATGACAATCAATTAATTACAAAGCAGGTATTCAAAGTGTTGCTGGAAATTACATATTTGACATGCTACTATAACATAATCCCGCTCATTTTCAGAAGACAACTTTTGAAAACAGGGTCAGAGGGTATGATAACATTTCCAGTGAATAATCCAATGTTAGCATTCATGTGCATACATTTATGTAGTAATTATTAAATGTTGTTCAACTGCCTATGTATTTTAAAAATATTATTATTGCTATATACTTAACCTTTAAAAATCTATAATTCCCAATATTCACATACAAATAACAATTAGAAAAATGGAAACTAAAGCAAAATCAATAGAAGAGAGGAAAAAGGAACCCATATTCCCGTTTTCAAAGCATTATCACTGCTAGCAGTTTTGGGAGATGGTTACTCTCGTACAGTAATGATAGGAGGGTAAATTGTATCCTTTGGAAACTCAATGTGTATGAAGATCCAACTCTGATATTGTTTGAAAATAACACAATAATTTATGCACATCATTAAATAAAAATTTTAGAAGTATCAAAATCTCGATGTATGAAATCTTAAATATTAACATTACTGCTCAAGTTTGAGACAAGTGATTTACTTCTGTTGAACACTGTGAGATTTCAGCTAACATATACACAGTATTTAGGTTTTTGTGTTTTTATGTGAAGACAGTACAATGCAGTATAGCTCAAAAATGACATATTTTGGACATTATATTTATTTCTTAGACTTGTATGACATCATATCCTGCATAAATTAGTGAATACTGTGATATCCTATTAATTGTCACAATGGGTACAAATAACCTGAAAGCAAGCAAAAATTGACAAAACCCGGAATGAGCATGCAAAAAGCAAAACATCCAATACATATACTTTGCCATCTGCCTAGTTGGCCAAAACTTTGCCCTCAAGGAAATTGCCAGAAGGTACTTTGAAAGAGTTTATGTATGTTGATTACAGCTATTCAGAATCAAAAGCTTGGAAGAGGAGCTTTCACTTTATAGGCTATGATGATTCCCAGCTCAAATAGTAAAATTTTTAATAAGTGGTGAAGAGGCATTTGAGGCTGAGTCCCTCATTTTTACGTTGCTCCCCAGGGACTTCTGAAACTATCAGTTGTCTTACCATTTTTTTTTCAATATGTTCAATGTATAGTTTTGATAGGAAGAAGAATATTGATTGAGTTTCCAGTCCATATATATTTTACTAGCTAAGACATCTGAATACTTATACATCATCAACTCTTTAAGCCTAAACTCATTCATTCATACATTCATTCACAGTCAGGTTTGAAAACATACTATGTACTATGTTCACATTTTCAATGGCCTGGTTATTTTGGAAAACAGTTTCAAAATATTACATTATTCATTTATTTTCAATTAGGAAACACCTGCCATTTCTTAAACTTCCCCAAATTACCCCTTTTGATTTGTGTGAGGCAGCGTGGAGCTATTTTCTTTTCCTCTCTCAGCTTTATTGTATTTTTGTTTAAGTCATTAGAGACAATTTTACCTTAGCATCTTATGAGGTCATTTCTAAATGTGTTGACATTCTTATCCTTCAGACTTTTTATTAGAATAAAGACATGTTCTGGAAAACCTTAAATGTCTAAGAACATCTAACACAGATTTCACCCGATACTTTTGAGCAAGGATAAATGAGCATTCTAGTAACAAATTTTCTGTTTAATGGTAACTTTTCCTAGAATAACAGTTTCACAGCACAAATTAATGAATTCTTATTTAATCAAATAGTCAACTGAAACTAAGCCTTGTTTTCTTAACTGTATTTCTCTTATGCACTGAAATAAAATGCAGAAAAATAAAATATAAAGCAAAATTTAACCAACAAACTATTTCATGTTGAAGATATGTCTAATAAAACATGGCCTATGGAGCAAGCTCTGCCCACTCCAGCTCTTAGGATCGTGTCATATCAAAGACGGTCTCTCTATTTTTAAAACTCTTAGAAAACAGCCAAGCCAGTTCCTAAAAGATTAAATTCAAGGGTTGAATAACTAACTCTGGTTTATTTGTAGCATTTCCACTAATAGGGTGAAAGAGAAAAGGGGAAGAAGGTGATACTCTGCAATAAATAGGAAGGCAATTTGTACTATAAGAATAATGATAGAAACTGCAACTAAATTCTTGCTTAAGTGAAGTGAGTACATTTTAATGTAGTTTTCTCCTTATAGATGATCAACCTAAAATATAAGATCTTTTTGATAGATGTGAGATTCTCTTGTTCACGTTGATGACATGGGTGGGGTTCTTAAGCTTCAGATAAAGGTGCCAGTCAATGTCAGGAACGAGGAAAGCTGGTCAGTTAGATGCTTCCTCCGCCACATTCTCTTTGTCTCTATTAAACCTAAAAGAACCCAAGCTTTCAGTTATGCAATCTATAAGTGGAGATAACACCTCACTTTCTTTCACCAGTTATATTCACTTATTCAGTGAATATTTAAATGTGCTATTTTTTCTGGACAATTTTTCATAGGTCTTATGTATTTCTACATAAGAAGCAGAGTATTGACTGCTCTTTATATGAGACTATCTTTATAAAGATATTTATATAATAAACATCTTTGTATGATAGAGATAGGGTCTTCCTTCAAAGCAAAACTTACAGTCCAGTGTAATAAACACAGTACCTCTCTTCGAGACAAAGGACACTTATGTTTATGGCCTATTTATAAAGATTTTCATCTCTTAAACTCAAATCTCCTGTTCTGCAGTGCAACTCACTGTGTGCAGACATCCATCTGGTCATTCATGTTGCTTCTGTGGACCTTGGGAGCAGGAGTAATGACCTGAATGAGCTGACTTTATGCTACTTTCTCTGAGCCATGAGTCTCCTCTTACCCCCGAGATATGTGCCTTATGCCAGTATCCAAGAATATGTGGCAGGCTAACTTGTAAGTAAAGTAATATAAGTAAGCAGCTTGTGAATAGGTTACTATGTCAAACCCTTCGCATTGATAAATATGGGCCAGAAACCCAAGTTGATACCAGAGTAAAAAAATGAATAAGATAATACTGCTTTTGAGAATCTCAATTATTATAGTCCAAGTTATACTGCAAGTGACTTGTGGATAGAAGTTACGAGGTTACAGAAGGAGGTTTGATCTCTCCTGGCTTCCAGAAGGGATGATATATAATGGTAGATGCTGTATTCCATGTATAAGTCTAATTAAATACATTTATAGTCTCCTTTTCAAAAAGTATTCTTCCTTTGCAAAATTATTTGTCAAGAATAGATTATGAATTTTTCTGATTACCCGTTCAAGGTTTATGAAGATAATGATTTTTAAGACAATTATGGTGATAAGTATATCATTATATGAAATATATAATAATATAAGATACATCCCAATATCACAACATCCTTACATTCATAAAGTGAACCCCATTTTGAAATGGTTTACTATACTTTTCTTTTTCCTTTTAATTTTATTCAGATGTAATTGGCATACAGCACTGTAGAAGTTGAAGATGTTCAGGATAATGACTTGATTTAATGTATTGTGAAATAATTACCATGATAAGTGCAGGTAACATCTATCACCTTATATGGCTCACTATACTTTTAATATGTGTGTTTTCTTTGTGAATATTTTCTACATAAATAATCATGGGAGTTAGAGGCTGTCACTTTTTTTTTTTCATTTGAACTTACAAGGTTTTAGCATTGATTTTTTTTTTGCTTATAGTGTTTTACTTCTCTTTTTATACAATTTGTAGCTAGTTAAATGTCACTAGATTTATCCATTCTTTAAATTTTTGAGAGAATTGCTCTAGGAAAATATTTATGCTTAGTGCTTTTAATAGGGGCTGGGATGGGGAGGGTTGATCTTTAAAACTTTCTCTTTCTGTGTCTGTATGTGTGTGTGTGTGTGTGTGTGATTTATTTATTCTTCTGTTGAAGCTTTTGATACTTTGATATGCATTTCATATCAAACGGATATGCATATTTGTTTCATTTCCACTAAATCACTATTAATTTTCTGAGTTCTTACATTGTTGCTTTGTGATCTTGCTTTATGAGTGCATTTTTTGAGGGATTTTTGCTTGTTTGTTGCTTTAACTTTGTAATTCATGATTTAAACGTGGTCATAAATTTTGACTCAGTCTGCTCAATTTTTCTTTCTGAGGAAGTTTCTTCATAATAATAATAATCGTAATCATTTATTATTATTATTATTATTATGAAGAACCTTCCTTTTTTTCTTATGTACTATCTTTATTAAATAGGTAATGTTTGGCTCCTTTTTTATTATTCACCAATGAAGGATGTGGATTTCTCTGGCTGTTTGCAGTAGTGTTTGGTTTGGTGTTTTGTGGTGTAGTGTGCTGGTTGGTGGTCGTAGGGTGGTGGTACAGGGCTATACTTCAAATTAGCTGGCTTTCCTTCTGATAGATTTTTTTTTTTTATGTATTACTTAAATTTTTGCTCTTTCCTAGCCAATGGAGATGTTATTTTCTTATTTAAACATTCTCAGTTTCTCCATTGCAGCAGAGACAGACTGCTTTCTAAAATATGAGTTGTCGGTTATATTTTTTGCTCAGCCCCATGTCATAGATTTTACTTTAGAGGCCCAATGAGTTACACATCCCATTGTTCTCTTCTGTAGTATCCTCCACCCGAGTCTGGGCAGACCCTGCTTTAACCAGCGGAATGAGGCAAAAGTAACAATGTGACAAATCCAAGCTGAAGCTTTAGAAGGTCTGGAATCTTCCACCTTTGAGTTCTTATAATCTAGCCTCCATGTCAGAGATCTTGCTAAATGAGGTCTTCATTCTATGGGAAGTCCTGATTGCCACATGAAGAAGGTCAAAGGGGAAAAAAAGCCATGGCGGAATCAGTTGCCAGCCATGTGAATGCAGCCGTTTTGGACCTTCTAGCCATCTCATCTTCTCAGTTGACACCATCTAAAATACAAAATAAGGCAATTCATCTCACATAATCATGAAATATAATGGTGTTGTTTATTTGAGCCACTATGTTTTAGGGTGGCTTCTTACATTATAATAGAGAGCCTACATGATCAGGTAGATGAAGGACACTGCTATTGTCACTTCTATTCTTGGCTATTAGACACTTTTGGATGTCAGTAATAAATTTATTTTGTGTTCCATAGCTGCAACTATTAGTTTCTTTCACTATATATTACATATTTTTCTTTTGATAATACTTTGTTGCCATCTCTCCCTGCATGGCATCTTCCTATCCATATTGAATCTCTGCTGATTTTAGCAGCCCTTATATTTACTTTGGAGCACAGAGATTTTAAAGAAAATAAATTCTTATTTTTACCTACTGTGTTGTTGTAGCTTTTAGATGTTTTTCAAGAGAAGGATGAAATATTACATTTATGATACCATGTTCATACTGAAAACGGAAGTCTGTCAAAACACAGGGCTCTCAAGATTAAGGTTCATTACACATTCTAGATTTTATTTTAGCAGACATTTGTTCTTGTTTATTTTGTGTTGTTGTTGTTTCGCTTTTCTCTGTGATCATCTTTTTTAATTTATTTTTTAATCTGACAGCAACTTATTCTAAATTCATTAACTCAAATTCAAAACCAATTTGAAATTTTGTATAAAATAACAATATGAGATTTTGCTATTTTTTTCCCATTGAGATATCAAAAAAGCCAGTGGGTTGCTTTGTTTCAATCCTATCCTCAGTGATATAACTTTCTCTGCCCTTCTCCCTAAAATTGAATTTTATTTTATATACCTAAGGATAGAGGAGGGTCATGATCAAATTTCTATTTAGGTAACAAATCATACTGGCATTTTCTTTTTTTTGCCAAATTGCCTGCTCCAAGTTAAGAATGAATCTCAGAAGTGTTTTTTTTTTTTTTTTCTTATTGCTATCTCAATGAAAAAGAAGCTCTGGAAATCTTGAAAAATATTTCAGATGCCTTCACAGAAATTTCTAAATGAAGCCAAAAGAGGATATTAACCAGCATTAGATAACAATATAAGAAGACATAAAGGGAAACATGACTAGGCCCTAATACTAAAAGGAAAAATTAGAAGAAAATGTTAAGATACCACTTGATTTCTACCAATTATCAAAATGTAGGATAAAATAACTTATTAAGATTGTAATTCCTCCCATTATTCTAGCAGGGAAATGAATTACAGCACATGTATTAACCTGACATGTATACCCTTTACAAAACTGCTTAGTTTCTTTGTCTTCTCATCAACTTCGTGTGTAATAATGAATAGTATAACCATGATAAACAACATTATAAACATTTACTTAGAACTAAATATTTGGTAGACAGTTTTGAGTAACTAAGGATAAAAAAGATCATTAAACTCATTCATCAAAGTGCTTTATTCGATGCTCACAAAAATTCTGCAGTTGACAGGACAGCCACAGCATTCACATAGAAAGTAACAGAGACCTGTAGAATAATGTGGACGAGACCACATGTTCAATAAATTGAGGAGCTTCCTTGTCCTTGATAATGAGTCTTATTATAAAATCTAGCTTTAGCATATATTCATAAAATTAATCAGAAAATAATATACACATTTAACTATCTTTAATTTTTTGACAGAGAGCCCTGGAGGCAGATACATTGAGAAGGAGCAACTATATTTTTAAAATGAAGAGAATAAATCACAATGGCAAAAGATGAATAAACAAACATGCAGCCATTTTGGACCAATATTGTCTGGATTTCTATCCCATTATTTTAGTTTACTTTCACCAGCTATACAGTTTTATTGACATACATGGTAAGATGATTTTGAGTGGAAAGTATGATAGTTAGAAATCTAACTATACATCATTTTAATTACATGGACTGTTCCTTATGTAGCAAACCTCAGTGTACCCCAATTACATCTTATCACATGCCTGACTGAGCACAAACCTTATAGAATTTACCAAAATAATCACTTGACCTATTTAGTGTGCCATTCAGCAGACCACAAAGGATGAAATGCTTTCCTGTCTAAAGCCATAGTAAAAGACTAGACAACTCTGAAAGAACATAGTTTTATTATATAATATTTCTGATTGCCTTCTTCCAGAATAACGAATCCATGCCGGGAGAAATACACACTTATAGTAATAATAAGTGATTAAGTATATTACCATGATATGTGTTGAAATCTAGAATAAGCACATTAAACACTATTAAGAGAATAAAATCAAAGATATTAAAACACCAAGTCCAGCAGAACTGAAGGAAAGATGAGGGAAAGGGGGTTATTTCTTCCAACTCTGAGAGCACGATACCTGTAAGACAGAATATTTACAGATGCATATGGAAAAAGATTGAGATACTTATATCTCTTCACACTCTTAGAGAGTGTTTTTTTTTAAAAAAAAGCAAATCAAATTACATTGTCATTATAAAATCAGAGATGTATCTAATTTCCCAAGGATGATGAGAGATATAATGGAAGTGATGGAAAGACTACATAAAATATACACTCATAGGTCAATTCATTTGAGTTTGGAATATTGGAAGATACACAAAATTTTAATTCTATTAGTGTAAATAAGACAGATTTCTTCACTTCTCTAGTAACATTTATTCTTGATTTAAAAAAAAAAAGTTTTTAAACAAATCTCAAAAACTCTTTACCTCATTCCAGCTGTTAGGTGACTAGAGAACCAGAAATGCAGATATTTGTTTGTACACACTAGCACAATCGTGTGCTAGCTTTATTTGTATGCATTCTTGTAATAAGATAGTCCTAATGTATTTTACCTGATAAATTTTTATGCAGATCTTACAGCAAATTTTTCGATCACATGTTGGAACATTTGTGCACAAAAAATTCCCATCTTTATGTTTGAAATTTATAGGAACACAATTAAAATGAGAGGGGTCCAAAGGTATCAAGATAATTACATTTTTCTAATCTTACTAAACAAGATAAATTACCTGCAGGCCCTCTTATAAAAGATGAAATCTTCATAATAAGTGAATTAATCAAGCAGCAGCTTGCTACTGCACTTGCATTTATAACAGAAATGATTCAAAGACTTATTTTATGGGGAAATTAATGGAAACAGGCTTTTCATTCTTCTGCACCAATTGAAAACCTCAGCAACCAGCTGCCCACTTGTCAAGAAAACAGAAAGAAGCTGGAAACAAAGATAAATAAAAACACCTTTTTCCTGGCACTTTTGAAGAGAAAAAGGAGCTCTCATTTACAGCAGCCATCTGTTTGTTATTTAATATGGGTGAATTACATGCTGTAATGAGTTTGTTTCTGCATCACTCAGTGCAATGGAACACAAGTTCACTCTCATAATGTGCAGCAGTTTTTAAAAGCTAATCATTTAATTGGACACAATCGTCAATGACAAATGGAGATGTAAAAACTCAGCCAGCTGTAGAGTGAATATGTAATCATTGTGAAATCATATTATTTTACACGCTTGAAGACTTCTTAATCGTATCTGATGTTGGTCATCACAACAGACTGAAGAATTGAAGAAACATGGTGAAAAACAGCTTTCCAAAATGGCTTTATATAATTGGCCCACGTTAACACTGGTGTTAGAACCACCATTTGACTTAGGTACAGAAAATCTGTCTAAAGTGTTTATTACTGTCCTAATTTCAGTTTTGATTTTCATGTGTATTTTTTTTTTCAAATATGCCATGATTTAGATGACAAGAGTTATTGTTTAGGAGCAACTTGAGTGTTTTTTTTTTTTTTTTTAATCAGCTTCAGTAGAGGCATCCACTGATTTGTTACTTTTGCACATGACATTGCATGCAGATAAACATGAAGACCTGGGAGACTGTGTGCCAGCAATTTTTTTAATCACACACACACACACACATGCACACACACAAGCTGCACTTCAGGAAACCAAACGTAAGTACCTACACCTGCTTGCATTATAGTCAGAATTTACACAATGCCGCCATAGTCTTTAACAGAAGAATAAAAATCTCCATTACAAAGAATTTTCCCTTTGGATTTTCCACAAAACACTGAGCTTATTAGCAAATTTCCACAATGAATGTCATTTTTCAAGTTTTAGGCATCGCAAAAAAAAAAAATAAATAAAAATAATCAATTTTTTAACTAGAGTATGTATTTAATTATGCAATTTGTGGATGTTTTATATGTTGTGTTATTGTTGGCAACACTGAACAAAATATGTTTTTAACTTTATTGTCCTTCAGTAAAAAGTTCTCATGACTGAAAAAATGCATCGGGCATATCAATGTATAATCAGTTCGGATTGCTTATCTACTGAGCTCTCCTATGCTCTACTTAATCTTAGGCTTTTAAACATATTTAAGAAAGGGAAGTAAGAGGTAACCCCTGTTTCAGAAATCCCTTGCTATCCTATCTCCTCTACAGAAATATTTAAACTATTATCATTCAATTCCAATAAAACACAAAAGAATTCATGTTTTTATAACTATCTCAAAACATTACCTTTCATTTATTATATAATATTCTTCACTCTAGGTATGCTTATAATTGTATACGTTCTCTTTTTATATTCAAAATCAAGGTTTGTTTTCTGGTTATGTAAGCCTTTAAAGAACATATGCCATACTTTGGTTTGGTTTCTCTTTATAGCTCTTAGCAACCTTTTAACATGGTGACCTCTTAATAAATAGTGTTTAAACGAACTTGTAGTTTGTTAAAGAGAGCAAGCAAGCTTTTAATTCTCTTGAAGAATTAACACGAAAAAAGGGTATGTTTTAATTTTTTCTTTAAATGTCACCTTATTATTTATAAATATATAGAAATTCTCTTGACATAAAAACAAAGAAATACAATACTAAAAATGTAAGTCCACAACTAGAAAAGAAATTACATAAACAGAAAGAAACACAGATGTTTAAAGACAGCATAAAAGCAACTTGAACATCCTGGAATAATCACCCAGGAAATAAAGACAGATGCACTGTAAATTAAGAAAACAGCTTAAATATGCAGTGCAAGTATGATCTGGGGAAAAAAAAAAACAAAAAACAAAAAAACTGTCATATTCTTTTCTAATGAATGATTAACAGGAAAACTGAAGATGTGAAATATACTGTTTATGAAGAAACCAGAATTTAGCCCTAAACATAAATTCATACAAGTGCAGTTAGCTAGATAATTACTCTTGGGTGAACCTTATCTGATCACAATTTTGAAGTTCCTCCATTCATTTGGACAAACCTATTCTGATGTGAAGAAATTATGATACACCAGAGAGAAACTCCTTGAAACAGAGACCCATGGACTTGGACATCACTTAGTATGGTGACATGCCGAAATGCAAATTACCCACAGGAGACAATGCCTCATTTTTCACTTTGCCTTGATTTACTTTCAGGACTACTACTAGCAATAGATATCAAAGAAGAATCCCAAGGGAAATAGTAATTTAAAAAGGAGTAATGCCAGTTGATTCTCAAACGCCTCTGCATGGAGGAGAGTAAAAGGAATGTTCTAGGATTTATACTCTAGAAAGATACATGTGATCTTAAGACACCCGGGACTGAAAAACTTTCAATAGCTCACCATTGCCATGCAAGTTTCTTTCATTTGTAAAGACCTTTCATAATAAAACCCTTTCATACATCTCAAATTGCATGTTGATTGCTCCGTACAATAATAACTTACTTCAGCTAAACTGGAATAGGAAGACATTATACACATTTGTGATTCCAAGATCATACAAGATTGTCTTCCTTTTTCAAAACATTGGATTCTATCTCCAAAGCTAGGTTCGTATATCATCTCCTGTGTTGTGATCTTCGTCATAGTCTCAGCTCATGGTAATTTTGCTCTACCCTAAATTTCTTTTTCTTTTTCTTTCTTTTTTTTTTTTACGGAGAGAACATTGGTTAATAACATTATATAAATTTCAGGTGTACACCATTATAATTTGATATTTGTATGCTCTATTGTGTCCTCACCACCAAGTCTAATTTCCCTCTGTTACCATATATTTGATCCTCTTCAAGTGTTTTGCCCTCCCCTACTCCACTTCCTCTCTGGTGACCACCATTTTATTGTCTGTATCTATGAGTTTGCTTTCGTTTTGTTTTGTTAGTTCTTTGTTATTTTGTTTTGTTTTGTTTTGTATTCAACATAGTGAAATCATATAGTTTTTGACTTTTCACATCGACTTATTTCACTTAGCATAATACCCTTAAGATCCAGACACTTTGTCACAGATGGCAACATTTCATCCATTTATGGCTGAGTAGTGTTGCATTGTGTGTGTGTGTGTGTGTGTGTGTGTGTGTGCATGTGTGTATGTACACACACACAACATCTATTCGTTCATCTACCTATGGACACATAGGTTGTTTTCATATCTTGACTACTGTAAATATTGTTGCAGCAAACATAGGGGTTCATATATCTCTTCAAATTAGCGTTTTCATATTCTTCAGATAAATAACCAGAAGAGGAATTGCTGGATCATGTGATAGTTCTATTTTTGTTTTTTCAAAGAAACTCCTTACTGCTTTGCATATGTATGTGTATGATGATTTCTTTTTCTCCACATCCTCTTCAAAACTTATTTCTTGTCTTTTTGATAATAGCCATTCTAACAGATATAAGGTGATATCTCATTGTGGTACTGATATGCATTGCCCTAATAATCAGTGATGTTGTATATCTTTTCATATACCCGTCTATCTTAAATTTCTAAAGGACTTGCTGTCTACAAAATTTTTATGGAGTTATTGAATTTTTATGGGCATATTTCATTCTGCCTATGCTTTGCATATGGAAAATATTCAATTAATGTTTGATTAGATGGTTTTTGAAAAATTTTGGAGGACAAAGTTAAATGCTATTTAACACAATCATGTAAATATGTTCACCCACTGATATTAAAAGTGCTGATTAAAGTATATCTAATGATCATCTCAAATCTCATCTTTTTCAAAAGTTCATGGATCTTTTCAAAGTTAGTTTCCCTATTGTACTCCCACTGTAAACACATAGTATTTATAATGTAGTTCTTTATCTAACAGAGTTCAGAGTTTGTCTTATTTATTTTTGAATTTTAAAAGTCTTCCTCAGTGCCTAGCATATAACAGTAATTAAGTAATTGTTCATTTATCTAAATCCCCTAAAGTCGTTAAGTAATTATTTTTTTTGAATTTTTAGCATATTATATAGTCTAGTATATAGCAGATACTCAATAACATTTGTTAATTAAATGTTGAATAACTAGTTAGACAGATGATGGATGATATATGGATACTATAAAGATACAGCAGAGACACTAAACATTTAATATTTAAATATTACCTTTAATATTTAAGCAGAATTTTAATATTTACATAGAATTTTAAATCTTGAAAACTGAAGGAAATCTACTCAAAACAACTGATTTTACTCATAAGGAAACTGAGGCCAAATTGCTAAGATCAATTGTTGAAAAATCATCCAGCTAACTAATTCTGATTTCCAAGCAACGTGGTTTACATCATATGATCTTGAGACTTTAATTTTATAGGTCTCATCAGTTGTATACTTTTATCATAGTTGAGGAACTTAAAACAAGAAAAAGGGTTTTGTCCAAAGTTCCTTTCTAAAATAAAAAAGTCAACATAGACAAATTTTTTTTAGCAAGATAATAAATATATATGTACCTTTGTAATAATTGGCGTTCTCAAAATAAAAACATGCAGATTAAAATTTTGGCAAAATCTATGAAATGATTATAATAATCAGGTACAGTATTGTAACTAATTGGTGACATTCTTTTCTATTGAAAAATGCAAATGCAAATGTAAATTCATATATATCTAGAAGTCATCTATGTAAAGTAAGTAAAAGCTTAAGGCAGCTTCCTTTTTTAAACATTTATCAAATGGATATACTTTATTTTCTGTACTGTGGAAATAATCAGGAGTCTATTTTAATTGCTCACCAATGGGCAAATTTATGTAAAATAATTATCACCCTAAATTTATAATCATTAAATAATAAAAAAGAGATAAAAAAAGATTTATGTGGAAAACATTTTGTAAAAAATTGAAGTTAATATCACAAGAGGCATTAAACACTAGTACCAAAAACTATAAGTAATTAAAATTGTTCCACTATGACTAAATTTTTTAAAAATATATACTCTTCAATTGTGGATTTTATTTCTCTTATATTTTTCTATGGTGTAATTATGATGGTGGCTTTCCCAACCTCTTCTATATCATGACGCACAGGAGAGAAAACATTTTTACGGAACATTGACACAGTTAGATAAGAACACTGATCATGGCACTCTAGGAGCTCAAGCGTTGCGTTATAGCAGCAGCACTATTAGGCATTTGAAGAACATCAATAAATCCTGCATCAGAAAACTTTGGAGTTATTTAGGAGAAACTATGGATATTTACTAATATTTGTAATGAAGATAAAATTATCATGACTTCCTTCTCTTTCTGGAAAACTGAAAAAAACAGTGCCACCAATTATACATGTTCCATCATATTGCCTAAAGAAATAAAATGCATTTATATGAAGATTATTATAAATTTGGACACATGGTAATGACTAATATTTTTTAATGAAGTATAGGTAGGCGCATCTCTTTTAAGTATCAGAGATTATTTTTATTCCGGTATATTGATATTAAAGAACAGTACTGATTTTGAATCTTGAGTTTTTAAATGACACATAAGGAAGTTAAAGAATTATGGATTTTCAAAAGAGAATTTTATCCTAAGCTATGATCAAAGGAAAGATCTCTACAGATAGAAGTCTTTAAGATTTGTTTGTTCCTCTATAAGCATGCCTTTCCAAGGTATCCTGTGAAAGTGTTGCCTAAGGATGTGCTAATCATCATCACTGTGAAGGAGAAAAACTTGAAAAAAAAACAGAAAAAAAAACCAAAAAAACACAAACATTTGCAAGGATTTCCTAAAGCATAAAGATGACTTTAGGAGAGAAAGAATGAGGTAGAGTATTTTCTTTTTATTTACTTCAAGCCCCTGTGTGGAACAAAGTATAACATCTGTGGAAAAGCCCTACTTCAACTTATTTATGTATTTTATTCCACACATCAGACAGTAATGTATAATTATTGAATATCTTTCTTGAAAAAAAAATGTTTTCCTCCATTGCCAAAGTGAAAATGTTCAGTTTATTCCTCTTCAAATTTATATTTTATATAGCTATAATGAGCAAAAATAATATTTCCAATAGATATATAGTTTCTTTTCATCTGTGCAATTCATTGCATTATAAATGAAGTTCCAACAATTTCACTCCATTTAGCAGTCTCTTGTTTAACATTTATAAAGAAATTTACATCTGTCAATCAATAGGCTGGACATCTATGGAAAGTAAGGTAATTGACCATAGTTCGCACCTAAATTCAGGCAACCCCAGGGTAATAAGGATATTGTTCAGAGGGTAAATTATTTCCTTTAACTGAGGAATTATAAAATAATTCATCATAATGTCCAGATATTTTTCTTACCGATATTGTAACCCATCCATTTAACTGTCATGGAAGTTCCTGCATCTCTGCTCCTAAAATAAGTGACTAGGAAAAAACTGGACAACTGCAATATCTGAATTAAAACAAAAGAGGAAGCAAGACTAAGTGTAATGCATTTGCTGCAGACAACAAATGTTAAATCACTTTAGAACTACACTGTTAAACTGACATAATGCATGTTTTCCTAAATGCCATTTTTTCAGATGATATTTTTTTCTTTTTCTACATTATTCTGAATTCTGGAAAAGACTTGTCACCTCCAACTGAAGTATGTAAAGAAGGATCTTTACTACTACTATAACAAAATTACTGTTTTCTTATAAAATTACATAACAGATGGATAAATTACTATATAGTTTTTTATCTCATCTCTCTAGTTCTTTCTAATTTATTATCTCTTTCTAAGATTCAGGATTAATACTGACAATTATTCTATGTTTCTCAAATTATATGGAGAATACAACAATAAGAAATAAAATATAAACTTTATATGTTTTATAGTAAGTATAATTTTCTCTTTCTATACCCAATGAATAATTTATTTTTTCAAATTATCTCTGAAAAAAGTGACTAATATATTAAGAAAGAATTGTGCCAGCTATTGAATGACAGAGATTTAAATTCTCCAAAACTGAAAATTAAAAAAAAATAATTGATGCTTAGAGAGAGATTGTTATAAATAAAATAACTTTTTCTACAAATAAGAACAGAGTAAATCCATGTGAGGGAGGGAGATCCAAACTCGACGATTTGAAATATGTGACCTTGGGCAAGTCATTTTCATATATAAAAAGGTGGCAACACTATTTGTTTTATGACATTATTGTGAGGATTAAACACGATATTTATAAAGCATTTAAGCACTTAGTAGTTTGTAGTCTAAACCTTTGGAATGAGTACAGTTCGACGGCTAAGAGCATAAGCTCAAACTTGGGATCATATCTGAGAGATATTATATGCTACAGGATTTTTGTGAATATCAAATACACCAGCATTTACGAAACACAGAATATATGTTAAGTGTTCAATCTATCCTTGTATCAAAAGGTGAAGATAAAAGTAATCAAATGATATCTTTTGACATTAAGAGATGTAAGTTTTCATGGTTTATTGCAAGTTTCATTATTTAAACTTGCATTTTACTGTTTACTCATTTTCTGCTTACATTTTAAATCACAAAAATAGTGAAATCTAGACTGTGTTACTTTACTAGATTATAGTTACAGACAGAAACTCAGTCTGATTGAGACAATTTCCCTATGAACTGCCAGGATATTTTCTGAAACATAGTAAGGACCAAACTATGATTTTAAAATGGACGAATGAATAAATCCCTTTAATTACTAGCAATATTACTTGTTGTAATTTATTTATTCTTCTATACAGTCATTAATGAATAATCTAATTGACTATCTACTGTGTACTTTGTTGGAAATGGGGAACCATCAAAGATGGATGGTTTAATCCCTTTGCCTAAGAAACATACTTTCTAGTGGTGAGACAGAGCTGGAAACACACAAACACACAGACATACACACTTACACAGTGGGTGGACTACTGAGATACTATGGAAGACTTACAGAGATACTATGGAAGATGTTGGAAGAGTATCTATATAGGGAGGATGGGAGATTGATTATGTAAACTATTCTGAGGAGCTGCCATTTTATTTGATATTGAAAAAAAAAAAAAAGTAATTATCTAAGTAAAGAGTTGTGGGGAAGAAAGACTTCCAGGCACAGAGAGTAGCATGTTCTTAGTCAGTGATATTTGGGAGAGCTTGACTAAAAGTGGTTCCGTGTGGCTAGTTTATTAGTAGTGGTGCAAGCTTTAAAGCACCTTGTAAGCCATGTAATAGCCATTATTTAGTCTCTTAATTCAAGTTAATAGAGAGTGTCTTAGTCCATTTGGGCTGCTGTAACAAAATACAGAGACTGGTTGGCTTATAAGCAATAAATGTCTATTTCTCACAGTTCTGGAGACTAGGAAGTCCAGGATCGTGATGCCAGCTGACTGAGTGTGTTGTAAGGACCCACTTCCTCATGGGCAGTGCCTTTTTGCTGTATTCTCAGGGCAGAGATTTCATTGGGGTCTCTTTTATAAGGTCCCTAATCACACTCACATGGGCTCTGCCCTTCTGTCCTAATCACCTCCCAAAAGCTCCACCTCCTAATACCATTACCTTGGGACTTACAATATCAGTTTGGCAGGGACACAAACATTCAGTCTATAGCTGATGTAAGGTTTTAAGTAAAGGAGAAATTTTTTTTGGATTACCAATAATTGCACCATGCACATGGGGGGCGGGAACCTTAATGCATACTCTTATTAGTAATAATGGAAACCTTGTAGAAATTAATCAAAGAAGAAAATATATAATACAAAGTGAGTAACTAGACATGGCATTCTTCTGTTCATATTATCATAATAAAGTGTCCCTCAACTACCATTGTTTTCAGTGGTCTCTAATCAAAACAAAACAGCCAATGAAACAGAAGAGACATTATTTCAATTGTATTTGGCTACATGAAGATTATCTTATGTTCTGTGATCAAAATTCTCTTTCTTTTATGTATGATTTATTGTGTGTCAATATCCTGTATTGCTGTAGTACATTATGTCACATTGCAGAGAAGAAAATCATAAAAAAGACGAGTCCCATAATTTGTAATGAGGCAGAGTAGATGTTGTTTTGAGATCTTACTTTATTTAGCTGCTGTTTTTATTAAATACTAGAATTCCAATTAGATCAACTTCTTCATTATCTGTAGCAGTACATAAACATTTCTAAGAACAGTGGCTGGATGAGGACACATGATAAGATTAGGCTGTATCTCACTCTGAGAACTGCAATGCAGAGTTTTGTTATTTGATAAAAAATTGTAATGACCTCTTTCATTTTCACCCATCCATTCTAAATGTTTATGACATTATCTTGATCCTGGTGAAACTAATGAAATATAGTACAAATAACATTTTGTGCTGGATTATTTGACTGAGAGTGATGAAATATTAATTGTTAGCCAACGCATATAAGTAGACCTGAAGTAGTGGATTGAGGGTAATTGGGAATCATCAATGTCTCTTAGTTTAGTGTCTTCTTGGATCTACCAATCAGTATCATTATAAAGTTTATCATCCGAACCAAGAAACTTGTGAAGAAAAAGGGGGTGCAATTAATAACTATGCCAATGCAAAAAGTTTAAATTGAGACTGTCACAGGCAAACTGGAGTGTATGGTTACCCTACCGATAGCATGTGTTTTCATATTATCTTCCTTTAATATCCAAAGATTGACATAAGAAAGGATTTTACTGAGGAGAAAGTTGCCTGTGGAATTTTAAACAGTCATTGAAACATGTAAAACTATCCAGTCATCACCAGAGACAAACGATTCTAAAGCTTAATGTTTGAAAAACTCCTATTTTTTTCAGTGTTATCCATATCAACATCGATAAATTTGATCTCTACCTTAGAAATAATTGTTTTCTTAGAAAGCTTCTGTTCAGTATCAAAGCCTGTAGTCTTCTTTGTAAAGATCTCTAGCCCTGTGGAAATCGTCAGTGCCCTCTGTGCTGAAGCTCTTGGTGCTTCCTCTCCTACAAAATAAATCCATAAGGAGCGAATGTGGGCAACTCTTCCCCACTTGGAACCTGTTCCTTTTCAGCAGGAGTCAAGTGCATTCTGATTCCACTAGAGTCCTTGCTTAACTACCAGTCATATCAGCGTAGAAGGAAATACAGGGCCTATCCTCATACAGTGGACTCACCTCCACCTTGAACGTCCAGCCCCTGAAAGCTGCCATAATTACCAGCCATACGAAGGTCCAATTTTACCTCCTAACGTGAACTGTCTTCCTTGTATCTAATCCTGTTACAGTAGGGGCATAGTGTGGTTAAATGTGCTTATGTAGCTAAGTTTTGTTCTTCTACAGGTAGGGAGTCTCTTCTGCAGGTTTATGTTTTATTTTCTGTGGTCAAGGGTGAGGATACTGAGCCTGAGTTTTCCTGTCATTTTCTGTTAGAATATGGAAACATTCTTTTCATAAAGAAAGTCCCAACAGAAAGATTCCATAGCTCCTTAAATACTGTGTGTGTGTGTATATACATTGCAACTACTAAAGAATGAGTTAAATGGGCTTTTATGAGCTTATCAAGAAAATAATAATTTTTATAGGAGTTTCCAGGAAGAAAAAATGGTTTGAGTTTCAAACATCAAGGAGACAACCCCCTTTTTACTAATGGAGCTATATTTTCTAAAGCTGTTATAATATCCTTAAGGAATTTTTTTTCTTTGCTATAGGTTCATCGAGAGATTTTTTTTTATCATATTAAATGTTAATGTCTAAAACATACCCAAATTATGCACTTTTTCAGATGAGAATCTGAGTTCTTTGAAGCCTTAATTATATCCAAGTAGTAATGGGGGTACATGTAGTCTCTGTTTGTAAAATAATGAAAAAAAATGTAACATCTACAAATTTAGTTTTCCCTCAAGGCTATGCTTCCATAAGTGATTATTTCACACAGATGTCATTTGGAATCTACTTTGGCATTTCGGTCCCTAAATCCTTGTCTTATTTTTAACCACAGTATGTTGGACTATCTGGTCCATGAGTTGGGCTCACAGTCTTTAAGCCCTGACAATCTTCTGACACCAAGCAGCCACCAATTCACACACACACACACACTCACACACACCAGTTAGCCAGTGACAACATCTGTGCCCAGACTTCTTTGATCTTGGTTCTTCACTAAATCTGTATCCTTTTGTTGCCTGTGTTTTCATGTTGTTATGTACAATGCAAAGATGTATTAAGAAAGGCAAATATCTCTATTTAGTTTTTATTTAGGTTTACAACTGAATGCTGAAATTTATAATCTTGAGTGATTTGCACTATCTCTTTGAGTCACACACTTGTGACCTTTTCCTTATTTGAAAACTTGAATCTCATTTATGGCATCTTAATGATTCTTACGCTGTGATCTCGTTTGTTAGATTAATAGAAATTTCACCTATGTTGAATTTTTATGCAAATTCACATTAAACTCTATTATAAATACAAAATTTAAAGACATTGTCCAGCTATTCTGATATTTTTAAAGTCCTGGATACATGCAGATGCACTACTTTAGAAGTGAGCAATATAGGATGCTTTCTTAAATGATTGATTTCTATTATTTCATTTCTTAAGTTCCTTATTAATCAAAAAAAACCCTTTATACCTTTATTAAAATATACTGCATTGTTTTCTCATACTTCTCTTTATTTGTCACCATACATTATGATATGAATATGGATTTTGAATTTGTCTCCACAGTTCTGCCTTTGGAGTAAAGTAATGCATTTTATTTGTTAGAAGGAAGTACCTAAGATTTTTGACTGACTAATATAATTACTCTTGAGAGGAGAGCAAAGCAGAAACCTAGTTTATTTTGATGTTTTCCAGCATATCTAAAATGCCAACATGGAAAGAGCTCAGAAGAAAAATGCTGGAATCTTTCAGATGTTAAAGGGAAGTAGGATAACAAAAAGTACAAAAAAGACAGCAAAATCAATAAATGTGCTGATCTATTCACTTTTATTACTGAACTTTAGGGTTTTGAGCTGAATTTCAGCTATTTCACATGTCCCTAGATATAATGAAGGGATGATATAGACTTTAGTAAGTTATGAGGTTTATCTCATACATGTGAGTGCCTCATAACTTATTAGTGCCTGAAGCTATAATGAGTTATGTTGCGGTTCTCATACTGAGCCTCCAAAACTTGTAACTCACCAAAACCTTGGGCAATTTCATTTATTTAATGCCTTTTTAGTATTGGAGCTCTAATCCAGAATTTGTTAATTTTTTTCATAGTTACTAGGTAGTGTCCCCTGTGGTATGTTAAATTCAGAAGGTCATAAGTCCCTATATATTTTGCTGAAGTGAACATTCTCTGCCACACATCTAAAGAATAATATTTGGGGGCGGCACACTAATACATCATGTCAAGCTGACATTTATATCATGGAGTTTACTATTTTCTGGTGATATTGTTCATAATATAAGCCTTTGACTTGTTTGCAATCACAAGTTGGTAGGATATAGTGTTCTGTTAAGCATCTCTGGTGGCGGTTTGCAATGAATATGTGACTGCTCTACAAATTTTCTGAGATGTTTTGCCCTTTCATTTTGGTAGGAGTATAGAGAAGATGATAAAAGGCTCTATTCATCAAATGCTGTTTCTGTGGGAGTATCTTCAAATTTTCCTGGCTTCTCTTTTCAGGTGGACAGATGTGTATATCTGTGGTTCATCATTCTGAACAATAGCCCCATAGAAAATTGCATTTGTTGTAACTGATTCCAAAAACAAAGTTATATTAAAAATGTTTTTTTGAACATAATAAAACAAGATTGCTTTTGGTTGAATTTGCCTCTCTACTGTATTACAGCTTTTAGTGAGCTTTGCCATAGAATACAACAGACAAAAAATAATGAAGATACTCATTAAGTGCTAAAATACATCTTTCTTGTACAAGAAATGTAGAATTATTTTTATGAGAAATAAAAATTATTTAGTTTAATAAATACAAGTGTTCTTGAGAGAATTCAACATTTTATTATTTGCAGCCCTATAATGAAAGTAACATTTTAAGACCTAAAAACAATGCCTACTTGATTAAATGTAGCTACTATTTTTTATTCCTATCATTAATGATTACCTCTCTGGTGAAGCTTACACATGAGATTCTAGCTATAATATATAATATTTACACATTTCACCATATGCAGAATGGGTTCCTGCCCCCACCTAGTATATATTAAACAAATGCAAACCAATTTTGCATGAAACTGGAAAAAGTATAATTAAAAAAGATCTTTCTGCCTGGGAATAATATAACAGTCTATTTCAAAGTCAAAAGTAATTATTGTCAGATTCTCTCCTTTACTGGAATATCTATACAATTTCTCTTTATTCCTGTGAGTAATTGAGAGATGATGGAATTTATATCTTACATTTTTAAAGCACTTAGATTTGCTAATTCCAACAGTAAAAGTCCATTTAAACAAAAAAGACCTAATTAAAATAAAGTAGTTGAAATCTTTGGAGAAAACTAGTTTTTACCCTAAGAGCTCAGCTGCATTCAAGAAAAACAAATAAATATCCATGTCATAGAACTTGATAGACCTAAAATTTATTTCTTCGAGTTCAGGAATTATTAAAATGGATAATATATTTGTAAATAAGCTGAAAACAATTTAACATACTATTTTCCTTGTTATTGATGCTTTCCCTCATTGCAAATGTGTTATTTCAATTTTATGTTTCTAAATTTTGGTCAATTTATATTAGGAAGTAATTTATTATATTGCAAATGCAATATAAAACTAAATAATTTAATGAGTTGCTGGTAAGTCCAAATGAGAAATACAGGGAAACATTATAAAGGCAAATGAACAAGAACATTCTCCAGTAAATGCTAAGAACCCAACTACAAGGAAAATTGGTTGTTTTCACAATAAAGCATTTGATTCTATTTTTTTTTTCCACTTCCATTGTCCTCTTAGCTCTTTAAAAAAACAAACCTAAGGAAGCGTGGTGAATACTGGCTTGAACCAACATTTTATTTTCCTTCTTGATTTAAAAAATAAAGCAAGACAATTTTTTTTTTTTAAGAAAGGAAGTTAAAATAGAGTATGTCTTTACCTAAAAGTATATATGAATACATATTCAGTCACTTAAATTATTTGCAAAATCTATATAAATTGTGGATCTAGGGTGAGATAGTTTATATGTGGGCAAAATAAGAATACTAAGCACATTTAATCTTTTGGGAGCAAAACAAAGAAGTTCCTAAAATCAATTTTAAAATATCTTCCAGTTTTTAGATTATATGGGCAGTTTTGTTTTCAAAGAGTATCTCATTCTAATTTGGAATATTGGCTAATAGACATTATACAATAAAAAGTACATAGAACAACCTATATAAATGGGAACAATTTATAAAAATAATTTTTTAAAAGATTATAAAGCAAATATTATAATTTTAGATTTAAAAATGATTAAATCTGGAATATCAAAACTAGAAAAAAGGCCTCAAAAGTTTAATATAATTTGGTTAAGGTTATAGAATCTGTTTATAGCAGCAATGAGATTAGATCTGTTATATTCCTGTGATATATTTTTTTTGCCTTACACCATAGTATAAAAAAGTCTTATTTTTTCATACTGTTCAACAAAAATATTTAATACTTTATAGCTTTGGGGTGACTAAATGAAAATGTAGTATCTAAGCCATTTGTGTGTATATATGTGTATGTGTATGTTTGTACATAAAAATCATCAAGTAATGTATTGAATAATATATCCGCATTTGCCTTATTTCTCCAGCCTTAAAGTAAGACTGATTGTTGTATCAGTATAAACCTAACTATGTATTGTTATTCTTTTAGGTACCCAAAGCTAAGATTTTTTTCTGGGAGAATTTTTCAAAGCTGCTATTGGACATTAGCAGGGGTACAGAATAACTACTTTATTATTGATGAACATTATTATGCCATTCATTTCAATTAACTTAAATTTCCATATACTTTGTTTCTATAATAGTTGTGTTTAGAAACTTTGATATTCATAATAGAAAAACAAAAGGAAGTTTGTAAAATACATCCATTACTATGACAAATATTTATTACCTTGTGCCTACAACTGAACCGAAGAAGTACTTCAGTTGATCTATCTCAGCCATCCTGTTTCACCAAGAAGCTGTCTCATCTCTTTAAGATAACTTCGATTTATAGAGAGAATAACTGAATAGAAGGGTCTAGAAGAATGCTGGGACTTTTATGACATTCCTGTCGTAGGCTAATGTGTTAGTCCCCGCAGGCTGCTGTAACAAACATACCATTAACTGGGCGGCTTATAAACAACAAGAATGTATTTCTCTCAGTTCTGGAGCCTGGAAGTTTGAGATCATGGTGCCAGCATGGTCAGGTGATGGCCTTCTTAGAGTGAAGCCTTCTTGTGTTTTCATTTGGTGGAAAGGACAGTCTAGCCTTCTGGATCCTCTTTCATAGGAGCTCTAATCCCATTTATGTGGGTGGAGACTCACGACCTCAGTCTTCCCAAAGTTTACACATCCTAATACCATCACATTGACCATTAGGTTTCAGCATATGAATTTTGGGGTGGTGGTGAGAGGAGATTCAGATATTCAGTCCATAGCAGCTAAAGAATTGAAATCTTCACAAAACCAATCACTTCATGGTCTCTTCATCAATTATATATATATAGAGAGAGAGAGTGAGTGAGAGGGAGAAAGAAAGAATAGTAGATACTTTATTTTGTTTTTTAATAGACTATTTAGAGAAGTTGTAAGTTCACAGCAAAATTGAGAGGAAAGTATAGAGATTTTTTTATGTACACTCTGCTTCAACAAATGCATAGACACCCCTATTATCAACACCTCCGCCCAGAGTGGCTTGTTTGTCACAATTGATGAACCATGATACATCATAATCACCTGAACTCCATAGTTTATGATAGGGTTCACTTTTCGTGTTATACATGCTATGGCTTTAGACAAGCATATAAGAACAGATATCCACCATTACAGTATCATACAGAGTAGTTTCACTACCCTAAAAATCCTCTCTGATCTGCTTCTTTTCTTCCTCCCCACCCCCAAGCCCTGGCAAACACTAATCATTTTTACTGTCTCCATAGTTTTGCCTTTTACAGAATGCCATCTACTTGAAATAATATAGTATGTAGCCTCTGCATGCTGACTTCTTTCATACTTAGTAATATCCATTTAGGATCTGCTATATCTTTTAATAGTTCGATTGCTAATTTGTTTTTAGTGCTGGATAATATTTCATTGTCTGTATGCACCACAGTTTATTTGTCCATTCCCCTACATCTTAGTTGTTTCCTTTAGGAAGCATAATTGCTGGATCACGTGGTTAGATTATATTTAGTTTTCAAAGAAACCATCAAACTGTCTTTCAGAGTGGCTCTACCATTTTGTATTCCCACCAGCAAAGAATAGGCATTCTTGTTAATCTATATCCTCATAAACATTTAGCGTTGTAGGTGTTCCAGATTTTGGCCATTACAATGTATATAGTGTGTGTGTATAATATATACATACTGCATTGTATAGTTCTAGCTCGTTGTTTTAACTTGCATTTCTTTATGACATATTATGTGGAACATCTTTTCACATGCTTATTTGCCACCTGTATATCTTCTTTAGTGAGATGTCTGTTAGGTCTTTTGCCCATTTAAGTCAGGTTGTTTGTTTTCTTATTGAGTTTCAAGAGTTCTTTGTATATTTTGTATAACAGTCCATTTTTAAATATACCTTTTGCAAATATTTTTTCCAAGATCGTAGCATATTTTTATTCTTTTGGCAGTATCTTTCACAGAGCAGAACTTTTTAATTTTTACAAAGTCTAGCTTATCAGTTATTTCTTTTGTAGATCATGACTTTGGTGTTTATCTAAAAAGTCATTGCCAAACCCAAGGTCATCTAGATTTTCTCAGATGCTATATTCTAAGAGTTTTACAGTTTTCTGTTTTATATTTAATTTGTGATCCATGTTGAATTCATTTTTTTTTTTTTATGAAGAGTCTGTGTCTAGATTCTAGATCCTTTTCATTTTCTATGCATTTTTTTCTAGATCACTTTTTTTTTTTTTGGAAGTAAAATTGTTGGAGCCCCATTTGTTAAAAAGGCTATTTTATGTCTATGATGTTGCCTTTGCTTTTATCTCAAAGACCAGTTGACTATATGTGGGTTTAACTTTGGACTTTATTCTTTTTTTTTCATCTGTTTGATATTTTTTCATTTATGCCACAGTCTCGAATACTATAGTTTTATAGGAAGTGTTCAAGTTGAGTGGTAGTAGTCCTCCAAGTTTGTAATTCTCTTTCAATATTGTGTTGGCTATTCTAGGTCTTTTGCCTCTATATGTAAATCTTATCATCTATTTGTTGATATGCACAAAATAATGTGTTGGCACTGTGATGGAAATTACTTTGAATCTATAGATCAATTTGGGAAGAATTGACATCTTGACAATATTGACTCTTTATTCATGATTATGAAAAATCTTTTCATTTATTTTATTCTTCTGATTTCTTTCATGATTATGAAAAATCTTTTCATTTATTTTATTCTTCTGATTTCAATAGTGTAATGTGAGAATTACACTATTTCTCATATAGACTTTGTACATATTGTATTACATGTATATTGAACTATTCCTTTTTGAGGGTGCTAATGTAAATAACATTGTATTTTTAATTTCAAATTTTACTTTATTGCTGATATATAGGAAATGCAATTGAGTTATTTATTAACATTGTATCCTGAAAACTTGCTGTAACTGTTCATTTGTTCCAGAAATATTTTTGTCGTTGTTGGTTCTATCAGATTTTATACATAGGCAATCTTGTCCTCTGTGAACAAAGACAGTTTTATATCTTTCTTTATAATCTGTATACTTTTTGTTTTATTTTCTTGTCTTATTTCTTTAGTAGAATTTCAAGTGCGATATTGAAAAGTAGTAGTGAGAGGAGACATCCTGACCTTCCTGATCTTCAAGTTTCTCATCAAGTATGATGTTAGGTATAAGTTTTTTGTAGATATTTATCGAGTTAAGGATATCCCCCCATTTCTAAATTACTGAGAGTTTTCTAATTATAAATGTATATTGGATTTTTATCCAATGCTTTTCCTACATCTATTGATATGGTTATTTGATTGTTTTTAGCCTATCAATGAGATGGATTATATTAATTGATTTTTTAAAATACTGGACCAGCTTTACATACCTAATATAAATCCTACATTGGTTAGTGTGTTGGTAGGTGTTTTCAAAAGCAGTCAATAACTCATAAAATATTGTTTCATTTTGCAACAAATAGGGGAAAAGCTATTGCTAAATGTGCATCAATAATTTTGTATGTGTGTACATGCTAACACACACACACACACACACACACACACACACATATATATATATAGAGAGAGAGAGAGAGAGAGAGACAGACAGACAGACAGACAGACAGACAGACAGACAGTTTAGAAATAGGACAGACAGACAGTTTAGAAATAGGATTCAAAACTTCTCCTGTGAAATAATCTATATTGCCCATGAATGCATTCTTGAGAAGATTGAAGGTATAATGGTCCAGAATCTCCAAAGCCAGGCCCTCTGGTTTCAGATCTTGTTTCAAGCACTCACTATCTGGTCTGGTTTCTTACTCTCTTTGTGTCACTGTTTTCTGATCTATAAATATGAATGATGATGATAACAATTGTTTCTTCTTCCTAAAAATGCTGTATTAAAATGGTTAGTATAGGTAAAAGGCCTAATAAAGTGCCTGGTATTTAGTCACTCATGTTTAGTATCCATGCTTACAGATAAAGCAATCAGTAATAGAGCATTCAGTTCCCTGAAGATATTTATGACTTAGGAATAGAATATGTATGCGAAGTAACAGATTAAAGGGCACAAACTTCTGTCCAAGGCCTAAATTTTCTCATTCTTTGTAACTTTTTAAAATTAAGTTACCTAAGCCAAAGGGCCTCACAAATATTTTCTAGTTCGTTCTATTATTTTCACTTATATTTGTTAGACTTTTCCAAAGCGTGTTTCAATCTTACTCAATTTTGAGTTAATCTGAAAATTCCCATGTTTTGGATGAGCCCTTTTCAAAAACAAACATGCTTACTGGCAAATAAATTAATTTTCAAATATATATAATAAATAATGTGTGCATGGATACACACACTGGTGTTTTAAAGTAGATTAAGTGCAAATACTTGTAAGAAAACCTTTTTTACACCTATTAGATAGTAGTAATAAAAGTGTTTCATTAATATATCCAGCCTAAAACTGAAAAGTTTGTTGCAGATGCTTTTCTGTTAGAATTCACATTTTTTAGGTCACTACTATAGTGATGCCTTGGTACAGCAGAATTCTAAGTAAATGGAGCCACAGATCTCCTCACGACTCCATCCCCGTAACTTGTGATCAGAGAATTTTCATTAAATTGTTCCTCTTTTGTTTGAGAGAAGGCTTGTGCTTTGTTTATTTCTAGACAATATGTCTTTTTTATTTATTTACTTTTCATGATAGTTGTACTGTAAACTATGCATGGTGCTACATATAAGTGCTTCTAACAGTATATGCACATATCTCACAAATTTGCATTCTTATTAACAAAAAGATTTAGATATCTTTTAAAGTATTTCCAGTGCAAGAGGTTGTTCTTCTGGTCTTTACTTTTTTCTCCAATCATAAGATGAAAAAATTGCCAAAAACTGACCAATCAGTACATCAGAACTATTGAGACAATTGTAACATAGTTAGCAATAGCTTTGGTTCCCCTATTTGGAACACAAATCAAATGAAATATCCATGAGCTATCACCTGCTTTAAAAAGGACACCTCACACAATATTATTTCGCTGTAATCATTGCTTAATGCTTTAGCAAATACTTTGATCTTTATTGCTTCTAATTTTTAAATATATCTAGACTTTGGGCGAGCATTTATTTTTCTAGGAAAGTATTTTCTGAGTCATAATTTACTCATAAGGAATGAGCAAAGTAGAAATTTGGACATCTTTCTTTGCTAAAGTTTTTCATTCTTGTGACTGGTATAGAGTGGTTCTTTGTTTTTTGAAGGTCAGGTGACAATTACACTAACTATAAACATTCATTCTGTTTTCTGCTAAATGATTTCTACTTTAAATTGCTTCTAAATCTTTTCTCATTCACCTTAAATCCAATATTTATTTTAACCTTGAGCTGCCTAAGACCTTTAATAGGAAGCTTCAAAGCATTTTAAAAATCGTATCCTTTTTAAATCTTTCTCATTTGAATGCAAGTGCCTTGAAAGCTCAAACAGTGTTGGTTGTTCTTATTGAAGTTTATAATGCTTTAGATATTCAAATCAGCTCTATGTCTTCCATTTGTTATGCAAATCTTTAAACTTTATATACTGCATGGTTTATCTACATTAATACAGCTTTCACTAACAGGTCTTACCAGAGCAGACATATACTGTAAAGGTGCACATTTTTAGTGTCTTGAATTACCATAAAATCATAAAAATAGTGTGTATTGCTTTACTCTAATCAGACTCAGTTTTATGTGGTTGTTGAAAGCCCTTTTACATTCCATTCTGTGTCTGGAGGTCTCTGTATAAAAATGATTCAGAAAAGCAAAGTGAAGACACCTGCTGGCTTATAGCACAAATACTAAAATATCTTAGAGCCTGCTGAAAGGAGAATTGGAACAATATGTCATTACTGAAGGCTCACTTGCAAGTTCTAATGTATTATAATGAAAACAGTATGACAAACCTAATGAGACAGTGAAGATTTGGGTAATTGTTCCTACAATGTATGGTAACTTTTCCAGCCGTTATTGGCAAACATAAAACCTAATGAGATTTTATTAATTTAAATGCAGTACATCTGCAAAACATTTCCTTCCTTGCATTCTCTTCTGATAGTCTTTCTTTCCTCGTGGACTTGATCCTTTCAAGTTAATTGTTCTATATAGTACACTCTCCAAACAAAACACTTGACATAAATTTGAATCAAACTTTTTCCCATTTATTTTTGTATACCTTGTCCTGGAGCATAATATTGCATGCGAGCCTGTGAAGAAAATCAGTATTATGTTTAATAAATAGCATAATATTTTTAATTATAATAAAAAACTATTTTTGCTAGACTCTTTTGAGTGTCCTTTTAAAGCACTAGAAATGTCATTATTATCTTAATTTGTGAAGGGAAGAAATTAATTTCTGTTTATTTTCAGCCACACGTTTTAAATTGTCAAAAGACAAAAAATGAACAAGCAGCCGTGTTCTACCCATTGACTGCTTCCTATTCAACCATTAGTTATTTATTAAATTTTAAAGTATCAAATATGATTGAGAGGTTCAGTCTACTTCCATTAGTATACATTTAAATTTTCTACATGCTTTTACATATGTCGGACAAATATGTTTCCATTTAGAAATGAAAATGCTTCATCACAGAGGAATTTTAAAATAGCACTGTTTTAGACATGAAAAAACATGACGAGAATGCTAATTTGCTACCATTAACCTTTAATTCCTATCTGTTTTCAGCTTTATTCGCTTTGCTCTGTGTCTTTTTTCAAGCTACAGTGTCATAAACACATAATAGGTGAAATCTTGACTTTGCAGTGTTAGGCAAAAGAACATTTCTCAGTGAAGGCACCGGTAACGCATTGCCAGCTCGTGGTAGAGAAAGCAATAGAGCTGTCAAGAAGTTCAAAAATTATATTGTCTCTGCTAGAATAACTGGAAAGAGATCATATTCACTTTCCCCCTGAGTTTTGCAGGTCATTTTGGATTTACAGTACAGCATTTTATTACAGTTTGAGAACTTTGTAAAAAAACTTGTCTAGTTCCTTGTCATCAAACGTTTTTTTATGCAAGCAAATACAATTGGATCAAAATATGTTTAACTGTTTACATGCAATTTTTAAAGTTCTGATTATGAAAAATATAATTTAAGAAGAGAGCTATTTTTCCTCTTTTATAATTTAGACTTCATTTTTCATATTATAAATGGGATGGGACTTGTAGAATAGTGTGAAGATTGAAGAGATCAATAATTTTCCAATGAACATTTGAAGGTTTGAATCAAAATTTAAAAAAAAAGACTGGATTTACACTAAATTATAAATATTTGGATAACGCATTTAGAGAAACATATTAAGTTTACCATATGTTTTAAAAATATTACTTGTTTTTTTATCTCTTCCAAAATATGTATATAGCTTGAGGGAAGCATTTCCTGGAAGGAATTATAAAACAACTTCTACCACAGGAGATATGTAAACATATTGTTCTCTCCTTCGTTGATTTCATGAGAGGCTATTAGGCACTTAATTAGTATACTGTTTATGTAAGCATATGATTTTATTAATATAATTTAGAGTAGTTTGACACCACATGGTATGATGGTTTCCTTCATCCCGTTATAATATATTCAGAGAGGTATATTTTTATTGTAAGAGATGACAAAAATAAAATTGAATGATCAAATATCTATGAATGTCTGTCACCAACCATATTTTTAACATTTAAGTTATCTGATGAAATTATTATTAAAGAATGAGATCTCTGGGTCATGATTCTAAGCTTTGTTTTATATTGTTATCTGTTGATGCTGTTTTATTTACCCCACAAACATTTTCTAAACATACTCTGTACATGTCAGTCAGTCTCACATTTAATTTTGGCTATTCTCATCAAAAAGCACAGTAAGAACAAGCATGTAAAATATGTAATCGCAAAAGTGTGGAAGTTAATATTTGCAGATTCCTGTGTTTTAACTGGTTTATAACAAAAGATGTTATAAATTCTGACTTTATATTGGTTTATAACAAAAGATGTTATTAATTCTGACTTTATATTGCCAATTGATACAGTTTTATGAAAAAATGTTCATGCAGATGTTCAGTGTAAATCACACACACACGCACACACACACACTGAATATACTTTAGTTGGAAGATTCATTTGATTCTTTGGTGATAACAGGATAACAGTCGAGGTGAGTCTATGAAAATAATTTCTGTGTTAATCATTGCCCCTACCTTACTTAATCAGAGACAGTAATTCGTCCACTACAAACTAAAATATTATGAATATATAGTAAGAATTACTATTTTTTAGTATTGCTTTGGTTTTCCCTTAAAGATCATTTTAGGAGCTCTACCTCAAATCTCATATGTATATTTCATTTAAGCTCCATTTTTGGTGCAATGAGAAAATAGATTAATCTTGACAGAAATCCTGTATGCCACTTACTAGCTATGGAAATTTTGGCAAGATATTAAAATTTTCTGATATCTAGTTTACCTAGCTGTAAAATGGAGATAAAATAGAGATAATGGTGACTACTTTGGAGAATAATTAGGGACATATATGAAATAATGTATGCGACACACTAATCAAACCGTGGCACATAATAGTCTAAATTAATGCCGCCCCCTTCTCTCATTTTAAACTTCCTTTTGCTGATTTAATCACAACTTTAATCGTAGGTTAGTACAACTCAATTTCCTGCTCTTTCTGTGCATATAGAAATGAATACAGTGATCATACATTACTTTCTTACCAGTTTCAACATCCCATGTTCTCTATAAACTGAATAAAATACATTTAATACTTTTCTACTTTTTCGTTAAGAAGAGAATATTCATTGATTCAGTAAAAGCTTCTTTTTTTCATTTTTATCCTCCAGCAGCCACACAGTTCTTGCTTTTCTTACAAGAGATAAAACTACAATGTTAAATGCACAATAGAGAAATAATGACATTGGGAAAAAAAAAAAAAAGTGGCAGTGTAGAAAGTTGCCAATGGAAAAAATAAATTCCTTGCTTAGCTGGATTTTTAATGGAAATGATGCAGTTACCATATTTTTCTAAGGACAAAGGATTTTGCGTTTTATGTTGTTATCTGTTGATGCTGTTTTATTTACTCTCCAAATATGGTAAGCAGTGGCATACTAATTAATAGTGGAGAAAGCAGTCTTCCCTGGTACAGGCAGTAAGAAAGTATATTGTCAGTAGAAAATTTAAAAACAATAACATTGACTAAATGTCATCTACATTTTATCATAATCACACTAGTAATTATAAACAATTGCAGTGATGAAATTCTTATTCAATTTGGGCAGACTGTACTCATCCTGCCACTTAAGAATCATGTGGATCAAACTAGTATATAAATATAGTTTGCTTAATTTTCTCTGGGCACATATTTTAGATTCAATTTTTTACTAATGTTTATGTCCTTTATAGCACAGCAGTTTTATGCTTTACAAAAATAGCTTACCTCTTCTATAACAGCTGATCACGTGGTTAAAGGAAGACTTCACAAAAGTGTTGAGAGAGAACTAGATTTTTTTTTGTCCATTCACTTGAGACATAATTTCTAATTCATATGCCATTTTACAGTAGTTGAAAAATGTGTAATAAATTCATAGATTAAATACCACTCCAACTAAGAATAATCAATCAAAAATGACAGCTGATTGATTTCTTTTGTAAATGAGAATATACTTATTGTTTAATTGATTTCAATATGCTCAAAAGGTGATTTGAAAGTCATATATTCAAAAGAATATTGCTGCTGTTTTAGTGAGAATTTTAGAAGTTCAAAAATGTGATTCATTGACTGACTTGAGATCTTTTTTCCTGTCAAGACAAGGAAATTTATGACCCAGTCACTCATTTTGAACTTACTGTGAATGTAGATAAAATGAAAAAACAAAAACAAAAAACAAAAAACCAAAAACTTAAACTCATAAAGAAGTCTATTTTTAATTTTATTGACAGTTTCTTCCCAGTTACTTTAGAGTTTGAATCAAACTATTTCTTTTGAATGAAATATAGAATCCCTTTTATATCATGAAAAAAATTGTGATCTCCCTTGAGTGCCGATTACAGGACTTTGGTACCATAATAGGCAAGAAACAGATGGCTCTACAATACAGGAACATCTTAAAGTAAACATTAATACAAGATATAATAAAATGCTTATTAAAAATGCAATTTTAATCATGTTAACTGTTGTTGACTTGCTATTTAAAACTATTTCACAGATCCTAAGAAGGAAAAAAAAAAAACAATTAGTGCAGAATATGATGAATGTATGGCATTAACCACATTATTTACAATAAAGTTATCTCCTGGAAAAAAGAAAAAGAGTTGTATTTTGGTTTCATGAGACGTGGTCTATAGATATTTTCAATTGCATTCATGATATTCGAGTAGGCTTATTACATATGTCTACTCATTTTCTCATTCTAAAATATATTTGTTAGTTTGTATGGTAGCTTAAAGCATAAGCATCCACACTAAGGAATTTTTCCCCTCTAGCTTGGTCATCTTAAATGTTTAATTGACTATTTTAAAGCATAGGTCATTTCTGTAGTGAACTAAGCTAAGGCATAATGGTTAAATATATATAGCCAGCTTTCAATGTTTTTGAAGGCTTATTTTCCTTATAATAAAATATTACACATGTAGATGAAAATTGGGTATTTCTCACTCTGATAGAGATTTAAGGTTGATGATGGTGATTCATATATGTTTTCTTTTTGTCAGGTTTGATTTTCACAAATCACTGATTTGGGTTAGGGTTTTTTAGCATAAAATTATAGGGTATAATGGATACTTCTTTGTAAAGATCTTCTTTCTTCAGATCCAGGAAAAGTAACAGTGCAGCATGTTAGAATATAATTGAATGAAAATGAACTATGGAGTAAGATATGGTTTGAAAATCTAGTTCCTGCACTTGCCTCTGCATGTACTTTGTCAGCTACTCAGTAGCTCCATGCTTGTTTCCCCAGTGGTAAAGTGGGGCTGATTATACATTTGCACTCAATTTTGTGAGAAGTAAATGAGTTTGTTTGATGTTGTTCAGTATGAACTAATATTAGCTCCTTCTTATTTTCCTTTCCATTATTTCACATAAAATTAAAATGTGATTTTTTTTTAAACTTTACAAAATATAAAGTTCTACTTTATAATCTTAAAGTTCACTGTTTCTCTCTTGGATTCAGACCCATTTTCACTCCCTTGAAATTTGTCTACTGAATGGTAACTTACTGAGCTGTGCCTATGAGCTATGACTCAGTGCACTGCCTGACTCCTGCGCTCTGCTGTCTAATGTAATTATTTTCCCACACACTAAACGTAGAATTTTAGGATATAAAAAGACTTTAGACATGATGAAATGAGCTCTTTGGATATGGAAAAGAAATGAGAGGGATTTGCCTAAAATCATGCAACTAGTGAGAAACAGATCTTAAATTCAGACCAGTATTGTTTTGCTTCACACCATTGTTTCATACCAATATCCAATATAGGTGTCTTTAATATGATTTTTTTTCAGGCAAGATACCGAAGTGTGAGATAGTCACACCAAGAAAATTGTCATTTAGGCATTTAAACATAGAATAGTTGTCTACCTGACATAGCAATGTCAACTATAATTAAATAATGGTCCAAAAGTGGATGATATGATATGCATAGGTGATTTTGGCCTTAAAAAATTCTGGGGAAATCATAATATTATAGAATTTCACTAATGATGCTCTTTCAAGTGATCACTACCATCCTTCAAGAGGAATATTCATTTGTTTAACAATTTAATGTAAACTGGAATATTTTTATTACAAAAATAACATAATCATTAAATTAAAAAGTAAATAAAATGCATATACATACATACATTTAGACCATTTATACTACACGCATTTTGCAACTGAAAATTGCACTTGGAGTATCATTCTTACTTTCTCATACCACCAAATATGAGCTTACAACATGCTTTTTAGTGTCCATAATATTATGTTTTTGAATACATTATTATATATAAATATAAAAATTATATATATAAGTTATTTTATATATGTATGTAGTCATTTTTTATTATATAGTTTGGTTGTTTTTAGAGTTCTTCTATCTTTAGTTATAAACCACTCTGTAGAGAATTTCTAAACATATGTGATTTTAATCCTATGGTAAATTATTGAAAGAAATTTCTGTGTCAAAGTATATTCTTAATTTACCTTTTAAAAGATTATAGCAATCTATATTTCCTTTGTAATTAGTTAATTTAGACTCTTTTATTTATATCTCTGTCACTGCCTATATTTGGAAGCCAATAGTTACGTCTAAATTTTATTTAACAATAGCATTTGTTTTTGTTTACAAGGGAAATACACCAAGAACATCATGTAAAGAAGTGGAAGAGTAGAAGTCAGATAACCTGGAGTTAATTATTGCTTCTGATTCTTGATAGGTATTTTTCTTTCTGAGTCTCCAAGTAATTTTTTTAAACAATAGAGCTAAAGTTTTGTTTTTCAGTATAAAAGTTAGTTGTGTTGTCAAAATTTGGTGCCTGGGTATTTGGGAGAAGGCACTGACATAGTAGTGAAGGAATCCGATCTCTGCTCAACTCTCCACAGAGAGTCAGGAAATTCTTGGAAAGGACGTACTAAGCTGAACATGAGGGATTGTTTTATTATTTGCTTCATTGGCTTGTTATTGTTGTTATTATTATTTTAAAGGTTTCATTGATTTTGTACCTTACATATTGAATTTTTAAACATGTATTTGGAAAGCTCCAGACCATTTTAATCTACATTCTCACAAAAATGAACAGTTAGTTTTAGTTGCCTTAACAAGTAACAAACATTTGACTTACAGCCATATCACAAACAAACAAACAAACAAACAAACAAATAAAACATACCCACATCGTACAGAACCTTTTCTCCAAATCAATAATGTCTGTCCTTAAGATCAGAGCCAGGATTCCTGTTCATATATGCCAACTGGTCGCTTGCCAGCATTTCTCTCTCTGACAGTTTTAACAACATACCAGTAGGTTTCTCAACAGAACACAGTAAGAGAAGTTAGTGATTTTATCTTTTAAAACGGAAATAGAAAGTCCAAGTGAAATCATACAGCCTTACATATATATTCTTTTTTCAGTTAATTATCCAGGCAGACTCTATGCCTGGATTTGACTATCCAATATAAATGTAATTTTATCACTGGCTATTATTTTTTGCCTTCAGTGTATTTTAGGCATACCTTTCCAAGCATGATATTATCAGGGATACTCAGAAGTATCTGGAATCTCAGAGTCATAGAGAAATTGATAGATGACCGACCTCAGTGTTACACCCATAGTCAGCTCTGTAATATCGCCCTCTGAGAGAAAATTAGCTACAGTTAGTTGACACCTGAAAATAATCCACTTTGTTTTGAGTCAATGGAATATATTTTAAAATTCTTTCATACGTTATGTAAAATAAGTGTGCTTTTTAACTCTTTCTTATTTGCCCAGTTTTCTCACTTTTAGGTAATACAGATGTCATTGCACTTCATTATTTATAATCTACTTTTTTCAATCTAAGAAGGCAGACTACTTTATGAACCAATAATTCAGTCTAGGCCAAGCCTTAGCTTTGGTTTAATAACCCCATTTCCTTCAGTAGTTTTAAAATAATATTTTCAGGACTTTTTTTCTTCTATTGGACTTTTTTTCTTCTATTTGACTTTTTTTTGTTTTCAGTAAATTTTTATTGTGATATATTTGTCTTGTCACAGTTGTCCTACTGAAATAGGGTTAATTAGGGCTCTCTTTTCATGTGTTTTAGAAATTATTTACCACTCTCCAAAAATGAGCATGATAGGTTACATTGCCAAGACATAAGGTAGATGTATTTAAGAAAAAGTCAAAAACCTCTTTCACTTTTAAAATATTACAGTATTAGGATTCATACTTTGCTTAAAATCACAAACTCTTCATTAAAAACATCAGTAAACCTTAACTCTATATCAGATATGAATAATATATAATAATAACATATAAAATGTGTAAAAGTTAAAATAAAATGAATCCGTTCTCTCTGTAGTCAATTGTTAATTCCAAAAAGATTAATCTTATATTTTCTTGTTTTGCCTTGAAGAGCTTGGATCTCCAAAATTGTAACTACACTGGAACCAGATTGTATGTGAAAACCATCTTCGCATCTGCTGCTAGATTAACAGAATTTAATTTATTCACATTACTTATCAGAGAAAGGTTTCAGGATACCTCTTTGACTTGGCCGAATCTTTGGTAAAATTTATTTTACCAACGTTTTGCCTGTTCCAACATTTATCCTTTCTGTAAAATATCAAAATAAAATGAATAATGACTCATATCTCTTATCTATGAGTGTACTTTTAGCTAGTCAAAAAAAATTCATGTTTTGACAATATCCCCTACCTCTGTAACATAAGTCAATTACCATATAGCCAAAGATTTTATGAGAGCTTGCCTGCCAATAGTTCGAAAACTGAATTATTCCTCCCATTCCGCCAAAAAAAGTACAGAGGAAGTCATATATTTCAGTAATGACAAATTGAACTTATGCATTGAAGTGGAGATACTGAAAGGATATTTGTGGAAACTGAGTCACAGATAGAGTAGATAATTTGCAATGAACAAAATTGATAACATGACAGTGAACAGACTACTTTTAAAAATTCATTTCAAGAAATAGAGAGTACATATACTTATTAAAAGAAATATTGGTGTTCCAGTTGATTGTATTTTATGACTTTGATAGGAACAAACTAAAAAAAAAATAGACAATTAGGAAAACTAACTCCATAGTTAATTGTATTAATGAAATTGTTGCTAATATTTGAAAAGTGTGATAATATTGAGTTTTTGTTTTAAGAAATGATTTTATATCTTTTAGAGATGGATGTGAAATATTAACTGATAAATTATGTGATTTTAGGTTTCTTTAAAATAATCCGTTTGCCTTGGCAGACTATTAATTGGGTAGGGTCTAAATAAAATAAGATTGGCAGTAGGTAATTGGTACATGAAAAGTCTTTATACTATTTGTTCTACTTTACTATGTTTGAAAATTTCCTTAATAATAAGTTAATGACTTTTTAAAGTACCTTTATTGATAGAAATACTGAAAAGTTATTTATGCATTTATTTCACAAAGATATATCAATGTCATGATATAACAGAAGAGACCATCATCTCACTAGGCAACATTTACAAATTATTGAATAATACCAATATTTCTTATGTTACATTGTGTTCCTATCTACCACATTCCTTATGTTTTGGTAACATATAATCAAAAATAAAGAGGCAGTTTCAAAACCATTTTTAAACAATGAGAATATTTCCATTAATAAGAATTTTATATCAAAGACATGAAGTCAGAGTCTTTTTTGGTTTAGTGGGGGTGTCAGATATTCTGTCTACATTTTCTATTATTAGAATGAATGTCAACACAGAGAAAAGGATGTTCGTGCTGTCACAGGGCGTATACTTAGGCTACATCTGAACATTATTTTTCAGAAAGAAGTGTTCAATGATTTGATCACTTGTCAGAAGTGTCTCACCAAAAGATCTTGCAAAGCCTTCAGTTTTCTTTTCCATCTGGAAAACAAAGAACAAAGGCCCTATTCTTCAGTGTGGTGTATTGAAATCCATGCATTTTATAGAAATCCTTTCGGATATCAGAAACTGTACTGAATTTTCTATACCTCATTGCAAATTTTTGTTGTTACTATCCACAAGTTTAATCCAATTTGTTCAGATTTTTTTGGGAGGGGTGGAGGGGCTTGAACAGAGTTGTTATATAATTGAGTAGCAATAAACTTTAAAAAGAGCTCTGCAGCCAAGTTATACAGTAGGCAGTGCTGATGAATATGTTGTGCTGTGGAGAATATTTTAAGCAGATGGTATCCACAGTGGTATATCTACAATGTCCCCTAAAATTGCCTTCTGTCATTGAATGAGCCATACTGTAGCTATAAGTGAAGCATCAAAAAATACTACCTCCGAAAAAGATGTCGCAGTATGATAACTACTCCCACCTCACAGAAATGTTGGGTAAACAAATGAGATAATCGATGTGAAAATTTCTTGAGCATTTCAGGAATAAGGTGCAAAAAAAGTCCAATATATTGTTATATTATTATAATATTATAATTTGGGAGGTGTATCTAATTTATATATCTGTATATTTCCCTATATAGATATGATTAGTTATGGGATATGAAAGAAAATTTTTCTATATTTTACAAAATTCACTGCCATCCTAGACTTCTCAAATTTTTGATATGAATAATACGTGAATGCACTTTTGTGCTGTCTCATCTTCATGCATGTTATTTTTTAGCTGATGGAGAAGTAATGTACATTTGCAAAGATGTGGAAAATAGAGTCTTTGACAAGTAAGGACTGGTGATTCAGATCCAAATCCTCCCTCACTACAAAGGTCCAAATATGTATGTTTTCTTAATTAAAAAATAATATTTGAATTCAATTAAGTTTATATTGGCCCAAACACTTGATTCTTTACATGCAGAATTAGACTTTTTTTGAATAAAAGAAATAAAATGTTTATCTGAATTCATAAGTAATTTTATAAAGCACTGATTTTGGTCAGTGATTATATCTATAGCAAATCATACTACATTTACCAATTCAAAGATATAATGAGGGTTTTAAGAAGTGAATTATTACCTTAGGTCAAATGGTAAAAGAGGAAACATCTGACTCATCTATACTTCTGTCTTCCCTATAGGCTACCTTTAATTTTTTTAACTTTTCTTCTTTTTGTAGAAACTTCGCAGTCCAATTTAGTTCTGTATTCTCATCATCTCCCTACACAAAATTACTTAAAAAGAAATATGTGAAACTTTCTCACACTGATATATAAATTATTGATAAAAACTTTCTTACAGAGATTTGCATACTAAAAGGGATCAAAAACTTAAACTTGTTGCCCTGGATAAATTATTAGAGTTTGCTACTGTATGATTACAATTTAATTCCTACATGGGATGAAAATGAATGGAGTAAGGGCAAAACTTAGTACTTGTTGGAAGCTATCATTATCTAGGCTTTTGAAATTTAATTCTTACAAAACTTTTCTGTAAGGATTTGCAGAATGCAAGGGCTCAATGAGTTCCCACCAAAATGACTAGGGGACAAAACATAGCAAGACATACCATCGTAAAAAGTTAGAATACCATATTTAATGACGACTTCATAAAAACTTCGAGACAGGGATGAAAACTTATTTAAGAAATTTGGAGCAAATGATACCTTAAAATTCTGAAGCAACATTATTTTGAACTTCTAATTTCATTTCCAGAAATCTAAGCAATTAAATAAAATGAGAGTATTTTCAAACATATAAGGCAACATATACATTTTTTTCTCTATAATCTTTCTCGCCAAAATAAAATGTTGAGGCATGTCACACAGAGAACTATTGTAAGATATAGTATCCTCACAAAGATTTATAATAAAAAATCGAGGTAGAAGTTACCACCTAGCTTCCTTCTCTGCAAACCTTTTGCTTGACTTTTATTCTCTCACCTGCAATGCTAGTCTATAGTGTTTACACTTACATCTGTCTCTGTCTGTATATGGGAGAGGGAAAAAGCTTCCTACCTGCTTCTGTCCCACTTTTATTTAAAAGACAGGAAAAAAAAATTCTTAGAACTAAACTAGAAATAAAATGTTCACCACACTGTGTCTCCATCTGCCTTTCGGGTGGATTATACTGTGTTTAAATCCAAAGACTTCATACTTTATATATATATATATATATAACTTCTACCTGGATTTTGTATATATCTATATCTATATATAGATATATAACTTCTACCTGGATTTTGTATATATCTATATCTATATCTATATATATAAATTTCTATTTCTGAAGTACATATGTGAGACTAAACCACTAATTTTGTCCTAAAAAAGGTATAACATACAATACGATATATTATATGTATATATTATATATACAGCCATGCACTGCTTAACAGAAGGGATACATTTGGAGTATGTGTTCTTAGGTGATTTTGTCCTGCAAACATAGAGCGCACTAAGGCATGTGGTATAGCCTGTTGCTCCTAGGCTACAAGTCTATCACATGTTACTGCACTTAATCCTGTAGACAATTATATCACAATGGTAAATATTTGTGTATATAAACATAGAAAAAGTACAGTCAAAATAAGGCATAAAAGATTTAAAAAAAAAAAGGTATACTTGTATAGGGCACTTAACCATGAATCGAGCTTGCGGGATAGGAAGTTGCTCTGGGTGAGTCAGTGAGTGAGGGTTAGTGAATGTGAAGATCTATAATATTACTGTACACTGCTGTAGACTTTATCAACACAATACATTTAGGCTACACTAAATTTATACAACAACACAAGATTAAATCAAACACAGGAGAAAATTATGCAATCAACAGTCACAGTAAACACGAGATGTATGAGGTTTCTGCCAGCATAACAAGGTATACTGTTTTATAGCAAACTTTTTTTATAAATATAAAGCATATACTCTAAAATAATGATTAAAAGTATAGTATAGTAAATACATAAACCAGTAGACACATTTATTTGCATTATCAAGTATTACATACTGTACAAAATGGTATGTGCTATATACTTTTATATGACAGGCAGCACAGAAGGTTGTTTATACCATCCTCACTACAAACATGTGAGTAAGGTGTTGCATTATTGTGTTTGTATGACTATGTTGTCACCAGGTGATAGGAATTTTTCAACTCCATTATAGTCTGTGAGACCACTGGGGTATATGTGGTCCATTGACCGAAATGTCATTATGCAGCAGATGATGGTTCTTTAGTGAAAAGAGCAGCTTTGGCCAGGGGTGGGAGAACAACAGAAAAATGCATGCTGAATTTGGATACTTATGGGAAGGAAATTTACAAAGATATAATCTAGATGTCCATAGGGGGGAAAAAAATGAGACAACAACATCAACCCAACTCAGCCAAACTAAACAAAACAAATAAAATCATATCAAAACCTGAAGCAGGGTGCTAGGCACAGGGAACAGGACAATTGCCCTAATTACTGTGCCAAAGGAAAGTGTTCTATTTGACCCAAATTGTTCAATTTATGAAGGTGAGGTAATATGGAATATTTTTCCTTTCTTTCTTCTTTTTGGATTGCATCTACCATGTTTTCTGGCAAAAATAATTCTTTCTTATTGTTGTATAATCTACTGGTATCTGTAACTATTTTAAACTGACTCGATTTGAAATGTTATGTCATTACCTAATGTAATTAGCATTTTTATTTGGGCCATTTACTGATACAACTATTGCCATTGCTTTATACCGCTTCTGTATAAATACAGACACCTTCATGATTTTTAAAGTATAAAATCAACATTCAAATAGGATTCTCTTTATTTAAATAGACTTATTAGAAATTTAAAGTAGATGAATATGGTTTCAATGAAATGAATAAATAATTAAGGCAAATCTGTATACTTGTCAGAAACTCCATATTAAGAATCAGGTGAGGGGAGACAGTCTTCTGACAGAGCTGTCATTTTTTTAGTTAAAGGTAGTGTTAATTTTTTTTAAAAAAAATCTTGAAGTTCTTTTCAAGTTTACTTGATCAAACCAAAAGCCAAAAAAGAAAAGCTGCCAGATAACTTACACAGGTAATAATCAGAACCTTTAATCACACATAAAAAGGGCCATTCAGTTGTATGTATTGCAAAAATCATCAGCTGGTTGGGTAGGTAGGTTTTTGTACTTCAAGCATTTTAATCATTGATCAAGTTGTGAAATAAAATAACAGATTGCATTTTACAAACTGGTCACTAGCAGTGCCTCGTCAGCAGACCCAGACACTAATCCCTGAGTGTTGCAGGACTGTAGCCGTTAATAACCTGGCTTGTTAGTTGAAAGCTGGCAAAGTCTCAAGCATTTAAGAGGATTACTGCTATAAACCATATTAATTTTTTTTCTTAACATTCAAGTCCATGGTGATGAAGAGCTTCTGTAATAAGAATAGTGAAGTCAAATACACAACAAAATCCCACACAATTCCTTTTTGTTTAGTGACTAATTTTATAAGAGGAAAATAAGTCAGGCTTCATTGTACTAAGCTGGAATATTATTTTTTGATGAAATAATATTTAATTGAAAACCCTGCAAAGTAAAATAAGACATTATTTTAGAGAAGCTTGCTAAAATGTTTTATTTCTAATAAGACTTGTTCAGACGGAATTTTTTTTTTTTTTTAAACTGGCTTCTCTCTCACTCACTATGGGAAGAATTAGGCAAAAAGCCCAATAAAATCAAAGCTTCCAACTCTTGACCCCAAAGAAATTCATCATTCTCATGTCAGAGACATCAGAGTATGAGTTAAGACTATAGACTTCAGGGCAGACTGCCTGAGTTTGAATTCTGGTTTCACTACCTTAGGCTACCTGCAAGGTCTTGAGTAAACTATATAGCCTCGTTGTGCCTCAGTTTCCTTACTTGTATCAAGGAGAGAATAATATCATCTAACTCTTAGGACTGTAATAATTTACTTAATTTAATATTTAGATAGTTTATTAAACAGTTCTTAGCATATAATAAATGCTACATACAGTTTGTAAATATAAAAAAATATGAATTGATGTATGTCAGAGATATAATAAAATCAGTATGTTTTATTATATATTGGCCTCAATATTATTTGGTATTATTTCCTCAATAATACCAAAAGAAAGTTAATTTTTAAGGTCCTTTTTCACCTTCGTGATACTTTGTATCCCAATTATTTGTGTCAGCTGCCCTCAATCAAAGGCATTTCGTCACTAGAGAGACAGTCAGATTCTGTGGACATGACCAGCCAGTTCTCTGTAGTTCACTTTTATAACATGCTCAATTTAATTTGCTTGACAAAATTTAAATAATGTGCATTGACGTTTATTGAGTGTTTACCCTGCATAGATGTGTCTTGTAGTATTTCAATTAGACTTTGCCACAAGCTTAAGAGATGGTTTTTGTTATCCAACCTGTTTTTTAGATCAGATCACTGAGTCTCAGAGAGAAAATACTTTGTTCAAGGTTACGCAGGTCATAAGGACAGAGCCTAGGTCTCAAGCTCAGTACCCTTAGACAAATGAGAAGCTCCTCACCCTCTCCTCATCTCTTGCCCTGTACATCTCTTCCATCTGCCAGTTCCTGAGTTATACCCTTTTTTATAAACTGGTGATATAATACAGAAAATGTTCTCTGAGTTCTGTGTGCCGCTGTAGCAAATTAGTTCAGTCTGAGGAGCGGGTAATTGAACTTTCTGCTCTTTATAGTAGAGTGTTCAGAAGCACAGATGACAATTTGGACTTGTGACTGACATCTGAAGTAGGACGTAGTCTTGGAGGACCAAGCCCTTAATTTGTGGAAACTTATGTTGTCTCCAGGTAGATAGTGTCAGAGTTGATTTGAATTGTGGGGTACCCAACTGGTGTTGGAGGATTGCTTGGTGTGGAGAAACACCCTCTACACATTGTAATTGGTGACCACAACTTTAATGACAATTTGATGTCTGAGTTATAATTAGCGTACTTTCTTTCATTCTAAGTAAGTTAACACCCTAAAATTCTTTTGATTTTGGTAGACTCGATAGCACCCACTCATTTTACTTTTATTTACTTATTTTTATTTTATTTATTTGACACATACAGACAAGTAGGGTCTATAATTGTTATACAGCTGAGTTTTAGGCAATTCTAATGGAAATTTTGAAGCAATGGAAATTTTGAAGCAGCCAGTTCAATGATTTGTATATCTCTAATTGTTAAAAATCTATTCTTTATACTGAGTGAGCTCTATCAGCTATACTAGTTGTACTTTTATAATGTAAATGCATGCATATATTTATAAAAGGCAGTACAGAGACTAGCTACAACTTGAGAAAGTTCTAGCCCACAATATGCTATACGTTTTTCCAAAACCATAATTATTACTATATTTCATATTTTAAAATCATGCTGCCTATTCGTATAATATTTTAATTTTTTTCCATATAATATTGTTTTTCTTGTTACTCTGCTTTCTTCACCAGTATGTTGGTGCTTTTATAAAGTAGTTTTTCTATAGAATTATTTCAACTGCACCCTGCCAATTTATGCTGATTTCTGTCAATGAAAGGTAGTAGTGGAAAGAGTATGAACTTTAAAATTGGAAAAGCAAATGAAAGCCTTGATTCTGTCATTTACTAACTGTGTGACCAGGGCAAGTTAATTAATTCACTGCACCTCTGTTTCTTCATTTGTAAATTACAAGTAATATATGACTCAAAGCAACATCGCTTTGTGATTTTATTCATGAGAATACGTTTAAGTGATCTCAAACAATCATTGTTCTTATGTAGATGTTATTTATTGCATGGAGAATTTTAAAGTAAAACCCTTTATTTATTTGTTTGTTTGTTTGTTTATAGCTCAGAGTGCCTGGGGGAACGAGTTACTGTTTCTTACATAAATTTTTTTAATACTTAGAAATTGTAACACTATAAAATTTTGACAGAGTGTAATATTCAATTCCGTAAAACTTTCTAAAGTCCCACTTTATTCTGATCACCTTGATGGTTATTACATCAATAGTAAGAACCAGCTGTGTGTGTGAAAGGGAAGAGCCCAATCTAAAGTATATTTTCAAATCCCATAACAGCTTAGCGTCCTATCCTTTAAGGATCATTCATAAAAATTTGTTGAGAGTAATGACTAGATGATACTATTCAGATGACTTCATTTTCAAGAACTATGTGACTTTGTGGATATTCGGAAATATATAACACTTTAAAGATGTCCTCATAACTCTTACATTTTTCTTTATTCTTAAATAAAAAAAATTAACTCTCACTGCTGTTTCTCTAACTTATTCCTGAGACTAAACAATGTTTATATAATGTATATTAATCAATCTTTAATATCATTCTAATGAAAAGATTCATTAATGTAGTTTTTTCTAAATTCCAAAATTAAATCTATCACATTATATTGAAAAACATTTTATAAATGCACATTGAAAATACAATTGAAGTTCTTTCTCTCTAGAATCTAATTTTAGAATTTATTAATAACTATTTTAAAAAAATATTAAATACAACTGAAACAATATAGGATAGGAGTAGGTATGGGTAAATATACATTTATAATGTAACCTTTCGCTTCTCAAATGGAGGACAAATCTGATTCTATTAATTGAATATGATTGTTGCACAGATAAATATAATCTAAAATGATAATTCTTTACTGATATAAGTGCAGTTATGTGCGTTTTTCTTTTTCCCCAAGAATCAGGCACATAAAAAAGATTTAACTCTGTGTCAATAAAAGTTTCTCTGTAAATCAATTCATGAAAAAAAATCCCATAAGCTATATGTCATGACAGATTAATATGCAGTAGTTAAGAGTCAGATTACTTTAAACCTACAAGCCTGGAAGATAATTAAGCAATATATGGAAGCATTCTGTTGAGGAATTCAGCGGTGCAGTTGGGTCTGTGGGTTAGTACTGACGTCTTTACTACCAGTTTAAGCACAGGAAACCTCATTTATCAGCCATCTGCTATTTCGTATCTGTTTTCTAAGAATTGCTAACATGATAGCTAACAAATTTAGAAAATATATTTAATTTTCAGCAACTCAGTATGGGACAGTATTCATACGTTCTACTGCAAAGTAGCTTTAGAAGATATCAGGACATTGTAACATATATCAGATTATATCTGTGAGAAAAATTACTGAATTAACATTACTCTGATAGGTTATTTATTTTCAAATATATTGTCCTAAAATACAAATAAGTTAAATCCAGAAATATTATTGAAGAGTTATTTTTGATGTGCTTTTGAAGCATGTAGAAGAGTTGTGATGTTGCTGTTTTATAATTAGTAGAAAGCTAAATTTCTAGAGTCTTACTTTCTATAGGACATAGTAGAATTCATTCTACTTATCTCCTCCAGAGCAGATTTCAGTTAAAGGGTTTGGGACAATTTCTGGAGCTATTGGCCAATGAAAAATATAAAGATGTTTTTGGCTAAGTGTCACATGATCGATCGTATGAAACAAAATTAGTCCTCTTCATTGAGTAAAATTGAATGACCAACCATTAGTTATCTGAAGAAGACAATAGAATATGCTAAGTAATAAGGTCAGTATTTTTGTTCAGTTAAATCAAGTTAAGGAACGAGGTTAATAAGCGTTTTGAACCTAATATCCAACCAGGTATTCCTGGGATATATCTCTATCTCTATTTCTGTCCCAGACATTCACAGCTCTGTATTTTTTATCTGTCAGAGGGCCTGACAGAATAGAGTTCTCAATGAATATTTGGCGAATGAATTATCGGCATTATTTATATTCAGATATTTTGATCGAAGCTGATTCTCTTTTCCCCACTCTATATGCATTATACTCATTCATTGCTGTATAAGATGGTAGCATTTGTTTGCTTGGTGAAATAAATTTTTTCTCACTTAAGCCTATGAAGGGCACTCTATTGGTCAAGAGAGACAGGAGTATAAGACAGCCTTCTTACTACTTCTATTCAAAAAGAGTGTTATGTGGGAATCATAAGACATAGTCTTAGCTCTGCCACTAAAAACTGTCAGTTACTTGTTCTTCCTGGAATTAAAATTATTCCGTTGTGCCTCTGCTTCCACACCTTTGAAATAGAGGTAATCAAAGAAGAAACTAAGTAGAAATCCCTTTTATCAATTTAAAAAAATTTTATTTTCCAATTATAGTTGATGATCAATATTATATTAGTTTCTGGTGTACAGCATAGTGTTTAGACATTTTTGTAAGTTATAAAGGGATTCCCCCCAATAAGTCTAGTACTCCCTTGGCATCATACATAATTATTACAATATTATCAATTATATTCCCTATGCTGTACTCTACACCCCCATGACTATTTTGTAACTGCTAGTTTGTACTTCTTAATCTCTTTACCTTTTCCATCCACCCATCTTACCCTTCTCCCATCGGCAACCACCAGTTTCTTCTCTGTATCTATTAGTTTCTGTTTTGATTGTTTGGTTTTTTTGTTTGTTTTTTTAGATTCCACATGTAAGTGAAATTATATGGTAATTGTCTTTCTCTGTCCGACTTATTTCACTTATCATAATACTCTCTAGGTCCATCCATGTTGTTACGAATGTTCATTCTTTTTTTATGGCCAAGTGATATTTCATTGTATATATGTACCACATCTTTGTCCAATTTTCTATTGATGGACACTGAGGTTGCTTCCATATCTTGGTTATCATATGTGGAATGTCTTTTATTGTCTCGTGATAGCCTTTGTTTTAAGATCTGTTTTGTTTGGTAGAAGTATTGCTACCTTAGCTCTTTTTCTTTTTTTCATTTCCATTTGCATGAAATATCTTTTTTCATCCCTTTACTTTTAGTTTTTGTGTGTCTTTCGATCTCAGGTGGGTCTTTTGTAGGCAGTAGTGGGTCTTGTTTTCTTCTTTATTCAACCACCCTATGTCTTTCGATTGGAGCATTTAATTCATTTATATTTGAAGTAATTATTGATAGCAGTATAGTTATTTTCATTTTATAAATCATATTTTGATCTTATTTTTTTTCTTAAAAAAGACTTTTGACATTTCTTCTAATACTGGTTTGGTGGTGATAAACTTTAGCTTTCTGTTCTCCTGGAAGCTCTTTATCTGTCCTTTGATTCTAAAAGAGAGCCTTGCTGGGTGGAGTAATCTTGATTGTAAGTTCTTATCACTTTGACTGTTTCGTGCCAATCTCTTCTGGCCTGCAAAGTTTCTGTTGCGAAGACCGCTGGCAATCAATCTTATGGGAGCTCTCTAAAAGGAGTTTTATGTAGCAAACTGCTTTTCTCTTGCTGCTTTTAAAATTCTCTCCTTCTCTTTAACCTTTAGCACTTTAATTATGATGTATGTTGTTGTGGGCCTCTTTGGGTTCATCTTATTTGAGACTCTGTGCATTTCCTGAACTTGTTTGTCTTTTTGCTTCATCAGGTTGGGGAATTTTTCAGTCATTGTTTCTTCAAGTAAGTTTTCAAACTCTTGCTCTCTCTCTTCTTCTTCTGGTACCCCTATGATTTAAACGTTATGCTTGATATTATCCCAGAGGTCCTTTAAACTATCCTATTTTTTAAAATTTTCTTTTTGCTGTTCTGATGGGTGTTTTCTGCTACCTTATCTTCCAAATTGCTGATTTGAGTCTCTGCTTCATATAATCTGCTATTGATTTCATCTAATGTATTTTTCATTTTAGTTACTGTAGTCTTTATTTCTGACAATTGAACAAAGAAAATCCAGAACAAAACCAACAAAGAAATTGGAAGCCTGGCAAGCACCTTTCAATGGAATTTCAAAGAATCTTTACCATTAGCAGTCATTGAAATCAATCTAAACACATAGAATCTATTTATTCACAACTCTTTTATGTTTTTCTAGTTACACTGTTTGAGTTTCCAATATAATTCATTTAGCAAAATTGACAAAAAAAGTGGAGGGAGCGTAGGTCATCCTCTGTACTTTGAAATAAACCCATTAAGAAATCAATGTGTCTAATTTGAATAACACAGTATAGCTCAAGGGAATGGCTTATAAATTTAGAGATCGAAGTTCTAAAATTTGGGTCTACTCAAAGAGTTATACATGTTTTTTTCAAAGTTTTTCCCCGTTAACTTTGGTAAAAAGTGAACAAGTGATCATATACTCAAGGGTAAATATGTTTTGTTTATTATTTTTAAGACATTTAAGTGAATTGACAAGGTGGGGAAAAAGGAGCTGATCTCTGTAAATCTTAGCTCGATCTTAGTGAAAATACTAAAAAGTAATCTCAAGGGTTCTATATTGTCTTTCTGGTTTAACACTTCCCTTGGTACATATACTGCTTTGGCTTCAAATAGATTCTATTTTAAAGAGAATGAGTTCTATTTTTCAATTCAACAGGAATATAATGTGTTTTGATAACAGAAGATACACCAGTCTTCCACAATATTTAAGAAAAAATATCTTTGTTGCATAATATTTTTGTCAGCAAATGAGAATAAAAGATATATTTTTATTCTATGAAGAATACTGATTATTAGCTGTTATTCATAGTCACAGTCAGATTCAGCAAAGATGTATCGATTGACTTGATGGACTATGTTTTTGAAGTTTGTACAGTGTATCTATGCTGTATAAGGTGTTTATCTAGTAATGGTGTTTATCTAGTAATGGCTATTTAGTTATTCTATTCCATATATAGAGCTTCAATCCATTTACTTGAAAGGGGAGAGATGGGTGGGATAGTGTTTATGAGCTTATATTCAACAAGCTACAGGAAAATGTGACCAAAGTCTGTTAGAAGCTGTGCCAACTTGAATACAATGATTTAACTTCTTTAAGACTTATTTTTACTTCTGTAAAATTGATATAATATCTACTCCTCAGAGTTATTGTAAGGATTAAATAATATATTGTTTTAGGTTGAGTTCCACCAGACACACAATCTGAGATGAGTTCTAACACAAGAAATTTATCAGGATGTAATTGTAGGAAACTCTGATAGGGAACAAGTGAAGTGAGACAGTGAGGGGAAGGTAGCCAATAATGTTTGCATTATCTAGAAAATATAATTGAGGGTAGCTGGAGCTTAATCCTGCTATAATGAATGGGGCCTTCAGAATTATTCCATTTGATGAGTAAGGAGCTAGGATGCTATTCGAGGAAAGCTGTTGTGTAAGGAGATGTGTGTGAAGGAGGGAAGGATACTAATTCTCAGGCAGTTCCATTCCATCTGACTGTGCTCTGCAAAGAAGATCTTGTGGCAAAGAGATTTGGGTAGAGGTCTAGTCTGCATGTCTCAGACAGGGCAGGGTGCCATTGAAAGCATCTACTACTCATTGTATTACAGAATGCTTAACAGGACATAGAGAAGTAATAAATGGTAGAAATTTTAACATGATTTCTGAGATCCCTTGGCATCCTCCACTGGGAAATGAGATAACAACAGGACTTACCTCAGATATCTTCCGTGAGAATTTAGTGATAGAATGCATGTGTTTGGCCCACAGGTAAAGGCTATTAACTATGCTGCTTATATTTCTTCAACGTTATCACCTCTTTATTATTGTCAAACTACTAATCCAAAACTTCGTAGTTTGGATTTTAACATGCCCCACTGATTTAAGCTAATGAAGCAGGAAATAATTTAGTGTATTAATATATTAACATGAACACCAGAATTTTAAAGATCAAGTTGCAACGTTTTTATCACTAACATTTGACTCTGAAAGTATAACAAATGAGAAATTTTACAAAGCTTTTCCAACAAGCATGATCTTATCTAAAGTTTCCCTGTGGTAGCTACCATTTCTGACACTTTCCAAAAACTTTCAACTGCAAAGTTGCTGAAAAAAATTCCTGAACATACTTAAGTGGTAAATACCATACACATAATTATTTTAATTTTAAAAATCAGATTGTTATATATATCATGAAATCTTTTCTACTAATTCGAACTTTTTCTTTTATATCATCTGTAGTTTGTAGAAATACAATAACCAAATATATAGTTGTTGATTTTGATCTTTTGGAAGTTAATATTAAATACTTTGTAGATTTTTGTTCCTGAAACAAAATGTAAAACGGAATCTTTTCTCTCATAGTTTAATCATATCAAATTAAAATCTTAGTAGCCATAAAATCATAGGCCTAGGAGAAACCTTGGGAATTGTCGTTTAAACACACCATTGCATAGATGAAGAAATTAAGGTCTGGAGTGCGAGTATGTTGGCCAAGGCTGCATGGTTCATTGGCTTATTGTACTTCACTGAGTTGCATTTGCTGATCCTTTCATTTTTTTTAAACCATCATTAATATATTAATTTCCTTTGCTTTGGAAGAATTACTTAATATTTCTTAAACTTAATTTTTTTAGCTATTAGGTGATAATTTATTAATACATATTTTGTTACGTGAAAGCGCAGTTACTATGTTCCAAGTATTCTTCAAAGTGCTTTACAAGTAAATGTTTTATGAATGTAAATGCTTCATAAGTAATCATAAGTATTTGGTGCTCACATCAACCCTATGAAGTAGGTACTATTATCATCATCATGTAAAAGGTATGATTACT
>NW_011888936.1:4096386-4101367 GCF_000151845.1 Pteropus vampyrus
GAAATAGAGAAGAACCAGATATCGCCTTGTATTTGTAATACATACCACACTCTCAAAGATCTAGCTTTTCAAATAAAAACATTATCAGTTAAATTTGGAAAAGTTTTACTTGAGTGTAAAATAGAATAGTGTTCTTTCCAATTATATCCATAGTCAATACAATATACATAATAATTTTTTACCTTAATTCAAATCATTTCACATGGAATAAGTTCATTTGTATAAATACACATATTAATAACTTTATTCTACCAATAAAGCACGAGGGTCCAAGAATTCAATAAGTGATAGAGGTTTATTTTTAAAAAGTTGTATAAATTATTGTCCCCAAATGAAAGTTCATAAAAAGCTAAAGTAGTTTTCAGGAAACTATGATCTGTGGGCCAAATCTAGCCTGCTGCTTGTTTTCATAAATGAAGTTTTATTAGACCACATTCACACTCATTTTTTATGGACAGTCTGTGGATGCACTTGTGATGCGAAAATAGAGTTGAATAGTTGCAACAGAGACCGTATGGGCTGCAAAGCATGAAATATTACTGTTAGGATCCTTTATATTAATAGTTTACTGACTCCTGCTCTAAAGACAGAGACTGACATTATGGGAATTAACAAATAAACACACAAACAAAAAGACAGTGCAATAATCTGAAATTTCTGGGAACAAGAGTAAATTGATAGGGTTACATGGAAGAAGGGATTGACGTTAGTTACGACAAGGAGAATTCCCGTCCCTTACAACGACCAACAGTGTAACAGTGCGGCTTCTTTGGCAACACTAATTCATAACTACTGTGCATTAAATTACTGGTGAACTCTATCACTTTAACAAAACCTGAGATATACTTAAATTATAATCTAACGCTTCGAGGCTTTCCCCCCCGCCCCCAAAGAAAAATGACCTAAAATACTGTTACACTGGGATTTTTTAGAAAAGCCACATGAAGAATTAGAGTAATTACATGGAAAATTTGGACAAAAGACACATTTGCCTCAATTACAAGCAATTTTCAAAATCACTTTGCATGATATAATTTGGTAATTTCTGAGATTAAAAGAGAAAAGGATACTTTGGAGAGGGAAAATGCCATGTTTTAAACTTGAAGAGATTTGCGGTGTAATGACTGAGGTAAATCTTGATCTTTAATGAATGTTAGTATTTTTAATGTGCTATAATTAAAATAAAAAGCCAGGAGTAGTGATGCTATTAAAATTGTAAATTATTTTTATCCCCTTTCATTCTTACCTCTTTGTTTTATTTTTATTTGACCTCTGGTCATTAGTTAACTAAACTTTGTTTATCTTGAGCCGGAAACAAAGCAGAAAATGCTTAATGAGGTAAGAACAAGGCCTCGTCTTTTGCTTTGACTTTTTACCTTTGTAGCATAGACACACACAAAAAAAGGGCTTTTGCTTGAAAGACTCCCGAGAGGCAATCTTAGAAACCATATATCTCTATAACATTTAGATTTTCATTATGGTATCAAATTAATAAGTTAGACCAACTCAAAAGCTTTAATCTAGACTGATTAGATATTTTCTGTTCTAATTTTTACAGAGCTTGATATAAAAAAGAGGTTTTCTTTTTTTTTCCTTTTTTTTTTTATTTCTCTTTTACATTTGCTGAAGAATACTGAGAACTTTAATGTACCATATTGACAGAGTAATAAAAATAGCAAATTGCATTTCAGGCCTTGTGCCAACATCATTTAATTCCCAGTCATACCCAAAACAATAACGAGGGCTAAACAAAAGCCTAAGCTCTTCTCTAACTCACCTGGGTCCCTGTGGGACTATGATCAGGACCCCTTCACTTGAAGGGTCCTTTTACATTGAGCCAGTGAACAACAGCTCTAGCAGGTAGATTTCAGTTATGTAAACAGTCTGCCCTTCTTTCTTCCCAGTGTTTTTTTTTTTTAAAAAAACAAAGTTTTATTGATACCTGTTCTGTGAGTTGAGCACTTAAATGTTTACAGTTACAAAATGATCGATTGCCCCTCTTCCCTCTGCAGCCACCACGCTCATAATGATAAATCAATATTTTATATATAAATATAGTTTTACATCCATTCCACAATTTTAATACTGCACTTGCCCATGGCAAATTGAGTAATAGAAGGGCTGTTTGACCCACTCTACCAAAATACAACTCTGTAAATTATCAAAATAAACTAAAAAGCAAGTTTTCAAAGTGGTCCACTCTGTTTGAAATCAAACAGAACAGGATTACATTTTATGGCTGCATTTATGGATTACTAAAACTTTTATTCCACGTGGTACAAAATAATATTTAAAAAAAATTAAAATATGTTTTAAAAACGTAAGATCTCTTAAAATTATTTTGGTATTTAAAAATATATAGATATGTTAAAATATTTCCATCGCCCTTAGTTCAAGCCAATGTTATGTAATGTTTGCTATTTAGAAATTAAAAAAATTAAATGCTTTTTAAAAATTTTATTTCTTTTAGATAGGAAACATATTTTACTTTTTAATCCTAGAATTATTTTTAAATAAATAAATACCAGTGTAGATGTTGGAAGAAGAGCAAATCAGGAGAACCATATCATATATACTCAGGACAAAATTTTTATCTGCTACTTTCTAAAAAAAATTCTTTGTAATGGAGAGTGCTTGAGTATAACTGTTCAACATTACACCATGCCATCTTCAATTGCTTTATACAATATCTCAGGAAATGGTCCAGCAGGTTTGTAGTAGTTAAAATGAAATTCATTTCCAATATCGATTTACTTATCCCAGGACAGCACTCCTATCTTGAAAATACTTGGATGCTTTGAAATCCTCATTTTTGTTCAGTTGACTGTGAACTTAGCTGCTTGTTCTCTCAAAATTGCAATATGTGGACAACCTTTCACTAAATTTCTTCATGAACCATTTAAACCAACCTACATTTAAGGACATGTGGAACTACAAACTCAACATTTTTGTTTTTTTTTTTCTCTCCCCTCTAATTAAATAAAACTAATTGTGAAGCAGTTCATGTATAAAAAAAAGTAAGACAAATGAGGAAATAGTTATGTATCTTCTACTCAGTAAAACTAATACAAAACTAGCATTCTATTTCAACATGGCAGATGTGTTATTAGCATGTGATAAATCTGGAATGATAAATCAATATTTTATATAATCTACACTGAAAGATTATGTTTCTGTAAACTACTTTGTCCTAGCCTAAGAAATGAGTCAAAAATAGGCCCAAGTTATCTTACTATAAATAAAATAATTGCAAAAATTAGGAGCAATTCTCAGGACAAATGAAGCCCAGAATAAAGTTATACTTTAACTAACTTGAAAAAAAGGACTGAAGAGTAGAGAGAAAGTCTGAAAGTCAAGGATTAAACCACAGTTTGAAGAATCAGATGAGGTTATCCATGGATTTAGTTTGAACAGAAAATGGGAATTGGGGACTAAATAAGAGCTAATGCTTTTATTGAACTGGAATGGTTTATCTTGAACTTTAGTTAAAGGCTGAATGAACTTAAGGTAAGAAAATCAGTTTTCAGAGACCCCAAGAAAAGAGAGCAAAAACATCCAGAAAAAAGGAGTAGCAGATGAGATTGAAATCCATTGATTTAGAAGTATAATGGACTATCCACAGGGAAACTTCCTTTTTAGAAAATACCCTGAAATTATTTTTGCTAAAAGTAAACTTCTTTGAATGGGATGATAGTTGTAAGATATTGCATGAACATCTCCCGCACCTGCTAGTCAGAGTAGAGTAGCCCAGGGGTAAGTTCTATCAAACAGACATGTACAAGCCTTGTAGAGTGGATTTCTGTTGATTTTTCTTGTCATCTGTTTCCCTTGTTCTAGTAAGAGTTCCAATCTTTTTTCTGAGGCCTGGTCATGATATGTATAATTATTACATAATAAGATATTCTCTAATACTTACTATAAATATGCAATTGAACATAATTATAAGAAATAATTATTATACTGAAAATAACACATATAGCTCTCATTGCGTACCAAGAACTGTGTTAGGAGTTGAATCCTATTATGTTGGTGCTAGACTATTTCCTTTTTGACATGAGACAATTAAGACAGGAATTTTTAGTGTCTTGCAAATTCACTCAAATAGTTAAGTGGTGGAACCAGGATATAAACTCAGAAAATCTATTTTCATCTATGTAGATATATGTGTGGATATATGTATGTGTGTGTGTACACATGTCTCCTCTCCATATCGACTAGTTGTAATGTTACTTTTTTTGGCTACTGAGTTAATTATTTTCTATTGTTAGAAAAACTTTCATAAGAATAGGTGAAATTTTCTCACTGTCATAATTGCATGATATTGGTGTAGATGTAACAATTTTGTTAATTCATTCCTCATTAATAAATATTTATTTATTTTCCAATCATTTGCTAGTACAACTAATAATACAATAAAACTTTATGAATAACATTTTATACATTTAAGAATGAATCTTTAGTCTACGCCCATGCCACCCTGAACAAGCCCAATGCCTTCTGATCTCAGAAGCTAAGCAGGGATGGGCCTGGTTAGTACTTGAATGGGAGACCACCTAGGAAAACAAGGTGCTATAGGCATAAAAAATAAAAAATAAGGGATTGTAAACTGACAAGGTCCTTGCAACCTGTGAAGTCAACCAAGAGTTGCCTCTCCGAAAAATAAAAAAAATAAAAAAAGAATGAATCTTTGGAATGAAGTTTTTGCAGTATCAAAGAGAATATTTAAATGTAATTTTTACTAATAGCATCAAATAGCTTCCTAAAAGAAATCTATAAGACTACTTATTTCTGCATAGCTGGCCAAAGAGTGTTTTATCAAATGTGGGTTTATTTTGTAATTTTACAAATGAGAAATAAAATCTCAACATGGTTTTACTTAAATAGTCTCTCATTATTGAGTGAGGTTGGAGGTTGGGCACATGTGTATATCTTGAAGAGTCATATTTCCTTTTCTATTCATTGTCTCTTTACATCATTCCTC
>NW_011888936.1:4104027-4108166 GCF_000151845.1 Pteropus vampyrus
TAGATGTAACAATTTTGTTAATTCATTCCTCATTAATAAATATTTATTTATTTTCCAATCATTTGCTAGTACAACTAATAATACAATAAAACTTTTATGAATAACATTTTATACATTTAAGAATGAATCTTTAGTCTACGCCCATGCCACCCTGAACAAGCCCAATGCCTTCTGATCTCAGAAGCTAAGCAGGGATGGGCCTGGTTAGTACTTGAATGGGAGACCACCTAGGAAAACAAGGTGCTATAGGCATAAAAAATAAAAAGTAAGGGATTGTAAACTGACAAGGTCCTTGCAACCTGTGAAGTCAACCAAGAGTTGCCTCTCCGAAAAATAAAAAAAATAAAAAAAGAATGAATCTTTGGAATGAAGTTTTTGCAGTATCAAAGAGAATATTTAAATGTAATTTTTACTAATAGCATCAAATAGCTTCCTAAAAGAAATCTATAAGACTACTTATTTCTGCATAGCTGGCCAAAGAGTGTTTTATCAAATGTGGGTTTATTTTGTAATTTTACAAATGAGAAATAAAATCTCAACATGGTTTTACTTAAATAGTCTCTCATTATTGAGTGAGGTTGGAGGTTGGGCACATGTGTATATCTTGAAGAGTCATATTTCCTTTTCTATTCATTGTCTCTTTACATCATTCCTCCGGTTTTCTGTTAAGTTTTTTCTCCCTAATAGCTATTTATACATGAATTAAATTAGCTCTTTCTGATATATATGCATCTTTTCAACCCATTTCTCATTTGCTTTTTGGTTTTTCCTACCACTCAGAAGAAATTTATTTCTTTCTCTGTTTGTTTTCATATAGTCAACTATAGCAATCTTTTTCGTTTATGGCTCAGAATATTGTGTTATGTTTTGAAAGAAAGACTTTTTTTTAAATTTGACTTTATGAAATAATGTTCCCATGTTTTCATCTAGTACTTTTATTATTCATTTTACTCTAGAACATTTAGTCCATTTGGAATTTATTATTTAGTGTATTGGGAAGTTTTCATATGTTTTATATTTTACCTAATTTTGGCTAGGTTCAGGTAGGATGTTGTATTCTTTCTTTCCATCCAGCCAATCTTTCATTCATTCACACACATGAATTGAATTCTTGTAATATGTATGGACGGTAGCCACACAAATATGTTTGCGACTCAGACTTAAAGCATGTTAAAGGCTGTGAACCAGTAGTTTCTGCTCTTTGGTTCCTATATTCCTATAAATTTTACCTCATACTAATACTCAGAATTAAATTTTGATGACAAGATGCTAGATAAAATCACCAAAATATCTAATCAGGAGAAATCTTTAAAAATATTTAATTAGTAAATAACTAGAAAGTTTTCAATCATTAAAGCAATATTTCCCCAGAATAGTGTCCAAGCATAAGTGATGGCTAGTTCAAGAGAAAGTCTTTTTAGTGGCATAATGAAAGTTCTATTACTTGGTATAGTTTCTCTTTAATAAACTGTGGTTCTAATAAACTGTTTTAACTTTCTTCATCATAATGAATTTAATACTTTAATAATATTTCTGCCTTACTTAGAGATGGACAATGGTACAAAATTAAAGTTATCACCTGAACTGGTGAGATTTTGTGTCTGTAGACCTGATACTGTCTTGAGTGAGTTTTGAAATTTCAGGAATAAGATCCTTCATTCGTTTAGAGAAGTTCAAGTAAATAATCTCTAATTTCGCTCCAGTTAGAAAATGCTATGATGCTTGTCATGATTCATCTGGAGACATTGATTACTGGATAGCTTACTTCAAACAATAGAATTTGACCTTAGCACAAATTTCTTTCAAAGTCTAGTTGCCAAAAAAAAAAAAAGCAATAAAATCTCATTTTCTTTTTTTCTTTCTATTTTTACAAAATCTAAAATAATAATCATTTGAGATTCTGCTTTTTGAGTTTAGGCATAATTTACAAACCTACAAAAGAAGAGTAAATTGAGTGGAACATTGTATAACACTGGAGAATTGGAGCATTAAAATATTATTGAGTAATTTCTTAACCACCAAAACCTAAAACCAAATATCAACTCACGAGGCTTCTTTTTCAGTTTCTAATCATTCAGAAGATTCAAAAGAGCATATTCTACCACGTCATTTACCCTGTTCGTAGGGGAGTAACCTTAGTGAACTTTGGCCCATCCGGAGTTCTTAACCATCTGCTTCCAAAGGAAAACGATGCTTTCTTCAATGAAAGACATAAAGACACGGAGTATATTCCTAATTGCCCAGCTGGCTGAGTTTAGAATAAAACATTGCAAAGCTGATTGGTGAATTGATTTTGCCATTTGCTGTGGTTTTCTGCAAGCATCTAATCAATTGGTAGTTTGTGCTGACCCATTTTTGGGTCATTGTGTTCTCTCTGTAATATTTAACTTCAATACCATTTTATCCTTATGTATTTTTATACATTTACAAAATGAAAGCACTCTCCTTATGCTGATTCCAGAGCTTTCGTATGACAGTCACATATAATGTACAAGTATACATAATTTTTAAAATTAAGCCAGTATTTGACATAATAAAACGTTTCTACATCAGGCATATATGTTTGGTATAGTTTTTTTTTTTTTTTTTTAATTTAATTAAGCTGAAGGACAACATTTTTGAGATGCAAGAATTTAAATACGATATCAATGAAAAATTTGACACTTTTCTCTATATATTTGATCCATTAATTCATAGATTTCAGAATTTGGAAGTAACCTCTAGTGTCCTCTATTCCAAAAAGCCATCTAATGCTGGGATTCTCTCTACAACATCTCCACCATGTGGTTATTTGGCCTAAGTCACCACCAGAAACAGGAAACACAGTATGTCCAAAGATAATTAATTTTATCCTGGTTCAGCTCTGTCATGTAGTCTCTCTTCATGTTAAACTCAAACTCATCTTTCTGAAACTCCTAACAATTGGTTTTAATTCTCCCCTTTAATGCTTAGTACATTGATCCTAAGTCATCCTCACTAACGTTCCCTTTCCATTGAAAGACCTTTCTGTATTCAGAGAGAGAGATTATTGTTATCTAAATCCCTGTTTGTTTTTGACTCATTTCTTCTAAATATTCTATACTGTGTTTATATTCCGATTAAAATACAGAGTTTAAAACTGTACATTATGCACTTGGTGGTAACTGATTATCAGAGTAAAGGCAAATTATAACTTTAGCCTCCAACATTCTTGACATAATACTTATATCAATGCAACCTGAAGGGACAATTATAAAAACCACACACTACTGAACTGTTGTCTATAACCCCTAAATTTCTAACAGATACAGCACTTTTCTGTAATTATGCAGTTTGCTTTCAACTTTCTGCACCCAACAGAATACATTTAAGTTTTCTAAGATTAACTATGAACATTCAACTTTCAGCCTTTCATTCAAATTAAAAGCCTAATGAATTTGATGTAAAATATTTAATTTAATATTTAATACCTGTAATTCTATTAGTTTGGCTACATGTAATGAGAAGAAATAATAATTGTGACTTAAACAAAATAAAAGTGTGTTCCTGTCTCTTGTGGAAAACATCAGAAGGTATATAGTCCAAAGTTGCTATGGCTGATCCACAGTAACACCAGTGGCCCAGGTTTCCATATTCATTTTACACTCTTAGCCATGTGGTTTCCTTCCTTCTGGTCACCTCATATTCTACAGGGAGCACTGAAGCTCCAGCTATTACCCCCCCCCCCCAAGTAGCTTGTCAGAAGAAGAAGGAAAAACCAAGAGGCAGAAGAGGAAAATTAGACCCTTTTCATGAAAGTTGACTCAGTCGTACTCTCTTTTTCTTCAGTCTATGGTTATACATCAGTGCAAGGAATAAAATAAAATGTACTTTTATTCTGGTTGACAGTAGTCTCAACTAAAATTTAGTTCCTCTTACTAAGGAGAAAAGAGAAAATCACATTCTTTCTAAGCATATGTGGAATATGAACAAAAATTGTTCATCCGTTCCATCATAAATCTAGTCACAACAAATTCCAAAGGATTGAGAACCACAAAAAAGATGTTTCACACTCATAAAAATTAAAATGCAAGATGTATAGCAATGAAAACTCCTATATTCCTGGTGGAAGTGTAAATTTGTTTAACAATTCTGAAAACCATTTTATTATTATCTAGTTG
>NW_011888936.1:4108216-4116451 GCF_000151845.1 Pteropus vampyrus
CCCTTTTCATGAAAGTTGACTCAGTCGTACTCTCTTTTTCTTCAGTCTATGGTTATACATCAGTGCAAGGAATAAAATAAAATGTACTTTTATTCTGGTTGACAGTAGTCTCAACTAAAATTTAGTTCCTCTTACTAAGGAGAAAAGAGAAAATCACATTCTTTCTAAGCATATGTGGAATATGAACAAAAATTGTTCATCCGTTCCATCATAAATCTAGTCACAACAAATTCCAAAGGATTGAGAACCACAAAAAAGATGTTTCACACTCATAAAAATTAAAATGCAAGATGTATAGCAATGAAAACTCCTATATTCCTGGTGGAAGTGTAAATTTGTTTAACAATTCTGAAAACCATTTTATTATTATCTAGTTGAATTGAATATCTACAACTTCCAACTTAACAATTCTATTCCTAGTAGAATCTCTTGAATATATTCACCAGGTGACATGTGCTGAAATGTTCACAATAGCATGCTACTGGAAAAAAATATTTCAACAGTAATAGGAAATATGAATAAATCATTTTGCATAGCAGTCACATCTACAAGGATAAACTTTGAAAACATGATGCATCATATTAATATAAAAGTCACTTAAACAATATAAAGGTTATGAGACCATTCATATAAAGAAAACAGGCAAAAATAAACAATTATTCAGTGATGTAAATATGTACTGCTTTTAAAAATTAATGAAAAGTAAAAATAACAAAATCAGTGAAAAATATTACTTTTACTTTGGGGAAAAGAGAGAGAAATAAAGATTATGAGAGGAACACAGGAGAGTTACTCAGTGAAATTACATATGTCAAATTGAGGGCCCTAGGTAATGTGAAAACTATGTATACGTTAAACAAATGTATGCATTAGCACTTCACTGGAAATTAATGTACTTGAAAATGTATGTAAATATGCTCTAATTAAAAGAAACTTACTGGAAACAATGTGATAAAGTTTTGAAGTAAAAAAATAAAAGACAAAGAAATGCACAGTAAGTATAAATAGGTAGAACTTAATTATGAAACAGCCTGACATTTAATATTTAGATGACTTAAGTCATTAAAGAGACATTATATAATAATACGAGGCAAAATTTATAAATACATGACAATCCTCATTCTGTATGGAGCATATAACACAGGCAATGAAGCAAAACTGTTAGAAAGGCAAGGAGAGATGTTTTTCAGTATTTTATGCATTTATCGATGTTTCCCCAACATCTAAAACAAGGCTTGTAACACTAGGCATTCAAATTTGCTTTCTTTAACGAATAGAAGAAATAATTATTACGGAACACTTATAAAAGCTGTTAAATGCAAAGGAAGTTACTATAGAATGGAAGGAATTGAATAATTCCAGAATACATACATACATGTGTGTGTGTGTGTGTGTGTGTATGTGTGTGCGTGTATGTATATACATGCCTATATGTACACATATGTAAACACATTTGTACATATACATAGACACATTTGTACATATATTTCTACATCTAATTATCTGTAAATAAGTTATCTAGAAAACAACCACATTTCATACCAGACTACCTATGATTAGTAACATGGCGTACCCTGGATTGCCAGAAAGATGAACAAATGGGTCCTAGAGCAAATTAAGCCTGCAACATCGCTGGAGGCATAAATGACAAAACTAAAGCTGCATTACCTCAGACACATCATGGGGAGGCCAAGGTTCTTTGGAAAAACAGTAAGGCTGGGAAAAACGAAAGGCAGCAGCAAAAGAGGAATTACAAATCTGAGATAGATGGACTATATAAAATAAGCCATAGTCATGAGTACAGGAGCTGAGCAGGGCTGTGGAGGATAGGTCACTGTTGACACCACTCATTCACAGGGTCACCAGGAGTCAGGACACACTCAGCAGCACTCAACATATTCAGAGGAAAATGTAAAGACTTAATTGCTTCCCTTATTCAATGAAAGAAAAAACTAAAACTAAAATTATTTTATTTTTTAAGGAAACTAGAAAGTGGAAATTTTAGAAACAGTTAAAGATTAATAATTAGAAAAAAAAGAAAATAAGTATAATCACTGGTTTTCTGAAGGTGAGAATATCATTTCAAAGTTTTGTGAGATGAAGAAACAAGAAAGAAGACATAAATATTAATGGAAAGTAAAATAGATATAACCATAGAAGATTAAAATAAATGACACAACTCAGTAATTAAAAACCTTGAAAAATTATGGTAATTGAATAATTTATTAGTTAACTAAAATACCGGCATTTACAAAAAGAATAATTGTAAAATATAATAGGAAAACTTAAAAAATAGATTTAAAATCTGTTATTACAAAATACACTGGATAACATAATTGTGCAGCTGAGTTTTATATGAAATTTACATAGTCAATCATTCAAAATATGGAAAAAAATCTTTAAAGATACCTGATTTGTTTGATGTACCTGCATAAATTCTACAAAAATATAATAAACAAAAAATAAATTATAGACCTGCAAAAATAATTCAAAACTAAAATATACTAAAATTAATATCAGAAACTAGATCACAATTTTTGCTATGGCTACCACAGGTCTATAGCAATTGCAATAAAAAACAAAATAATAAATATGTCTAACATAATATTAATTTACACTAACATACAATATTTAAACATAACATTTAAATATTAATAAAGACATTTTTTAAATAAAATTCTTGAGAATAAAACACACTGTATACCTGGTGACTATGTAATGTACTTTTTAAAAAAACTAAAATACTCAGGGACCTACTACAATCCTTAAAGTGATTGAATATGAGGTAATACTGAGTATAGCTGTTCTCATAAGCAATAAACACTTAAAATTGAAATGTGGAAAGTGTTTTATACATAATGGAAACAAAAAACATAAAGCACCTTGGGAAAAGTTAACGAGAAAGACACAGGACATATATAGTATATAAAACTGTAGTGACTGAAAGACATACATCAAGATAGGACAAATAGAAATATGTAATACATTGAATAAAATCTAATGTCATAAAAATATAAATTTTCTAAAATTTGCACACTGTACTACACTAAAAGAATTAGTACACCAATTTATTTCCATAGGTATCCCTCCACGGTTACTATACTAAAAAATTAACTTTGGTATCATTTGAGGACATGTTAATGTCAACTGGCATAAATATGACAACTGGCAGTGAGAGTAGTTGCCTAATGCACAGAATGGTGTGTACCATGACCTCGATCTATGACATAGTAGCTATTAATCAAAAGGTGTTTGAATGAATGGTTTTGGAAAATAATGTTTTAGGAGTTTCAGGCTATTTTTAATATTTGGACACTACTAGAATTTATGAAATAGTTATTTTGAAAACAATATTTTTGTTTCACATATAATAATTGTCAGATACCCTGTTCATTACTGTCATCATTCCCTTGTTGTCACCCAAGAAGTAAATAGCAGGTATGCAAGATATGGAATCTTTCCAGAATCCTGTTTTCTTTTTTTAATTGTCATATAAAGACTATTATTGGAATACAATACAATTTGATATGCATGTATTTTACTTTGTCAGCAAATGACATGTCAACTGCTTTGATTCTTTTTTTTTTAGAGCATTATCCAGTTTCTAAAAAATTTATCTGCCAGTATTTGAGGTCCGTAGGCTAAGGCATATCTTCATCACCAACTAATGTGGTACTCACTCTCTCAGCAGACATGAGCACAAACGATGGAGGATGCCTCCACATCTGTCTCCTCCAGGTGGCAGTTGTGCTTTCTTCCCCACTGTTTTCTTCATTAACACTAATGTAGTCTTTTCAGAACTGGCAACTGTTTTGCAAAATTTGAACATTTTTTCCCCTTAGAGGAATAGATCTGAGAATTTGTAGGACTGATTAAAATTTTAAAAAATAGTTATAGAATAAGTTTCTTGGCCTCACAGATACTGCTCTCTCTTTCTCAATCTGAGAATATATAGTTTCCTGGCATGAACTCAGCACTGTAAACAAATCTTCATTCCAAGAAACCTCATTCCATAAGGAATTTGGATTTGTAGCTTGAGAAATAAAATATGTATGTTCTTTTACAAAATCAAGGAAGTCTGAATCTTATCCTAGGATGAAACATACCCTGCCGTCTCTATCTTTTAGTCCCTGACATATATACAGGGTATACATGCTGTTGCATGTAAGAGATAATAACTGTGTAGTCTTCATGTTAAGAAATAAAAGTATTTAAAACTTAAAAAGAAATGGAAAAGGGATTTTCTACACTCCTTTTTTGAAAAAAAAATAGAAGAATCGATATTCTTTAATTTTTATTTATTTATTCTTTCACTCAGGAAATAATTCCTGAGTTCCTTCTATATTCAAAGGACTGTGCTAGTTGCTAAGGTGATCAAATACTGTTTTTAGAAAATTTAGACTTTAGTAGGACAAATTATATGTTTTACATAGTTCTTATATGAAGTGGGCAGTAATAACTTTAAAAGGAATGCCAACTGAAGGGAGTTAATGAGATAATTCTCATGAGATGGACTGATCTGCAGTACACAGCTTCTAAAATGGTTCCCTCTTGGAATTGTTACGATTCTGTAATTCTCTCTCCTTATGTGTAGGTTAGGCCTAGTATCAAGCTTCTATCCAAAAGCATACAATGGAATGCCACTTCTAAAATATAGTTATAAAAGACTCTGACTTCTATTTTGCTCACGTTCTCTCAAACACTTCTCCCTTACTTGTTCTGCTAAAGAACCACAATGTTATGAGAGCCCCAGGTGGCAAAGACCTGAGGTCATCTTCTGGCCAGCAGCCAGCAAGGAACTGAATACTTCAGCCCATGAGGAACTGAATGTCAACAAACATGTGAATGAACGTGGGGGAATGGATCCTTTCACAAGGAAGTCTTGAGATGTCTGCAGTCCCCATGGACACCTTGACTACAGCCTTGTTAGAGACTCTGAGCCAGAGGTCAGAGTTGTGGCTGGATTCCTGACCCATGAAAACTACGAGATAAAAGATGTTTCTTGTCTTAAGACACTGTTTGGGGGTGATTTGTAAGCAGCAGTAGATAAGTAATACAAAGCTTAAGCAGTACTTAGAGGAAGAATTTGTTAATTCAAATAATAATCTTTAGATAAATTCTATATGTTAGGCATTAGGTACACAATAAAGGACAAAGCAGACAAAGGCCTATGCTAATCAACATTAAGGTATGCTAACAAAATACCCAACATCAGTGTAGATAATTATTTAAGTTGTGCTAGGATCAATGAAAAATGTGCAGTGTGCAGAGAGTGTGTCAAATAAGGGTGCCCCATCTAGGCTGGAAAGTACGTAATGACTTTCCTCAAGAAGTTTATAGATAATGCATTAAAAAAAATGGGTAGGAAAGAGAAAATAGCAGTTGGGATAAGGAGTAGAGAATTTTTCTTATAGAGACATGGAAGCACGTGTAAAGACCCTGGTGCTGGAAGCTGGTATGACCAAGACTGACATGTTGAGTTTCATAGAACTTTAAGTTCTTGGAATTGTTTTCTAAGAGCAATAATAAGATATTGAGGTTTAAGCAAGGACACTACATAATCACATTTGGCATTTTGTAAAGATCACTCTAGTTACCTTATGGAGAAAGTGTGGGTACTGGGGGACCTGTTAGGAAGCTGAGAAATAATGGTGGTTTTATCTCAGGTGTCTGTGATGGGTATAAAAAGTAGAGAGGGAATTAAATACTCTATAGAATATAGTCAGTAAGAAATTATAAAATACTTAGATTTTATAGAGACACAAAATAATTACTAAATATAAATGTATTTTGTTTAATCAATCAGAAGTACTTAATAATGCCTTGTAGTACATAAAAATATTCTTCACATATTTGGAAATATGCATAATGGCAGAAAGGTAAAAAGGGATTGATTTTACTCTGCTATAAATTTCACTAGTATAATACTATTTTATTCCTCTGGGGAAAAAATGGTTATAATAACTTTAAGGACTTAATTTCTACCAAAAATTAACTAATGATGTTTATATTTTTAATGATCTTCATTCCTTTCAACTGTTTCATTTTTGTTGTTGTTGTTGTTAGCAAGGCTACAAAGATAGACACAAATTGAAACACTTTTTTTTTTTTCAAATTCATGTGAGGATGAGATAAGTACATCATATATAACAGCAAAATAATTTCTCTTTTCTTTTCCAACATTTCTTCCAGAAAGATCAAAGTTCAAGTTATCAGTGATGTAAAATGATATAGTGCGAGACATATTAAGAAGTGAAATCTGTCAATGGATACTAGAAGGAAAATCACCTTCCACTTTAACACAATAGATTCTAAGATGTAACCTAGTCTAATCACGCAAAGGAAAACTTTCCAACCTAACTTTGTATAAAGAATAATAGTGCATATTATAGGATATTTCATATTATTGTTATACAAAAATATTATAGTCACATGAAATAATTTCCAGACCACATCTTTGATGATGAGACCAGAATTTTTTTTCTACCTTATTGTGCAACTATAAGAGTCATGTAGAGGGAATTAGAAATAGCATATTTTACCCTGATATGGTATTTAGCTTTTCATCTTATACTCAACCTCAGATAGATAAATAACAACTATAACTTTTCTCTAGTTAGATCCTATGTTGTAAAGATCAACTTATGAAAAAGAACATACTACAAAATGCAGGTTGATACCATGGCTATTATAAAGTATTTTAAAAGATAACATGTATCCAATTCCTCTGCAGAGGACTATGAAATTATTAGCTTTCCTAATGTACATACCTTATCTGTGGCAACTTTTATAGAAGAATCATACTTAATCATGCCCTCTTAATATGCTAAGAGACAGCATCTAGAAATTGGACTTCATTTTGAGTTTAATACTACCTTTCACTCGAAATTCTGTAATTCTCTTAATGAAAGCACATTTTGTTTTACCAAACGCTGGCTCCTTCCCAGGAGTCTAGTTCTCTGCCTTCATTTAATGATTATTGGGCATAATTGTTCAGGTTTCACTGATTAGCGTCTGTCACCTTGACAGCCGTTTTAACCTTATTCTGATAAAGGGCAAATACTGTCTCATCATCTTTGGGTTATTACACTTGGTTCATACTCAGTGATTATTGACTCTTTACCACCAACTCAGATTTAAATAAAAGGCCACTTACACCATATTAGACAATCCATGCTTTAATTTTATGAAGGTCATACTTATGTCAGAAGCTGTTAAGCTATCAACCTAGACTCCAAACATCTGTTCAGGGTTAGCATTAAATAGATCCTTAGAAATCCACAGTAGAGATAGAATAAAATTGTATATGAAATTAAAAAAAAAATTAAAATATATTACTATTGTGTCAAATACTATTGAAGATAAAGCTTTTTAAAAATTATATTTAGAGGATTGTTCTAGTCACTACAACTCAGAGTGAATAGACATTTGATAAACAAAGAAGGATGATTTTATTCTTTTTTCTTCACCACCTAAGGAGTTGTAATAAAACAAAAATAAAAATTAAACTATAAGAAGAATATTCATAAATATATTTTTAATAAATTTGTGATGCCATATTTTACCTAATACCTTAGAGAAAACATTTATGCCATGTTCTTTCACATGATAATATAGTTCTGTAATACTGCCAAAAACACTAAGGAAGTCAGTCAAATATTATCTTCTTCCTCAAAGCTTGGCAGAGGGTAGTCTTCTCTATTCTTAAAGAGGAAAGCCTGCTATTGAGATGTCTGCCTTTGTCATTTACAGGCTGGTCTACTATTGTGAATTGTTACACAGTGAAGCTCTTAAGTGGAGAACAACTAATAGAGAAAAGATAAAACAGGCCACTTGTTCTTACAGCTGAGCTACCATTGAATCACTGTTTCTTATTTTGACAAATTAATCTATTATAGTTTCCACTTGCTGTTATATTATCCTGCATAACAAAATTGAACCATGGGCATTTTTATATCCTTTTCACAGAGAAGACAAGATCATAAGACCTCAGAAATTTACCCAGATAGTAAGGGCCAAAGCCAGAATTTAACTCAGGCTGATTTGGTCACTAATAATGTGAAATTGGTGAAACTATCATTTTTATTTTTGTTTTTGTTTTTATTAAGTCTCTAATAAATTCTCTTTCTTAAGGAAAAAAAAATACATTATTAACTGGGCTTGTCAAAACTGAATGAAGTACACTCTTTCCTCGAAGTATTCCAAGATACGAATTTCTGTCTCAGATTATTTATC
>NW_011888936.1:4117346-4117674 GCF_000151845.1 Pteropus vampyrus
ACTCCTGTTAATGAAGAATACTATGAATAAATATAGAAGTCAGATGACAGATTGGTAGATGTGATACACAACATTGAAAACCCATGAGGAATTAATATCCTTTGACTCTACCTTCAAAATTTAAGAACCCTACCACTTCTCACCATCTCTACTGTTAACATCAAATTCAAGCCATCATCCGCCCTAGCTTGGACGTTAGAATAGCTTCTCGACTGGTCTCCTTGCTTCTATATCTGCCCATCCACTATCTCTTTTTAACACAGCAGCCAGAATATATATTTTCTTAAAATCATAAGTCAGAGCATGACAGTCTCTCTTCAACAATTGA
>NW_011888936.1:4121299-4122199 GCF_000151845.1 Pteropus vampyrus
GAATTGTGTTTCTTACTGATAGGAGATAAAGTATTTTTCTTTACACTTTAAAAGAATAAAACAATAGTTCCTTTTTAAAAATTCTTTTGTTCATCTATTCATTCCATGCAGTATTATAGTATAATTACTATATATTTAGTACTTAAGAAGTAAATCTTAATTTTACTTTTAGTTTGGAAGGCATTCTTATTCGGCTATTTCCTGTTTTATTTATATAAACATGTGTCTTGATTTCAGGATAAAATAATGCAACGTGATAACAGCCTAATGACAGAATTCCAGGAGCTGCCAAGAGGAAATGAAATGTTAGCTACAAACTATCCAAATCTTTTTACTTCACATCTAATTTGTCTTGTAAGCTAAGAGGAACTATCTTTTAAAAAGTAATTTGTAGGCAAGGAAGTTAAAACATTTCCGTCTTTTTCTAATAAACATGAATTATGATCTTATTCAGTGGAAGTCTCAAATTCATTAAAAAAAAGATAAACTCGTTAAAAAAAGAGAATCATAGAATGAACATTCAAACCCCAGTTACACTAATATTGACAGCCACCTCTATATTCTAAAGTATCTGGTATGTGTATAGTATCTCTTGACTTGTTTTTTTCTCATGTATCAGTATAATAAATTAACATTTTGGTGTGAGGTGTTTCTGTGCTCAACCCTAGCTAGGTAATGTTGAGTAAATTAATTTATCATCTCAATTCTCAGTTTTCTTCCTGTTAAATGGGGATAAGAGTGCCTATCAGCATGTGAAAAGAGTTAAATTAGATTTATCGAGGCATGGATTTGTTTGATATTTTTAATCTAAAGAAACAGAATGTAAATGTCTGGAACATTCATTTATGCAAACTTCTTAGATAAATACAGTATGAATAAATAACTATTGTTCTGGAATTA
>NW_011888936.1:4122249-4124028 GCF_000151845.1 Pteropus vampyrus
CTGCCCATCCACTATCTCTTTTTAACACAGCAGCCAGAATATATATTTTCTTAAAATCATAAGTCAGAGCATGACAGTCTCTCTTCAACAATTGATGCTGGTGACCCATCTCCCTCCGTAAACTCTTTCTTTTCTGACTAGATCTCCTACTACCATTTGTCTTTTCTCTAGCTCTCACACTCTTCCTCAAACGCTGGCATTATGTGTCCACCTTAAGTCTTTGGTTAGTGTTCCTGGACTGCTTCCTTCAGCTATCTTCGCAGATAATAGCTGTGAATTCTTTGAGTCCTTATTTAAATGTCGCCTGCTCAAACAGTTCTATGCTAATCATCCTTCTCCCAATTTCTGATCTTGTTCTACTTTTCTTCCTTTTCTTAGCACTTGTCTACTTATCTTCCTCTAACATACTATTTAATTTTCTCATTTATTATTCACATATTTATTGTTTGTACTCACTCCAATCTCCCCTCTACTGCTAAGTAGAATGTAAGCTTTAGGTTAAGATCTTTTGTCTTTGTTGTTCACCAATATGTTCTAAATGCTAAATGAAAAATCCGATTAGTGGATGAATTAATGAATGGATGGATCAAAATAATATTATAGAATAATTTGGAAAATCAACCAGGTAAAGGCTAGAAATCCAGTAGAAAAAAATGGGCATGGATGTGTGCAGGTTATTCATGGAGAGTAAAGAGTAAATTCAAATGATTAAAAATATAAAAGATCCTCAATTTCACTAAACTAACACAATTTAAAACTATTATTTAATAAAACATTTGATGTAGGAGATTGGCAAAGTTAGAAAGTTGGCTAGCATCTTGGTTTGATGATGTGAAGAAAGGAGCCATGTTTATGCACTATTAAGGGGTATAAACTGGTACAGCCATTTTGGGATATATTCTGGCAGTTCTTTTTTAAGTTAGTTGTGTTTATCACCCATGGCTCAGTGACTTCTTGTCTTGATAGATATCCTTGAGGGGTATATGCTTATATTTGTCAAAGTATTACTTGAGGCAGTAGGGGATTAGATATGACTTAGCATACATGATTAAGGGGGTGAATAAATAAAATATACAGATAAACACAATGGAATCTTATGAACTAGTTAGAAATTGGAAATTAGATATATATCAAGCAAATGAGAAAGATTATTGAAATGAATGTTGAAAACTATGAAGTGAGAACATACACAATTTTAGTGCATGCAAATTAAAAATACACGGTGTTTATTTTACCAGAATATATATCTGTTCAAGAATATGGTTGTCTGTTATGGAGAGAGGAATGGACATGATGATCAAAATGAACTCTAACAGTATTTCTAAGAGCACAAGAGCAGGATCAGGTTCCTGGGCTTTATTCCACGGGTATTAGCAGTGTCTGTTGTTTCTACAAGCCTCCTTCTTCTTTAAGCTTTTGAAGTCCTCCCAATAGCTTGGCAAACAAATCCTTGAATTAAATCCTTTGTATGAAATATCTAGAACAGTTTCTCTTTTCCTGACTGTATTTAAATGGTTCAGTACTTGGTGACATTAGTCAATAATGACTGAACATGAATAATTCAGTCTCTAAAGTGAGATAAAAGAGAAAAAAAAAAACAGAAAAGATAGGTACAACAGGTATAGTTCCTATATAGAAAATATGTTGAATAAAATATATTCATATTCATATAGTATATTTAAATATCTCTTCACTCTAAATTTGGGGTTTCCAAAAATTTATTGTAAGACTACACACACAAACATATACGCACATATGCACACACATATTTTGTTTTAC
>NW_011888936.1:4128921-4142294 GCF_000151845.1 Pteropus vampyrus
CAGTGCCCTCAGTCTTGTCATTCTATGACTGTTATGGGCCAGGGTGTTCCTTACCAATGATCGGTTGCAAGGACAAACAACTGAGCCCATTATATTAATTTTGCTTAAACTCGTCCACTTAGATTCAAATAAAGGCCTAAGTATACATAGACATGGATACAAACAAGTTTTGTCCAATAGTGAAAATTCTCTCAGACCTGACACCTATATTTAAGCTCTGTGTAGCAATAGATAACCATTAGAGTATCAGTTGAAAACAAAAAAAATCTGAGTATGCGTTCTTCTAGATTGAGTTTGGATCTGAGAAAAGATATTATTCTATCTCAAAGATGAATGGCTCATTTGAGAGCTAGGATTTTGATGTCATCACAGATCAGACTTTGCCTATATTGCTTAAAGAACAGATTTTATTTTGTATTTCTTTTTGCCTTTCATGATTCTTTCCTTCTTTCCTTCCTTCTGTCCTTCCTCTCTTTCTTTTTTCTTTCATAATAACATGCAGCGCAAAGAAGGAATGGAAGTAGGGCATTTATTGGCTATTACCAGAAGAATAAAACTGTTGTAACTTTACTCTCCAGAATTATGGGATATGTCATGCTGATTATATAGGAAATGATTATGTACAATCAAGCACTGTTTTTAATATATGGTTCAATAATTGCTCAAATGCTCAGTAACCTCATGTTACATCTATATATAATGTGATGATATCAACCAAATAGTACTGCAGAATTAATTATTTTTCAAGCTTTATTTTACTTTGATTACGATTTATGCTGTGGTGTAAAAATTACCTACATTCAGTAATACGTAGATTCTATATTTTTTAAGAAAATCTATCTAAAATATAATTTGTTTTCAAACTGTAGCAGACTATGTGGATGGATTGGGGATCAGGAGTGAGAGGGAAAAGAAAATAGAAAGTGTGGTTCCTGCTACCCAGGAGACCGCACTAATGCTATTACACCTGAAATTGGTACATTTGCTTCTTTCAAAGCACTTTTAAACTTATGATGTCTTTGTTCATTAAATTGGAAGTCCTGACCCTAAACATAATGTTAATAGTGATAGTAATATAAAGGACAAAGATCAGTATAAACTGAGTAGTTGAAAGAGTTAAGAAAGAAGTATAATGAATTAGGTTTATGAAGGATAAGTAAAATTGAATGTGTGAAGGATAAAAGTGAAAGAATATCTATAGAGAAGAAAGGATACTCAAAACAATGGAGTCAAAACTTTGCATATGTTGCTTAATAGCTCTGTTATAGGTTGATTTCCCTTAGAAGTAGACTCCAAGATAGAGGTTAGAGCATAGGACAGTTGTTAGGGAATGTCTTTGGAAATGATGTGTGTGGATGGACAAGGAAGGAAGCAGGATTTGGCAAAGAAACTGAGCTTGATTCATTCCCACTGACAGACTCAGCCAAACTTATAGGTAGCTCGAACTTCGTGTGACTGTTCAGAGTTGTACAGAGTTGGAGAAGGAAGGGGATGATTTTAAATACTAACTGGATCAGTCACTAGGTGCTATGTAAGAGGTCATGAAAAGAGGTATGACTTAGGACAAGGAAGATTTTTTTAGCTGAGACAATCCTCAAAGCTGCCAAAATCTGAAAGCCATTTTGTGTCACATTTACAGCAGTTGGGGACTAATAGCTATTTTGGAAAGGGGATCTTAACAGCACATTAAATTCTATGCTCTCTTAGGACAGTTTTTTTTTTTTTTTAATTTTTATTTTATTAGTGATAACACATATTTAAATAAGAGAGTATGAGTCCAAAGGTATGAATATATTATGGTTGAGAATTGGGATGGTTTATGTTGGGAATTTTAATGGGAGAGGTGCTTAATATACACTACCACACCTGAGATTTAGGGTTATAAAATCTGGGAAAGAAATCTGGATTTGATACAAGTAGGCAACAGGGGCCTTCATGCTTCCATGATTAGATTACTACAACAGTGGAGGGCAGGGTAAGTTGAAGAACAGAATACTGGAGGTAGAGAAATCAACTAAACAGCTCTAACAGTAACAGGTATTGGTGAATGTGGGCCTAGATTCATTGATGTAGATAATAAGCACAGAGAAAAATACATGTACACGGAAAAAGAGCCACAGTTAAATATAGCAAGAAGAGAGGGAAAAATGGATTGGATTTTGTTGTTATGTTAATAGACAAAAAATATTGACACTGTTGAAAGGACGTTTGTATTATTATAACCTTTTACGTTAGAAGATGAAGTTCTAATGTTGAAAATCGCATTATCAAGAGCATGTAGAAAACCTGGGGTATTCTAAAAGATAAAAGATTTTTAAATAGCATAATATAGATAAACTTATACAACTATGTATGGGTGGTATTTTAATAAATTGATATTGATCTAACAGTACACTTAGAACAAGAAACACCTGGATTAATTAGCTTTAGAGGAAAAGATACCAGTAGATGTTAATAACCTATGCCTTAGCTCAGTGCTTGGAGTGGTGCAGATGGGGTTGGGTTGTCACTGAGTAGGGTTGTCACACCCTTTGACACTTGTTAACTCCCCTTTCTGTGGGGTGTGGCACAGACATAGAAAGGCCAGAGGGGTGTCCTCTAGTGCATTCGTCCCAGACATTGCCACCTCTTTTTCTGCTCCGTGGGCAGTACAGGAAATAACCCAACTCTGAGACAGGTGTTTGGGAAAAGTCCCATTTATCTAAGGGACCCTAATGTCCCTTAACTCAATCCATGTGTAGTCCTGCCTAAATCAGTCAGGCAATGTATTCATAAGAATTTCCTTCATCATTAAAATTATAAAATGTACTCATGGTGCAATGAACATATTTTTCTCATGTCATATTTTTTGAAAGAACAACGAAACACAAATTATGGAAAGGTTATTACCAGAGTTAAAGAAACTTTAGGAAGCTAAATAATTCATTGAATTCAGGTGACTCTTAGTGATCAGTTGGGACTTTTTGAAGAACCAATGAAGCTTGCTTTATTTTCTAATTCTCTTTATGGCTGGAAAAAAAAAAAAGAATAATAAAAAATGAAAGTAAAGAAAACCAAAACTAAATCAATGCAAACATAATCCTCATGATTCCTTGATTTTTAGAGTAAATCGAAATCAATGAAAACAAATGAGTGATAAGTTCTTGAAATGAGATGCTAATATTACATTCTCCTCAAGTATAAATGGTGAGAGCCAGGCACACTTAACGCACATCTCAACAGTGAAGCAGTTCAGATTTCTCTATCCCTACAGCAGTCCTGAGACGATGATACATGAAAATGTATTGAGTTGAAAGGAGAAATTAATTAAAAAATGAGAAATTTATAAATGTGGAGGTTGAAGAATTCTTTGGGGTCACTGCCTTCCTGCAAAGTAAATTTCTTCAGGTTTTCTGAGTGATACTCTCTCTCTGCCAACTTAGTGCAACTGAAACGGATGTCCTAGTCAGCTCTGTGGCTTGCCTTTTTTTCATTACCTGTTCAGGTAATCAATCAGAGAACAATGCAATTGCTGTTGCCTATGTCAATTAAATTAGGTCAAAAGTGTAACAGCAGTAGGAAAAAAAAAAAAAAAGTGAGAAAGACCAGACAGTAAAGCAAAAGCCCAAGACACTGAAACACCTTATGGTAGGAGCAAACAATTCACTACACAATTTCTAGAGAGAGTAAGCTCACACACTGTTAAATACTGTTTTCCTTTGGGTACAATTTTAATTAAAAAAGCAGCATGGATGCAGATTTTAGATCGTCACTATTCAAATAGCTGAGAAAGCTGTTTGAATTTTAAAATCTCGAAGTATGTCATTTAAAAATATTTTTTGCATGTATTTAAATATGATTTGATCGGTGCTTGTAAGATCACAGAAGAACAAGAGAAATTCAGGATAAGGTTAGTATTTGTATGATACTCTGTGGGGAGCTGTTAGAGGCTGACTCACTCAGGTCTTGATGACATTGGTTATTTTCTGAGGAAATATTAATGTTAGATAAGTATTCTTAAAATTGCTATAAAATAGCCTAATTGCTTCTTTGTAAATCAGTTATTGAATTAAAAAATTTGAATGATAAGAAATGTAATAATCTCAATATCTTAGGAATGACCTATATAAATAACTTACCCTGAGGAAGAAGAAAACAAAACAATAAATGAGACAAAACAAATAGAAATTGACTAATTGAACATCTTTCATTATTGCAGAGATTAGACACTTGGAATTATTTATGAAACTGGGAGTTAGAAAGTGGCTCTTGTTGAATGATGTTTCCAAGGAAATTTTTAAAAATCACCTTAAAAAGTTAGATAGAACTTATACAGTTCTACTTTCTTTTACTTTCATATCTTTCTTTTGAAAATACTATACTATATCTAGAAATAAACCATATAACTGGACGATAAACATAGACTTTATTTTTTCAATTTTAAGAAGTTTCACTATTATGCCCAGAGCAATATTTATCATTTCAAAAAATGTAGTATGTAAGCATTTAATTTAGTGTATATATTATCGAGCTTTCCTTGTCATTCCTTTGATATCATTGCTAACAAAAGCATTTTCTACAATGGAAAGTGTAGGTAGTCGAAAATTTATTTATATGAATTATACACATACATAAACTAGGCATACAGATTTATGTTTTTTGTGACCCTTTTAACTCTCTGTACTTGCTGTTAAGTTGTATATTTTTCCATAGGAGCACGTAACTCATGAGAAAATGACTAACATTGAAAACTCAGTTAAGTCTCAAAAATAGGCATTAGTTCTCAGACATGACTCTCCTTTAGGGAAATCAGAGTTTTTATTGCTGGATAAATTAATGTTTCAAATGTATGAATACAGATGCTGTTTGCAAATTTGTCACAATCTGTCTTCCAGCAGAAGAATTTATACTGTATACAGTAATAGAAAACAGAAAACTGCATATTTCACTAAATTGCAGCTGTGTGTGGAAGATTTATGTGATTATTTTTTGTCAGTGAAACATGTAGTGAAACACCCATGTATTTCACTGGAGTATTGTAAATGAACTGGGTATATTTATTTTTAAACTTATTCTACATTTATTTTTTACACAATATATAACGCCTTTATCACATTAAAAAGAACAAGCATATTAAATCTGTTCAGAGTAATTTCATTACTTCAAAAGCCAGTTTATATTAAAAATACTGAACAGGATTTTAACTTTCAACCTTAGACGAGTAACCCATATGATTTTCCATTTAAACATTTTCTTAGATCTTGAAAATATGTCAACACCCAAAAGGATGAATTGTAAATATATTCAATATGTCATGATTTGATTATTATTGGTAACTAAACTCAAACATTGTAGGCCCGAAGGCAAGCATTCTATGGAGAATTATGTAATTGTCCATGTCATCATGTGTATACATGTGAAATTCACCAAGTCATTTTTGCATAAATTGGTTACATCCTATGTTATTATTGTGTGGGAAAAGCTTAATATTATACAGCATGTCTCATGGTGCTGGGATAATGAAAAAAATCTGTTTTGGGTTCATATTCCAATCCAGAAGGGAAGGAATAGTTCCTTTTCAAAGAAGTTCAGAAATTACTTCTCATCCAGTTTTCCATAATATTAATCTATAGATAAAATTGATGCCACTAGAACAACAACTCAACAATGACATACTATCCAGGAGTCACAGAGAATTCTAACTAGAGAGCCAATAACAAAGACATTTTTAGAGTAGAAAAGAAAACAAAAATAGGTCAGAATTTATACTTTAAATTCAAAATGGAAATAAGCCTTCAAAAATTAATTATTAATTTGCATTTTGAGAAGAAACTTTCTGGGAAAGCTGAAAGAACAAATTGAGTCATAAATATTTCTTCCTCCAATATCTAACAAAATAAAATAGCAGTAAAGGAAAAAAAAAAAGAACATTCCAACATTATTCATAATACTTCAAAGGTGGCAGCAACAAAAGAAAATAGATCTCTTGTTCAAGAGAGAAGACTCAGCTCCCAACCCAAACCCCATTCTCCAGAATAGAGATTAGAGAGTCAAAAAAATTGTGAAGAGTATCATTAAGGTTCTAAATTTGGAAAACAGTGAATCATGCAGATCCTTTGCATTTTTTTTTTTTTCTGTAAACTTGGGACAGGAGAGAAGAACCATGTGGGAGAGGAGACTATAAAACAAAGATGTGACCGACCTAAATTACTTTCATTGATAAGACCATGGCATATGGAGTATCACAGTGAAGTTGGAAAAAATGATTTATAATTCTAAGTATCCTCTTATGGTAATGAGATACAAGCCATAGCAGAAGAATGAAACATACTAGGCATTTACCTAATATCAGAAGAGAAAGAAGAACCTCAGGCCTTCAGGAAGGGCTCTGTTCAGGCTGTAGAAAAGTGGCATAGGTAGAGAAATTGGTCTCAGAAAAATGTAAAGGGAACCAAATAGATTCTGATAGATGTATCTTCTCAGTTTAAGCACAAGCAAGATGCAGGATATGGCATGATAACTATATGAATAAAAAAAGCAAAAGCAAAAGTAGCAAGACCTAGGTGAAGATGGAGGGAAAAAAGGAGGAAAAGAAGAGGAAAAAGAAAGAAGAAAAGGATGAAAGAAAACATATAGCATGAAAAATTTAGAAAAATAAATACTTTTTGAAGAAAATATAACCTAAAGTAAAAATAAGTGTTCAATAAGTGTTTTATATTATAAATGGAAATAGTAAGATAATTCGTTATAACAAGAGCTCACAAATCACATAAGCAAAACAAAAACAAATAAAAGGGAAGACCATGAAGCAAAATACACAAAAGGAAATGATAGCAGCGTAATAAAATAATATATACCTCAGAGAAAGCTAGAGGGACTAACATTCAAATGACTGAAATAAACTTTTTAAGATAATCACAGTGAATACACATGAATATTTCTGAGAAATTAAGGTAACGAGACAATATAGATATGAGGGATAAATAAAGGTAACTCAACATAAAGTTGGGAGAACTAAGCAGAAATAAGACTTATTCAATATTATAATAAAAGAAAATTTAGCTGCAATATAAAAGAAAACAATTGAATTAATAATGTGGAAGTATGGCAAGTCCCAGACAGATGAAGTGAGAACACAAACTATTGTTTAAGCCACAGTGATTAAAGGTGATTTTGAACTCTTCTTGAAATAATTTTTTGACGATAAAATGTATTGAACCGAGAGAGAAACAAACATTTTAAGAAGCAGATGAAGAAAATCGAGCCCTATGCAGATATGTAGTTGGAAAAGAGAGGAAAATACTTACATCTGATATTACACTGAAACTCTGCAAGAGGGAGGTGCTTCGAGACTGCGTGAAACCATAGCAGTGAGCTCTTCCCGTTGTTACACTGAAACCCTGGTCTGCCTTCCACTTTGAGTAGCTTTTTAGCCGTGCATGATTTTGTAGTGCCGTGATCATCAGGAAAATGTTGGTTTCACAGTTAGATAGGTCTTACAAAATATTGACATTTTCCTATACAATATAAAAATAAATCCCGTTAATTTTGCCCTTGTTTATATCAGAGATATCTCTAAGGACTGGGATGCTATCCGTTATACAGGGACAGACATAAGGTTTCCACAATTCTTATTTTTACTTGAAAGCTGAAATTTTATCCATGACAATAAAGATTATCTGTTTTCTTGTTTTCCTTGGGTAACAAACTCTCATTCACCATTTGTGGGAAAATGTCTACCAGATACCTAAACTTGAATAACTATATTTTGTCTGTGAATCATTCTTTTAAATAAAAATATTGTTCTATGGAAAATAGGGCTACTTTAGCATAGAACTCAAATAAGCACAAAATATTTTCTTCGAGATAACCAGAATATTTGATACACTCCACTTTCAATAATATTTTTAAGTGAAGGTGACCTTTTGTTTTTCAACTGCTGGTGCATTTTGCTGAAGAATACAATGACTATAAATACTGTTTGGTGACACTGCCTTTGTTTATGCTAAGGAGTTGGCAGTTGTACTGATCCTTGTTTTAACATCATCAATGCAGTGACTATATAGAAAAAAAGCAAATATTGTTTTAGTGTTACAATGAAAATAGTTTTGGCCATGCATATTCCCTATAAGGATTTCTGAGGATAACCCAGGGCATTGCAGACCAGAACTGCTGATGAAATGATAGTCTTATAAATTTGATAAAGGTTATTTCTGGTCAGTGGGATCTGGCGTGTTTTTTATTTTCTTCATTGTACTTTGCTATCTTCCTTGAATTATACGTAGTAAGTAATATTTTTAAAAAGATTGATGTCATGTTCCTTAAAACAAGGAGTAATCACAGAGATTCATTGCTTAAAAATGACCCTGAATAAGGGAAATAATAAAAAATATATATATAACAATAAAGGTAAAGCAGCGGAAAATGATTATTCTAGAAAAAACAAAACTAAATGGAACAAGGGCAATATGAATGTGCAGAAGAGATACCAAACCAGAGAGAATGTGAAGGATTGCACACCAGAGGTGACCCCTGCTTTATTACTGAGAAGGAACTAGAGATGGTCAGAACCACCTGTGCATCACTTATCTCTTGGTACACAGTAACTTGTAAATATTCCTCCTTACAGAGTATGAGCTTAGTCATTTCAAGCAAATGTTTTTGTCGTCATGATGAAGATTCTGGCAAAAAGTCATTCTAAATGTCAAATCTTGGTGCCCACTGTGAGCAAAATCGAGTTAGACTCTCCTCACAATATCCTCACTTTCCTCCTCTTCCCCACGCCCACACATGTACTCACACACAGAGACAGTTATATTTCAATCAAGTTATTTGTTTGAGTGTGAAACATATAAAGATCAGTATTAGATTCCTTATTTTTAGCCTAAAAATACCATGTTACTTCATTGGCAGAAAAATAAATAGAAAAAGTACAGCATTCATTTTATTTGTAGCATCCAGAAAAGCACTGTTTTAAATAGTTTTGGGTTGTCTCTAACACAGAGATATACACAATTTGCAAACTTAATGGACTGTTTTTATATTGTATTTCAACAATTGCCTCTTATAGAATTCTTGTTTCCTAGTGTCATCCTTTTAGTAACAAAGATTAAAATTGGAAGCCAACATTTTTCAACTGTGAAATACTGGATCCAATTACTCATAGCAACTAAAAGCAGAGTTTATTTTAATAGTATTTGCAGTAAAACAAGGCATATAAAAATCAGATGCATAGGCAAAGACTTTTTCATCTTTAATCATTAAGCTACCAGTACAAATTGAGCCCTGAAGTTATTTCATTCCCAAAGGAGATCAGAGATTTAAAGAATTCAGGGGGATTAAACATTCGTGTTTGAGTGAACATGCTACGTGTTCTTGTGCTTGCTATCATTAAAATAGTATTTTCAATACTTTATTTTAAATGCATAGACCATATTTATTTTTCTTTTCTACTTGATAGCTTGCAACTCCTACGAGTTTACGTGAAGAGCTGGTAGTATGATTGTTTTATTAATTCTCCCAAATATAGTCTTAGGTATATTTAAAATAAAATTTTCTTCAAGATATCCTTCTTCCTCAGACATTTTTGAGTCTCTAATTGTTCTATTTACCTTTGATCTTATAATTTTTGTATTAGGGAAGAGAAGTTAACAATGGGAGAATAACTTCCCATTAAGCTAAGGCTTCTGAGCATAAGTTTTAGTGTATAACAATATTGGAGCCTAATACTCAACTTGTACAAAGTTTTAAGTTTCGTGATAAATATTGGTATGTGAAAGCTTTATTATCTATAACTATATAATTAATTTTCCATTTATTTTATTTCCTACATAGGTTACTTTGTATAAATGAATGATTTTCCTGTAGGAAGCTCAGTAAATCAGATGTATAAATAAAATAAGAATTATTCTTACGTGTTGTAGGGGTCAGGCCAGTAAGTTTATTCATTAAAAAATATATTTATATATATTCTATATATAAATATTTATATATTTTCTATATATGTTATATATTTACATAATGTATATATTATGCTTTCTTTGTGTCAAGTACTATTTTAGCCACTGAATTATATAATATGAACTAATAATACTAATAACAATGTTGTTTATGAAATAGAATATGAATGGGCAAAGTTAAAACTGAGGAAGGAGGCAAGGATTGTATGAAGAATAGACTAATTAATAAAAACTACTTACCTAAAATGCAGAAGAAATGTATTGAAAAAGGAGGCGTGAAGGCTATCCTGTTCTAGCTAAAAATAGCTATGAGCTGAGCACTTTGCTAGGTGCATTATAAATTTTTTCTCATTTATTTTTACAGTTCAATATATGAGATAGTGTATCAGTTATTGTGTTCTTCTGCAAGTAACAGAAAACACTAAGTCAAATTGGTTTAAATATTAAAGAAATTTAATATCACAGAATAATTGGAATTTCAGAGATAAGGCAGGCTTGGGTACAGTTCTGTCTGGGGCTAACTCATATCATAAAAATTCAGAATAGTTCTACCCCTCTGCTCTGCTTTGTTAACCCTTGATCTTACTTCAGTCTAGTTCTCTTCATGGTATGAAGTGATCGCCAGTGAATATGAGAGGCAAATGGTTCCCTGTTTAATTCCACTTAGAAGGGAAAGCAGGACTCAAAAGTAAGTCCTTTTGATATCTTATAGCCCTCCATCCAAACTTCCAAACTGGCACCAATGATTAATTTGAATGGTGTAGTAGATCATTCAAATGGACCATGAAAGCCAGTATATATTAGCATCTAACTGGTCCTTCATCCATAGCTCCACTTCAGCCATTGTTCATCAGGTGTCTTGGAGTCAAAGTGGTATCGACTTGACAGATCAATTCTAACACCCTTGCAGTTCAGATACATTTGGCACTCTATTAAGTTAGTAGGACATATATGGGTGGAGAGGCTGAGAGAAGATGTATGCTTATACTTCATCAAATGACCATTTTTACCCTTTCTTCTCAAGGTCATTTATCTTTTTTTAAAGAATTATTTCTCGAGGTAAGTTAAAGTCTTCAGAAACAAAATAAAGCCATGCAGGTACCTCAGCATCTACATATTTTCACATCCACAATCACTCCCCCACCCACCCACCTAGTCCCATCCCCATAAGTCTTCGAAAGACAGCTAGTAATCTGGAGATGCTTGAACTATTTCCTCCATCTGGAAAACAAATAAATAAGCAATAGATATACCATGAACTCTTTTACAAAAAAATAAAGGCTTTGCTTGTCTTATATACATTCACCTAACATATCCCTTAAATCTAGCACTAAAAATTATAAGCTAGGGGGCACTCACCTTGGGGCAGGTCCTCTTGTTCAGTGTCCTTTTATCCACCATTCTTACTTTTTCCAAATTTCTTACTTCACAACATAAACTGCATAAATAACTCAGAAATAACACTGTTACGTGCAATTTTAACAAGTATCAAAATCCTGGCCTCTACACTATGTAGTTATCTCTTCTCAGCTGAGATGATTATTTAGACGAACATTCCCTCCCAGACTGTCCCACTCATCAATTATATGACCAGGAGTGTATTACATAACTTCCCTCATTGATGTTTTCTTACCTTCAATGAAGTTATAAAATTTAGTATCAAGTAAATTTTGTAACTACTAGGTATCAGTGGTGTTTTTAGGGTCAACTATAATGTGTACATATTTAAAATCTCTGATAATAGAAAGGTACACACAAATAAATGGCAAACGGTGTTATTGTTCTTGTTATTATTATTATCATTATCATCATCTCTCTCCATAGATTAAAATCAACTCTGTCACTTGGGAACAGGTAAAATGTAGAATTTCAGCCATGGACACATAATACAAGGTTGGCTGAACAATGTCATTCCCAGGACTTTTACTCAAACTATCAGAAAAGAGATGCTTGCTTTTATCTGGGGTTACTAGTTACAAGACAAATATAAGTCTAGATCTGCAAGTGGTCATATTAGCCACTGCACAGAGAGAGCTTGCTAAGATTGAAGTTACCACAGAGGAGAGTGGAGAAAACATAGGAAGAGAGAGAGAGAACCACAGACCCTGGAAGACATACTTAGAGTGCTTTTTGAAGGAGAATCCTTTTGAACATCTCAGTTACATTAACAAATCAATAAATTCACTTTAGTAGCTGCTATTTAACGAGAGTTGGATTTTTTTTTTTAATTTACTTTCTCATGAAAGTTGAATTAAAGAGTCAGCCTCCTTTATAAAATCTTAAGAAAAAAATATCCTCATTCTTGGAGAGAGACATCAAAGCCTCTTGGAGGTTATGATGATTTTAGTCAAGTATTCTCACAGAATTAGAAGCTGCCTCTCACTATTTCATCCCACAAAGTGAACATAAAATTAAGATGTGCCTTTGAGAACTTTATCCTATACATCATTGAAAGAGAATGTTACTAAAAGTTTTGATATTTTTGAGAAGCGTACTCTAACACTAGAGGAATAAGCAATGTGCACTCTGAAGTAAACACATTTGGACATTTAGCAGAAGGCTAAAATAGTATGTCTATACCCATTTCGATGTTTGAGAATGTTTAGAGAAAACTCAGCTCTTCAAGGATTGCTATATGTAGACGTGTGGATAGGGCATGCTTAGAACATATGAGAACCGGGACAATTCTGGGTCAACTTTTGTCCTAGCCTCACAATGACTTTACCTCAGCATCTGATTGCACCTTAGGAAGGGGAAAAGGGTAAGAGAAGCACAGCAGGGAAGAAACGTGTCAAGGTTACTAATCGAGACATGGGTGGATAATGTAGAAGTACATTGACCTCAGGAAGTTCAAAACTTTCCAAATAATTTTAGAGGGCTTTGGGAAACTGACTAGGGACGATTTCTTCTAGACCCTTGGGGAGCAGTATGCTCAGGAGTGTATATCACACTCTCACATCTCATTTAGCATTTATTTATTTTTTAAGATTTAAAAACTTTTCTAAAAGTTCACATGTTGCCTTGTACAGGGACTGTATTAATCTCTGCATCCACTTAAGTTTTAGTTTATGTCCTGTAAAACTGATGTCTCTGTTCCTCTTTTCATAGATAAACTAAAATTTGGTGAATTCTGATAATGGAACACGTTTCACATAGCTAGTAAAGATAAGACACACAAAAGATAATATCCACCCTAAATTACTCACCTTGCAAGGGCTTTAAATCATGGCTCAATTGCAAGTCTAACCTTAGAAAAAGCCCAGGAAAATATTCCCCAGCTACTTGAACTCCTAAGTGTCTCATTTTAGAATTTCCACTATATTAATTCCACATCACATACGCATGCTGCAAGTCAGAGTTAATATGGGTCCCTGATCTGTTATCCTAAAATAGCAGGATTTATAAGGGGAAAGATAGAACTCAATATTTTATGCA
>NW_011888936.1:4143589-4146089 GCF_000151845.1 Pteropus vampyrus
TATTTATAATTATGATTCTAGTTTTCACATCCATCTGAACAAAAGAATGGATCAGTCGATGGTACGTATTTGTCTCTTATGCCTGATGAGCATTTAGTACAAAAGAAATATTTCTTTCAACAGGTATGGCACAAAAACAAATTTTATTGCTAGACAATGTAAGTAATAGATAAGCTAGAAAATACTGTTCATATTCATTCTCATAACCTAATTTAAATTTCTTACTAAAATAGCAACAGGCTGTCATAATACAATGGTCATTCTGTTATACACACATACACACACGTTTTAAGACAGTATAAATGTTTCTCTAGATGATGCTAAAACTATATAGCCTGGGAATCCGAAACCTTCCCCTTTTACATCACATGAACTGAAATTGATTGAATTCTGTTAGTTTCGTAATAAATAGAAAGGGTATTTGTAGGTGCATTATAACTACTTTTGTTGAGTACCTTACTGTTTTCAAAGTAATGTCTCATTTGCTAAATAAAAATAGTGCATCCATGGACTTGGATAACAATATTGTTTATAGGATTATATATTCCTAATTAATCTACATTTTAAAATCTCATTCATTCTTTTTTTTCCTGTTTATGAATTTGTAACAAACATTGACTAGCTAACAGACTTTCGGGATGCAGAAATATATAAGAAAATGTATCTTTTGCTGGAGAAACTTGTAATCTAGTATAGAGTACAATTATATAAATAAGTGTAATAAGAGAAAACAAACAATTTTACATTAGAATCAAAAAGCCCAGAGTCTTCATTTGTAATTGGAAGGTCAAGAAAGGCTTCTAAGAACTTACACTTAAGGTGTATCTTAAGAAAAAATAATTGTTGGTCAGGTGTTGGCATTGGGTTAGAACAGTGATTCCTAATCAACTGAAAATTTTAGATTTTGAAAGATATCTGTCATTGTTTCATTGTTCAGAGACAATTTTGATTGTCACGAGTAGATGTTTGGGGGTATTACTCACATCTAGTGGGTAGTTGTCAGGATGCTGCTAAATGTTCTATAATTCTAAAGACCGCCCCATCCCCCAAGAGAATGATCTGTCAAGGTTGAGAAACTTTGAATTAGGGACATTATAGACAAAACTAAGAAATACATGAGGAAAAACATTCTATTGATTTATAAAAATATTAATTTTTTCAATGTGCATGGAGGGTTTGGGGACAGGAGCAAGAGTGCCCACTGAATTATGGAGAAGAAGAAGGAATCTGTGTTCTATGGCAGCATGGATGTTAATGAAGACACAGCTATGTTTCTGTATATCACAGCAGTTTCTATATACTACTTAAAGATTAAAATAAGAATAGGTCTTTAAGAGGAAATACAGATGACCAATAGACATATAAAAAGATGCTCAAGGTCACCAATCATCAGAGAAATGCAAATTCAAACCACAATGAGATACCACTTCATGGCTGTCAGAATGGCTATCATCAATTAATCAAAGAACAAATGTTGGCGAGGATGTGGAGAAAAGGGAACTCTATAACGCTGTTGGTAGGATTGCAAATTGGTACAACCATTATGGAAAACAATCTGGAGGTTCTGCAAAAAATGTAAAATGGTTCTTCCTTTTGACCCAGCAATTGCACTTCTGGGTATTTACCCAAAGAAAACCAAAACAATAATTCGTAAAGATCTATGCATCCATATGTTTGTTCATGGCAACACAACTTACAGTAGTCAAGATATGGAAGCAACCTAAATGCCCATCAACAGACAATTGAATAAAGAAGTTATTATTCATATATATAATGGAATATTACTCAACAATAAAAAAATGAAATCCTACCATTTGCAATAACATGGATGGTCCTAAAGGTGATTATGCTGAGTGAAATAAGTCAGATAGAGAAAGATAAATACTGTATGATTTCACCGATATGTGAATTCTAAGGAACAAAAATAACAAATGAATTGAAAACAGACCCACAATTTTAGAGGACCAGAGGGGAGAGAGGTTGGGGGACTGGGATAAGTGGTGAAGGGTTAAAGAAGTACAAATTAGTAGTTGATACATGGTCACAGGGATGGTGAGCATGGCATAGGAAATGCAGTTAGCATTAATGTAATGATTAGGTGGGCAGACAGAGAGAAAGAGCAGTTAGAGGGATCATTTTATAAACTATATAAATGTCTAACCAATGTACTGTATACTTGAGACTAATAAAAAAAAAAAAGAATGGATCTTTAATTCCTCTATTTTAAAGTAACGAAAATTAACAGATACATGGGCAGTTCAGTGAAATGACCCCATGATCTTAAAAATGTAAAGAAATTAAATGAGAAGTAATATTATGCAGTTTATTATTTTTAGTAAAAAATCTATAGGAAAGATGTGTGTGTGCACACACGCTTATTCTCATTTTATTTTATTTTATCAGAACTATATTGTAGATATCCACATCACATGATAACATCTCCTATTTCACAGTATGCTATCATAGAAGAGGCTGATCAGATTGTTTCTATGCCCCAGAT
>NW_011888936.1:4148589-4153151 GCF_000151845.1 Pteropus vampyrus
GGCAGAATGCATTACAAATCTTGTTAAAATAAATGAGGGTAAGAGCATAATTCCAATAAAGACATTTATAGTCTTAAACAATCTCTCTCTCTTTTAAAAGAGATCTTTAAAAATGAACCCAAATCCCCTCACAAACACCTAAAAGATTTTGCTGCTTCTCTCAAAGAAGTTCAGTACCCAAAGAAATACAGATTTGTAGAACTCTCAAGCAAGCTAGATATCAGTATCTTTTTTATGTGCTGACATTGTAGAATTTACTGAGGCTACTGATCTTTCTATTCATTGTATTTATTCGTGCATACAGTATTGAAGGAGCAAAACACCTATTTATAACACATCCAAATATAAAACATATATTATTATGAAAATGCTTAACTAAATATCGATACTTATTTTGTAAAATTAACCTAAAAAAGAATCTCCCTTACTGTAAGCATTTTTTCTTCTTAAGTGATCTTAATTCTTGAATATATAGAACCTAAAATAAAACTTTAATTTCAATTTCAGATGAAATATTTCCTTTAACATTATTAAAAAACTTCACATATAATTATGACAATACCAAGCATTACAATTGTGCCATTTTTGTACGCAACCAGTTAGCTGTTATTTTCCAGCCATTGTCATGCTCAAATATTTGCCGTAACTTAAACATGTCAGATATTCATAATGATTCCTGCAGCCTCGTTGATCTGGAGCTGAAATATGACAATGTAGCCTGATGTATCTGTCTTCTGTATGATTGCAGGTTGCTCTCTTTTAAAAAAAAAATTCTCTGTTTTGTTTAGTTTTGTTTTTAAATGTAACCATGACCTTTGTCAGTTGCCAGAGTATCTTCTTAAAACAAATCTATAATAATCTTGTCTTGAAAAATTCTATATTCAGTAATAACCTTTGGAATTGATGATTACAAAATAAAATGCATTAATTCACTATCATCAAACGATAAAACAAGCATTTGTGACCATATATATTCACACAATCCTATAGTTGAATAGTCTTTTAAAACTACTGGATAATTATTAAAGTCATATTTACTTCATCAGTTATCTGAGAACAATTTCTGGAAATGAAAAACGTTTTATTTTATATAATGTGATATAGATTGTGATGTTTACTGCCTGATACTAAGATTGCAAGATAGTGTAATTAAACATAATTTTGTCTTCTAAAACTTAGTTTTCTCACTTACACCAAAAAACATTTGAATTAAACAATACATGTTTAAAATAAATGTAAATTAAGCGGGCAAGAAAAAGCTGACATTAAGTTAAAGCTATTAATTTTCTTACAAAAATGCTTCTATATTCACCAAAATCTTTAGTAAGGAAAGGATTTCATGAACTAATGCCTGCTCATACTTTTATATAGCCTATAAAGGGAAAGTATTAATTGATGTCCCTTTGGAACATTCAGCTTAAAGTTATGTAGTCAGTCATAGAAGTTGTACCTAATTGTTTTAATAAACAATATAATCATCAATCCATGACAGTCCAAAGGTCTCCTAATTTCCTATTACATGGTGCTGACTATACTGGGCATTAAAGGCAGAAAGAATACCAAGATTTCATCATGCCTTCGCTGAAGCCACAAGCACGTACTAAAAGAACATCTTAAATGTTCTAATTATTTTGTTACATTCTTTCTACCATCTCATATACATAAGTCATAAGCTTATATAATATGAGTTGAAATTAAAACACCAGGCTTCAAATATTTTTTAAAAAAATTATTACTCCACATTTTTTATTCATGTTTTACTTTATTCCAAAAAATATATAAATATGTAAACATGCTGTATATCCATAAAGCCATTTATATAACCATATATTCAAGAAATATGTATATTTGTACATGCATATGTCTATAGACATACACATATATCTGTCTATGAGCTCATTCATTTATCCATCCATTCAGTGTCATTAACTAAAACTCTTAAAGCTTGAGTCAAACAAATTTGAATTTATAGTCTGTCTCGTAAGCTATATGACTTTGAGCAAGTCATTAAGCCCCTCTGTTCACCTTTGCTCATAACATCATTAAGTGACATGAGGCAAAGAGGGGTTTGAACAACAGATTCTTTCTTAGTCAGTAGGTGTAATTTCTAGGTAGGGAGATATTTCACAGGAATCTTGTAAAATGTATTAGTTTATCACAATATATGAAATTTGTCATCTGGGAGATTTGTCTACACAGATCCTTACATGTACTTGACTTAATCTTATTTGTTTCCAATTGTATGGTGAGTGTTAGAAAACTGTACAGCTCTAAGTGAGGATTTGACCAAGGGTATCCAAGAATATGCCTTTATTTAACAGAATGACATATTTGATAGAAACACTGGGCTTAACCATTATCATAAACACTGAAGATTGAGATTTTTTTAAGCCCTCTTCACAGGGTGGAAGACATATATAAGACATGATATTTCAAGTCAAAGTTCATGTGAGAGGGGAGAGCAGTTAATAAGGCCTGACGTGGGAGAGTCTTTATCATGATGACCTCTCACAGTGCATTCCCATTGCTGTCTTGAAACTCTCTTGAAAACTCAGGATGCCTTACAGCAGTACCTGCACCTCTAAGAACCTTAGTATGGGGTCAGGCAAGAAAGGCATCTCCAGCTTCCAAATACTTCTCCTTCTTGCTTACCTTGATTCTGTGCAAGTATAAGGATGGGTTAGAATGCAAATATATTACTATTTCAAATTATATAGTAATCCATATTAAACACGAACATTTAGAAATATATAGGCAAGTTTATCAGATTAATAAAATAAATTTCAAATAAAAATAAATTCCAAGACAATCTTTATTGATTCAAGATTAGGAAAAATCTGCCAGAGAAAAAATAAAATCCCCTTTTACAGAAGACTAGCAGTGGAGGAGACGTGACACAAAGTGCAACAAATGACATGAAAAGGGAAATAACGAGAAAAGACTGTTCAGGGAACAACTTTTGTCTAGTGCAGCCCTTATTCTTAATCAGTGTCTACAAAATGAACAGGCAACATTTGGGTTGAATTTGAAGCCTACACAGTTTAGATAAACAGTGGTCGCCTTGGTTGATTGGATAATTTGGTTAATTTAGAGAACCTAGTGAAGGGAGAAATTTATCATACAAGTTTGAAGTATTTTGCAGTGCAAATCATTCATTGCCCTTTCAAATTTTTCATTTTTAAAATAGTTACAGTAGCAGTACAAAATATTTTATTTAAAAGAAGATAATGACTTACAAAATTGAATTATTTAAAACAATCGATATAAAATATTATTTAAATTGATGCATTTTGTCATATAAACTGAAAACAGATAAGTAGTGCAGAGACTATTATAGGTATTACTTACCTCTACCAGTATTGCATATTATTAAAAAGCTCAGTCATCTTTTTGATCACTTTATCATATTTTTTAATTTTATAAACAAAATCAAATATATTATCAAATCTTAAAGGAGAAGCTAATAGCATCGAGAAATACTTTCCAACACTGTAGGAAAATATAAGATTTTATTAACTATAAGAACATTTGACAATAAAAATATATACTCTCCAAGCTTTTGATTAATATGAAAAAAACATTAACAGACTAAAGCAGCAGTGATAATGCAAAGATTTAAAACAACAAAAATGCCTCTACGAATATTGTCAACTTTCTTATGAAATATAAAATGTGGTTGGCATAGAAAATTAATATGATTTCTTGCATGTAAATTACCATATTTTAAACAAAAGATATCTTCAAGAACCATTTTAATCTTTGCTATATTTTACATATGGTACTTTCGAATTCATATTTCAGTGTTGACATATTTCAAATAAAGAAAATGGACTGTTGTAATCCTTTGTATGGTGTTTTCATTCAATTAGCTCTATCTTTCTTTTTCTAAGCAAACAAGATGGCAATTTACTCAAAGTCAACCCATAATAACATATATCAGCTGGAGTCGAACAAACACAGTGCTGCTCATGCTACACCTTTTAAAATCAAACAATTTTAAATAAAAGCAAACATGAACATAAATAGTGTTTCCCTTTGGAATTTGACTGTTGACAGAAAAATGATAAAAACATAAGAATGGTTTGAATATGTAAGGAAGTTAAATAATTCAGGAAATGTTTTATTAACTGATAGCACAGAGAACAAAATTTTGGTCTTTGCATTACGAAGTAATGAAAGAATTAAATATATGATATGTGGCTTATTTAAAAAAAAACAAAACTCTTCCTAACTGTATTAAAATTTCACAAGGTAGTTGAAAACCACATTCTTATCAAGCACTCACAAAAATATAATTCCGTTTAAATATCTGTTTTTTCTTAAATGTTAGTTGCAACATTTTCAAAGTTGAAAGAAAAAGTTGTGTGTCAGTACAGAGTTTTAAAAGGGGCTTGTGGTTTATATTTTCAACATATTATAACAGAAATTCAAAGGAAGCAGAATCTCAAACCACAAATAGTTACTTTTATTTCTTTTAATATTTTCTGTTTGAGATCTTGGACTGTTAGCTACATAGAAATGTTATTCTTACATGGTGAAAATAAAAAGTTATCATCTCTAAA
>NW_011888936.1:4153341-4202652 GCF_000151845.1 Pteropus vampyrus
CTGTCTTGAAACTCTCTTGAAAACTCAGGATGCCTTACAGCAGTACCTGCACCTCTAAGAACCTTAGTATGGGGTCAGGCAAGAAAGGCATCTCCAGCTTCCAAATACTTCTCCTTCTTGCTTACCTTGATTCTGTGCAAGTATAAGGATGGGTTAGAATGCAAATATATTACTATTTCAAATTATATAGTAATCCATATTAAACACGAACATTTAGAAATATATAGGCAAGTTTATCAGATTAATAAAATAAATTTCAAATAAAAATAAATTCCAAGACAATCTTTATTGATTCAAGATTAGGAAAAATCTGCCAGAGAAAAAATAAAATCCCCTTTTACAGAAGACTAGCAGTGGAGGAGACGTGACACAAAGTGCAACAAATGACATGAAAAGGGAAATAACGAGAAAAGACTGTTCAGGGAACAACTTTTGTCTAGTGCAGCCCTTATTCTTAATCAGTGTCTACAAAATGAACAGGCAACATTTGGGTTGAATTTGAAGCCTACACAGTTTAGATAAACAGTGGTCGCCTTGGTTGATTGGATAATTTGGTTAATTTAGAGAACCTAGTGAAGGGAGAAATTTATCATACAAGTTTGAAGTATTTTGCAGTGCAAATCATTCATTGCCCTTTCAAATTTTTCATTTTTAAAATAGTTACAGTAGCAGTACAAAATATTTTATTTAAAAGAAGATAATGACTTACAAAATTGAATTATTTAAAACAATCGATATAAAATATTATTTAAATTGATGCATTTTGTCATATAAACTGAAAACAGATAAGTAGTGCAGAGACTATTATAGGTATTACTTACCTCTACCAGTATTGCATATTATTAAAAAGCTCAGTCATCTTTTTGATCACTTTATCATATTTTTTAATTTTATAAACAAAATCAAATATATTATCAAATCTTAAAGGAGAAGCTAATAGCATCGAGAAATACTTTCCAACACTGTAGGAAAATATAAGATTTTATTAACTATAAGAACATTTGACAATAAAAATATATACTCTCCAAGCTTTTGATTAATATGAAAAAAACATTAACAGACTAAAGCAGCAGTGATAATGCAAAGATTTAAAACAACAAAAATGCCTCTACGAATATTGTCAACTTTCTTATGAAATATAAAATGTGGTTGGCATAGAAAATTAATATGATTTCTTGCATGTAAATTACCATATTTTAAACAAAAGATATCTTCAAGAACCATTTTAATCTTTGCTATATTTTACATATGGTACTTTCGAATTCATATTTCAGTGTTGACATATTTCAAATAAAGAAAATGGACTGTTGTAATCCTTTGTATGGTGTTTTCATTCAATTAGCTCTATCTTTCTTTTTCTAAGCAAACAAGATGGCAATTTACTCAAAGTCAACCCATAATAACATATATCAGCTGGAGTCGAACAAACACAGTGCTGCTCATGCTACACCTTTTAAAATCAAACAATTTTAAATAAAAGCAAACATGAACATAAATAGTGTTTCCCTTTGGAATTTGACTGTTGACAGAAAAATGATAAAAACATAAGAATGGTTTGAATATGTAAGGAAGTTAAATAATTCAGGAAATGTTTTATTAACTGATAGCACAGAGAACAAAATTTTGGTCTTTGCATTACGGAGTAATGAAAGAATTAAATATATGATATGTGGCTTATTTAAAAAAAAACAAAACTCTTCCTAACTGTATTAAAATTTCACAAGGTAGTTGAAAACCACATTCTTATCAAGCACTCACAAAAATATAATTCCGTTTAAATATCTGTTTTTTCTTAAATGTTAGTTGCAACATTTTCAAAGTTGAAAGAAAAAGTTGTGTGTCAGTACAGAGTTTTAAAAGGGGCTTGTGGTTTATATTTTCAACATATTATAACAGAAATTCAAAGGAAGCAGAATCTCAAACCACAAATAGTTACTTTTATTTCTTTTAATATTTTCTGTTTGAGATCTTGGACTGTTAGCTACATAGAAATGTTATTCTTACATGGTGAAAATAAAAAGTTATCATCTCTAAATTACTCCCAAAGTATTTGTTTTCTCTTAAGTTAGATCAAATATATGGAAATCTGAAAAAAAAATGTTAGGCAAATGGAAGTTTATAAATATTCATAATTGTATATTTATACCAAATTTATTAATTGTAAGAAATAAAATGGAATTCCTTAAAAGTTAAATTATTTAATATAATCATGTCCCAAATCATGATTATATTAGCAAATGTATTTTAAATAAAATTGTTATTTTACACCTATCCTCACATAGTTTAAATTACATATTAATGTAACAAAGGTGTGGAATTACATATTTCCAGGGCTTAGATTGTAGATCCTCTATTTACTACCTCTATGACATTTGATATATTACTTATTTTTTATTCCAAATTTCTTTATCAGAAAGAAATGGACATAATGAAATAGCTATCATGAGAATGAAACAGTGAAATGCATTTAGGAGAGCTAGCATAAAAGATCTAGCATTGATAATCGGTCAGCCTTTATTACTCATTTTAGTTTTTCCTGTATATTGCACAGTGTTTGCTCATGATGGTACTCAATGCACAGTCTCTGAAAAAAAATAAGAAAAAAAAAAAGAATTAACTTTACAATTTTAGTAAAATGTATGTTTTTCCTTTATTCACGTAGGTATCTTAATTGAAAATATGATCTAAATTGTCCATACAGTTATAGAACTTTATATCTGAACTTGCTATATATTTGGATTAAAAGTAGAAATTCTAAAAAGAATACTCTCATATAAAGCTAGTAGCATTATAACTTGGTACACTTTGTTTGATATGTGGGACTTGGTACCAGTGTTTTTTACAATATATGTACAATATAAAATCAGTGCCAGGGTACATTTATAACTTTCAGCATGGTAATTCTGCTTCTGGTACTTCAATCTCAAAACATAATAGAGAAAATATAAAATAATACAAGCATAATGTTGTCACCATAGCATTATTTAATATGAGGGATAACTGGAAAAAATCCTTACATAAATTATAACATAGAGACTCTTAGTGTGATGTCTGGCTTATTTTTAGTGATTAATAAATATTAAGGCAAAGAGAAAATACTAAGTCTGCAACAATAAACAGTTCTTTCGATTATACCCTGGATGGGATATTATGCAGATCATGATGAATGCAGTTACGTGAACAAAGACTCCTGACATAATATTAAATATATAGGAAAGCCTGAAAGCACTTAATAACACCTACCATAAAAAATAATAAAGGAAAAAATTAAGTAGGGTACTAAGGTTTGCAGATGGTTACTTTTCTTCTTTTGCATTTTTAAGTGTTTATATTGATTTTCATATTAAAAAAGAGAAAGCATATACAAAATCTAGATTTTTATTTTTACTGTACTGTTCATTCTAATTAAATAGAAGAGGAGAATGAAAAAGTTTATATTTGTAATAATTCTCAGTGCATCTACCTGCCTCAAGTCCCAATCTCATAGTTACTCCCATCTTCATATCACTTTATTTCCATCTGGAGACATTAGTTTACAGCCACTGATACAGGAAAATATAACATTGATATGAAGAAATGGAATATAAGAATTCTCACTATTCAGGGAGACTATTCACAGTGAAAGAATATATATGTAGGAGAGACCACAAATTGTCATGTCACTGTTTAAATGGGTTCACCTGAGACCATATCTGTGTGTGAACATATATGATATGAGCACTGGACATAATGTTTATTTACCTGGACAGAATCATCTGTGTAAGCATGGCCTCTATAAATTTTCCTCGCTGACCACGTACTCACTGAGTATATTTTGAGAAACACACCTGTGCTTGCTTTAGAGCAATCTAAACAAACATTGTTCTATCATAAGCATGCAAGATTTTCATATTAATAAGTATATTTCAAGATGCATTCACCTAAATCCTGGTGGGTTTTTAGGAAAATTCTCATTTAAATCTTTTTTAGTAGGTTGTTTTATATTTCAAGTGGACCTTTAAAGATATAAAATGATGCTAGTGTGTAATTAGCCCATGTACTGTGGGGAAAATATTTCATTCATATATTATTATTATTATTATTATCATTTATGCCTACAGCACCTGGTCTTCTTAGGTGGTCTCCCATCCAAGTACTAACCAGGTCCAACCCTGCTTAGCTTCCAAGATCAGACATCAGGCTTGTTGAGAGTGTCACAGCCATAGACCATGGACCAAGGCTCCACTGGGGTGTGAACCCAGGACGTTCTGCATGTAAAGCAGATGTGCTAACCGCTACACTATGGAACCACATCCAATATATTTTTTTTTCTTAAATTTGAAACAAAATAAAAATTAATCACAGATAGAATCATGTAAGGATAACTACATGATATAAATTAAACATGCTTCATTTTTTTAAGAATATCAATCATCCACTTTATCCTTAACCTAAACATCTTCTCCATGGCTGCCTTGGCCATGTACCAAGCAAAGCAAGAAAAGTTAGTAATGCTTAAAATGAGTTTTACTATAGAGTATATTATTTGTGTTATTAATATGTTTTATTCTAATGTTGGGCAGACTTTCTCTCTGTTGTCTATTTGCCAACTTTTTTATACTTATCCAACGTCTACTCTCAAGTAGTATACACTAAAATCCTAGGAACAAAAATATCTGGAGTAAAGTAAAATCATTATTTGATTAATTTTCCATAATAAAGTTTTTGATCAAAGACATAACTCTAGAGATGTACATAGAAATACTAGAAATATGTATAGGAATGATAATGAAGAATTGTTAAATAAAGCTCAAAGAGGAAAGGATGATAATATTTGTTAAGGCTCAACGATTTTTACTCACAGTGATAAATTTATTCATAAATAGCATGTCATCTTAAATTTATTAAAAAATAAGGTAAAGATTTTTCTCATAATTTTTCATGTGAGAAAAAATGCTCATAAGCTTTAATAACTTACTTTAGATTTCTCAGCACTGAAAACCTTGATTGAATGACACCTGTTGTAAAATACAAATAGTACTTCTAATGTCACAAAATGTGGGCAATCATGAATATCATTCTAGCATAGATAAAAGGTGCATATTATCTGTGGCTGGAGCTGGCATGCTAAAGCCTAATACAAATAAAGAAAAGCAGAATAAAGATGAAAGTATAAATATTTTATCAAAAATGGAAGAACTACAGATTTGTTAAAATATCCAATATTTTCAAACTTTTCAGACAGATTTTACCTGCAAAGCCTTCAATAGACATAATTGATGCTATGCAAGCACAAAACACGTAAGTAAAATAAGAATTTTTTAAAATAAATGTAGAGACCAAGGTTTTATTGCATGAACCCAGATTTTTACCCCAAAGTTTAGAAAACAAAGAGACTAAGATTCTTAGAAGAATTTGTTCTGACAACCATATATCTCTCAAAGCAATACTAACCATGACACTAAGTACTTTAGTATTTGGAAAGATATACAATAAAAGTGATTGCTTAATGACAACTTTAAAATGAAAAATTTCTTGTCTAATTAAAAGAGTGATAATTAATGGTATACATATTGAACTCTTCTGGAGTTCTTATTCACTCTGAGTTACAAATCAAAATCTAGGAAAGGACTACACTTATGGATATGTCTTCAAGACTAGAGTCAGTTAGTGATATATGACAATTCAACTATGTCTTACCTAAAATTTATGGCATTATGTGACACAAGATTTCTATCTGTGATACCTGAAGCCACCTTCAGATATTGCCCATGGTCCAGGCCCAAGAATTGAATGATGATACTGCTACCTAGAAGATTAAATATTGACTAGTGACTTGGTGAGGCAAGCAGTCTTGTTAAGGGAGCTTATTCTGACAATGCTAAAGTAAATTTAACAAACAAAAACTGTTGTCCTCACATACATGAATACACATAGTCTACAAAACTGTGCACCAACGTGAGATAAAATATCTCAGTTCCACACAGACTTCTGAATGACTATTGCCCCCATCAACTGATATTCTTCTTCAAGGTTTCCTCCAGTTTTACTTTATTTTTATTCGTATAAAGTCATCAGGGAACATCAGTTCAAGTTACCAGAAGCAAAAGAGTAGATAAGGCATATCACAATATGTATATCACTGTACAGATATAGAAAATTTTGCTAGGACACAGCATAAATCCAAGGAAATCAGTTGCAGCACAGCAATAAAACAAACAAACAAAAACGAAAACAAACAAACACAAAAAAAAACAGTCTTCAGAGTTTTAAAAACCATTCAGAATTTTGGGAGTCTAAGCATTTACATTAGAACTTAGATATTCCAGCTGCTAAAGAAGAGAAGCTTTTAGTCCTCTGACTTGCTTTATATTACCTGCTACTTGTGACAACTGTGAACATGAAGGTGTTGACCATAAGTGATGAAAAATATGGATTAATCTTCTCCTAAGCAAGGCAGAGGAAAGTTGACAAGATCACAAAATCTTAGGGCCAGGATGGAGGCAGAGCCTTATGATCATAGTTCTCACACATGCCAGTAATAAGTCTGGTGAAAAGTCTCCACCAAATTGACAATCTAACATGAATTTTAAATTGAGGGGCTTATTTCATCACATCATTTTATATTGAAGGAAGAAACTTTGAGTAACAATGTATTTATATATTATTGATAATACTGGAGATTAAAACTGAGTCTTCTGGAAATTGTGAAAGTGAATAACAATGCAAAGTACCTATTATTAGCAGAGTACTTAAAAGCAAAGATGTGTTTGATTTTGCTATGATCATGTATACTGTTTTTTAAAAATTTGTCTAAGATCATAGAAAGAAAACTATTACTTCTGTGCTGTTAAAAAAATAATTTATAGTAGAATGGGGAAAGGAAAGATATATGACAGACACCCTGTTACCTGTCCCAAAACTTTCTGTTCTCTAGAAAACTCAGAGACCATAAGTGATCCACAACATCTCAAATATGTTTTAAAATACTTTTATTTTCTCATGTGTGTCCATTAATATATGACATCTCTGCTTTGTGTTTACTCTAGAAGCTTATACAGATGCTGAGTTGGGGTCCTAAAGGCCAGAGATATAAGCACTTGAAGCACTTTTAACTTGTTTTTTAAACATTTGGTAATGGTTATATATAGCAGGCATGTGGGAAGTTTTGCAAGATCAATGAAAAAAGCTTCTGTGATTTTTTTTTTTTTTTACTATCATCAATGACTTATTGTTGCTTCTAAAACTAAGTAAAGTCTTTTAGCTTTGATTTGATAGCAGTGTCATTCCAACTTGCCATCACAAACTTATTTATAGCCTACGCAAATTAAATTGTCTTCTTTCTCTCAAACATGGTTGCATTTTTCTTGTTAGTGTTGTTTTATTTCACCTACATCTCAAAAAACACATATACACATACCTTTAATTATTATGTACTGTACCTTATCTTCTTTTGTTGAAAAAAAGAACTGTCTTTTTCACTTTTGTATTTCTAGCCTTGCATGAGAAATTCTCCTTAAAAAATGTAGACTCTAAATTAATGTACTTTTAACTAAATTGCAAAATAGATTCCTAAAATTTGATTAGGAAAACAGTATATATGATTAAAAATTAATTAACTAAATATGAGCTATTTTGTTTAAATTTCGAAAAGTGTACCACATATAAAATATGAAGATCACCTTGTTTCACAAATATTACACAGAAAAAGTTGTTGAAATTATATTATACCCACAAAACAACATTGGGAGCTGATGAGTTTGAATGTTTCAGTTTTAAATACATAGTGTAAAACTGGTACCAGAATTAATTCCTGACAAAAAAAAAATAAAAAATTATATTCTCAAGTGTTATGAAATAAAAATCTTGATAGTAATCAAAGAATAATATTAAATAACATTCGATAACTCACCGTGTTGTAGTAACCTGATTTTTTTGAGGGGGGGGTTATAAATCACTTTGAAATTTCCAGAGAGTATTCCATAGACACTTACATTAAATTGCAGAAAAGGGGACTGGCTCAGGAACACAATGTACTTTTTTTTAAAGGAGCCTGGAAGCTCTAAAAATGGGGAAGCGCTTCTTTATAAAGAGCTATATCTGATAAAGTATAGCAAAAATTGAATATATGAACAAATGGGAATACTACTTTCTCATCTCATTGATGGAAAAAGCTTTTATTATCAGATTCTAAGGAGAGCAGTTTCTAATGCATTGGTGCCTTTCTCAACATTTGTAGAAACAGTTATTCACAGTTAAAACTGAGTAGGAACACATATTCTTCCTTACCTACCTTATTTTTAGGAGGAGTTGTTTTTTTTTTTTTTTTTTTTCCTGATGTGTGTCAAAAAATTACCATATGTATTGCAAAATACTGATCTAGACTTTAAAGCCTTAATTGGACATGGTATTTTTATTATTGGAAATTATAGCAATTAATACCTACTGTATTTACTGCTGCTATGTTCAAATTGCCAAAACGTCTGAACTGGAACTTTTAATGTCTGTAGTATGCCCTGCTAATATGGATTTCCCTTTATTTCTACTCACTAGTCTACAGACTCTTATAAATCATAGGATTTTGAAGATGAATTTTATGAGCAGATCATCCAGTTCAGTCTACTCTTTATATAAATAAATAAACAGATTAAGGGCATTTTAGTGACTTGGCCAAAAATTACACACTGTTTGGAGGACAAATCAGGGACAAATTAGGGATTTGTCCTCCAAACAGTGTGTAATTTTTGGCCAAGTCACTAAAACATTATAGTAAATGACAGAAGGATCAAAAAAAAATCTAAAAGTGTCATCAAATTTCTATGTGTGAGTCGAGTCATTTCCCCTGTTAATTGTGTTTACTTATGTCATAGGTAGGATGTTACTATGACAGACATCATAAAGATGAAGGAAGAAAGACTGATTACTTATATTCTAATTCATGACTGGGAAAAGGTCAGAGTTTGGAGATTAGAAATAATATACAGATTGACTTTGTGGCCTCTCTATCTTAACACAATTTTCTGGTGATTTAGACAGGATGTTCTCCCGAATGCACCTGATGAAAACTTGTCCCCATTGAAGTGCTCCTTTTACCCAGTGCATACAAAATGCAAGATTACATATTAGACCTTGAGAATTGGGAAATACGGTGTATTAGCAGATGTTACATTTAGCTGCTTTTAACAAAGACTTCAAATAATAGCGAGCTAAACAAGGAATAACTCCATTTCTTTCGTATTCAGCGAAATCAGAAAGGAGATAAATGTAGGAGCAAAATGCTGTGTATACAAGAGGAGCGAGAGCCTTCAAACAGCTGGAAGGATTGGTCTTTATAAGAAAGAAGACTTGAACCATCATAATAGGAGAAAAGACAGAACATGTAGGTAAATAAGCAGATGGACTGGCCATTGTAGTGATGGGACCATAAGGCAGTCAATTCACAAATGATTCTTTTGTTTTTGGAAAATAAAAATGAGAAAGGATTATCAGAGCAGGGACTCGGTTGTGTGTATACACGCGGAAGTGCTGGCTTTAGAGTGGAGACTTCGTGGTGACTTAGAAAGTATATAAGCTATAGAGGCCAATATAGTAGTGGACACAGTCTAAGAGTCTGAAATGTTAGTCTATCCTGGAGGATTGTCTGGATCTGCAGAAGCTAAAGTTGTGTGAATAGAATAGCAGTCATGGTTAGGTGATCATTAAAACATACCATGACTGTTTCTTTCCTTTCCCTATCAGACTGTAAGAGCTTATTCCAATTCCATATTCTTAGCAGGAAAGGAAGATAATATTTATTAAAAATGTTTTTGAGCAAATGGTGTACATTATTAGACATGTGGAATAATTGTATTTTGTCGTGTCTATATCTGTGTCCAAAGATAATTCTGTGTTAAATACAGACTTATGTATGTTATGTACTAACATAATATAACATAACATAGCCCATGGTCCCTGAAACTCATCGAAAATGGAAAAAAGAAACTTTTATATAGACCCTCTATTTTGGTTTGGATTAAGCACTAAGTCATTGCTCAATAAGAACAGTCAGATTTCTGACTGGCCCAGGCCACTATGATTTCTACATAATAGTGTCTTTCTGAGATTTTTAAAACATTGCTTGTAATCGGCCACACTGTTTCATTCTAACTTGAACCCTTAATATAATGGTTTTGTTTTGTTTGTTTTTCTCATCAGGCTGCATCATTCAGGTCTGTGGAAGGCCAAGGAACTCTACTAAATGGCCATAAAATCCTTCATAAAATGGAAAACAGAATAGTTATATTGATTATTTTAGTGCCAGAGATGTTCCATGGTTGTGAATTTGGCATCTTTTGAAGTTGCATTTACTCTTTTAGGCTGTTAAGGTGCTATTTAATGAATCAATTCAGTCATTTAGACAATAAGAGTATCCTTGTTTCCTAAAAGTGCTAATATAACTTTTCGGTGGTCCTTCACTTATGAAAAAGTAATAATTAAAACCCTTGACAAATCAGACTTAATATTAATTAAAATGCACATTTTTCAAAAGAATAAATTTTCTCCTAACCCGATGATACACATATTATTTGTGAACAAACTCATAGACCCACACAGCAAGAAGCTTTCTCTGTTTAGAAATGTCAACAGAATGAAACACTGTCATAGAATAATGATCTCTTGTTTTCACATAAATGCCTAGGGAGAACTAAGATATTCATTTTCAGAGCAGGAAACATTGATCCACTGGGTATGTCCTATTAAAATGACTTTATTTTATTCCATCAAATATCTGATGTAAATTCAGTCATTTAGTCTGATAGATATGGGTTCCAGAGAATGACATTTGTGTGTTACAGTACTACTAAATAGATGAAAATCATTGCATTTTGCTTTGCTTATTTGTCAGCAAAGCAAAATTAAGTTTGTTCATGAACACTGTAAGGTTTGATATTGGCAATTTAGAAATGGTCTATACTGATTTTATTTTTCTTTGATTTCTTTTAAGTAAACCTTTTTAAGACCTAATGGTCATTCAGTTACATAATTCTGAATTATATGCATTTTATTGAGAATTCTATATATTGTTATATATCAGAAAGTAGGCACTATAACACAACATGAGAAGATTTGTGGCCAATGACTTTTCAAATGAAGGTAAATGTTACCATAATAAAAAAATGATGGAAAATCATGCCTGGTTTTGATAGTATTTTAATCTGAATAGCAAAAAGAAAAGATGGCCAGAGCTCCAGGGGGAAAGACAGAAAAGCATTGAGATTTATATGTTCGAATAATATGCATGTACATACATATAAGTCTGTGCACAGATGATCTGTAGGTGGACACTTTTGTATGATGAATAATCCCTTAGAGCAGTTTTCATACCTGCTGTTATGGTATGGTACACTGTGGTATATGCTGTGTCTTTTTGACAGTTCACAGTACAAATTGTACTACATGTTAAAGGGATCAGAACAAGCCTTCATAACAGGATGTCCTTTCATCAGGATCTAAATTCCATATTACCACCATTTGTATGGCTGAGTAAATACAGTGATTGTTTTTTGTCATCAGAGCATATGAAATTATAGAAGTAAAAGTTAGAGTCAAAGAAAAAAGTACGTTTTATTGAAACAATGTGCACTTCCTTTCAAAATGGGGTCATTACATAGCATTTCTGAAATGAAGACTTTAAAGGATAGTAATTATCTATACGATGAAAGCTATACAGAATATCATAAGAGATGTAGATTTATCTCAGAGTTTAATATATTATTTAAAGAAAATAAGTTTCCCGTTTCGTGCCAACATCTTTTTAAGAAAAGATGTGGTCTTGTCACGCTTACCACGTAGCATCCTTCAATTTAGCTACTAATTCTAAACTTTTCACATTTCCTCCCCTTTTGTACCTATAACAAGTGGCCCTGCTTGTGTTCTCGTTTTTCTGTATCTTCTCTATATTGCTTTAGCTTTCTGTCCAGGTAGTATCGTTCATATAGCCATAGTCTCAATAGAGATGCATGTTATTTAACCTAAAATCACACATCCAGGCACCTTTAAGTGAGGAAGATCTCGTGTGATTGAACCTGGAGGATTACACGAACACAAGACATTGTCAATAGTGAATAGAAAGAGCAGAAATGAAGACTTGTCATAGGAAAAGCAAATCAAGAACTTGGTTATTGTAGCTGGAGTAGAATAAAAAATAAAGCCTTACTATATGTTCATTTAGGGTTCCAGTGACCTCAGACTAAAAGCTATCGTAGCCCAAGGAAAGAGTTCCAACAGGAACAGGGTTCCAGCAGGCATATTGAGGCTATATATGCAAAATAAATGGCCCTTGCTTTACTGAGATCATTACTGAGACAGACAGTCAAATATATCTGTGCAGATGCTTTCATATGTTCATACACGGGCCAGTCACTGTTAGTGAGGCAATGTCACCACCACACAACCCACTTCTTTACAGTACACACAAGAAACATTAGATGAGTCACTCTAAGGCACACATGTGCTATTCACAATCATGTGTTCAAAGGATGACACGGATTCAAGACTGCTATCTGGTTTCACCCTGTTTTGACACAGACTGCTTATTTTTTGTTTTTCTCATCTGACTCTTCAGATTTTGACATGCTGTACTTTTTGCCCAAGTTTATTTTGACTCAAATAAAATAACAACAAAAAACTTTTTTGTCTCTCTCCATCAGGTTTTCTGTTCTGTGCTTCATCTCTCCATCTGCTGCATTTCTACCACCTTGCAGTTTGCTCAGAAAATTTAAAATCCAGAGATTTTTTTTCTACCATTAAATATATTATTTTAATGAAGTTTCACAATTATATAATACAACCAATTAACTAGAGTTTTACGTGGAATCTTTTTTAAAGTCATAAATCAAAATAGAAGATGAATTTTTTAATACATGACAATTTAAGAATTATTCATGAAACATTTATTATTTTTCTACCCACCTATATTTTTACATATTTAACCAAGTGCTATTTTCTCCAAATTATTTGGCCATCTTAGCTACATAAGGGAGGACATATTTCCTTTCAAATCTACTTTTTAGTACTCTTTTGCTTCATGGATAAAAAATGAGTTAGAATATACTTAACTACTTTAGTATCAAAATCATCAGTAGGACTAACATTTTCTTTGTTATATATCTAAATGAAAAGTGAAAAAGGATATATATTGGCACATTTAACTGGACAAATCAATACAAGTCCAAATCATCCTGCTTTATTTTAAAGTGCTTTGCTAAAAAAATCTATAATGACTAATTTATGAACTCCTAGAATCATTTCATAACCTTATTTAACCTTTGAAATGTTTCATTTATAACTTAAAAAGCCCAATGAAGCTATAATCTCAGAATTACTAACTTCCTTTCAAGTAATGGAATATACGCAAAAGGGCTTGGATCCTCAGCTTCACTGAATATACTTCCTCATGTGACTCTTTCCATATCTTCATTATTTCTGCTATTAGGCATCAAGAAGCCTATCATGTTTATAAATGCTGAGAACAGGAATGAATTTGTTGCAGCTTGCATACTTAGAGTAAATGAAAAGTATATTGCCAGGAAATAGGAAAGTTTTAAAGATAACAGATAGGCAGGAGTTTGTTTACTTCCTATGTGTCATTCACCAAATGTGGATGTGTTTCCTAATACATACCAGAAACTATGTGATCAGAGTATTAAAGGTACCAAGGGATAGGTAAATTACTCCATCTAAGTTGGGTGATTTTGATAGTTCTTTTACCAGTATGCTCTCTTAGTTCTCTATCGCCTTCGTGAAGCATGAGTGAGTATGTGTGTGTGTGTGTGTGGGTGTGTGTGTGTGTGGGTGGGTGTGGGTGGGTGTTTGTGTGTGTGTGTAAAACTCTTAGAAACAACAAACATTTATTAATGATCATTTAATCTTTTTTAGTCACACATAGAAAATAAAACATGTAAGACATATTTCTAGGCCACAAGTATGCAGACTCAGTGAAGAAAAAAGTCAACAGACATAAATCAAGAGAAGAAATATGAACAGATACATCACTTAACGCCTGGCTTTGTGGCTTAAGAGTTTCTTTAGGAACTAAGAGGACAAGGAGATAATGGACAAAAGTCAGAAACGAGGTGAATGTCAGTAGCAGTGTTTTACTTTGTACCAGCAGACGAGTATAAAGGAACAGACTAAAGATACACGAAAGGCTTCCCAGATTGTGAAAAGCAAAATAATGATTAATTCAGAAGCTCTTTACATCATTGCATAAATCAGTCATTCTTACAGGGACGTGATTTTACCCCCAGGAGACATTTGGCAATATCTGGAGACACTTTTGATTGTCATAATGGAGCTGAAGATGTGGGCATTGGGGAAGCTGAGTGGCGAAATAGTAGGTTTGACCTGGATCTCTAGTAGATAAAGGATAGGGGTGCTGCTAACTATGGAACAAGATGTAGGATATTTTCTCAGAACAAAAAGAATAATCTTGTCCAAAAGGTCAGTAGTGTCAAGGTTAGAAAATCCTTGAAAATATATGAGTTTGGCAATTGAGTTTCTTATACCTTGTATCTCTCATCAGGTTGGAAGGGTGGGGCAGGCTGAACCAGAGCCTTCACTGCATGACCCAGCCATACAAATGGTGCTGACATGATGCTTAGGTTCCAATGAAAAGGAACGATAAGAAGGTTTATTCAGAGCCCCTTAATTTGCAATTCTAAAACATGCGAAGTGCCAGTAAGCACTTCACAGCACATACCACAGTATCTACCATAAGGACTTGGGAGTGTCTTACCATTTATTTAGATGTTCTTTAATTTTTTTCAATAATGCTTTGTAGTTCTCAGTATCTAAATCTTACACTTAAATTTATTCTTAATTATTTTAATGCTATTATAAATTGAATGGTTCCCTTAATTTCAGTTTTAGAGTTCTCATTGCTATTGTATAGAAAAACGATGGTTTAAACAAGCACTTTTTTAGGTATGATTGACTTAAAAAAATCTGTACATATTTAATATGTACACTTGATGAGTATGGAGATAAGTATACACCTGAGAAACCATCTCCACCATCAATATCATCAATGCCATAAACTTATCCAGCACTTCTAAAACTTTCCTCTCTCCTTCTTTCATTTTCTTGTGTGTGATAAGAACACAAGATAAAATGTACCCTCTACGCAGATTTTTAAGCGTATAACACAATATTGTTTACTGTAGGTACTATGGTGTGTAGCAGATCTCTAGGACTTGCATACCTGAAAACTTTGTACACTTTGACCTTCACCTTCCTGTTTTCCCCACCATTACCAATGGTAATGACCATTCTCTTTGCTTCTGTGAGCTCGACTATTTTAAATTCCTCATGTAAATGGGTCATGTGGTATTTGTTTTTCTGTGAGTGCTATACTTTACTAGCATAATGTCCTCCAAGTATATCCATGTTGACAACAATGACAGAATTTCCTTCTTTTCTAAGGCTGAAGAATATTGTATGTAAACAGCATACATTTTTATACATACCTCCACTGGTAGACATTTAGATTTCTTCCTTATGTTGCCTTTGTAAATAATGCTGAGATGAACATAGAGATGCAGATATAGTTTTGAGAATCTGATTTCAATTCCTTTGGATATATACCCAGAAAGGGATTGCTGAATCATATGGTAGTTCCTTTTTTTTTTTTTTTTTTGAGGAAAACACCCTACTATTTTTTATACTGGCTGCACCAGTTTACATTCTCACAAACAAGTGTATAAGAATTCCTTTGTCTTCACACGTGCCAATATTTTTTATCTTTTTATTAATAGTGATTCTAAGAAGTGTGAGATGATATCTCATTGTGGATTTGATTTGCATTTCCCTGCTGATTAATGATGTCGAACATAATTTTCCATGTACTTGTTAGCCATTCATGTATCTTCTTTGGAGAAATGTCTATTCAAAGCCTTTGCTCATTTTTTAAATATGCTATTTATTTTTTGTTTTTGTTTTTTTTTTGTTATGATCTTTATGATTTCAGATCTGATATTTAAGTCTTTAATCCTTTTTGTTGATTTTTGTGTGTGGTGTAAAATAAGAGTCCAGTTTCATTCTTTTGTGTCTGTATATTTAACTTTTTCAACACTATTTATTGAAGAGACAATGCCTTCCTCACTTTGTACTCTTGGTACCTTTGTCAAAGATCACTTGACTGTATATGCAAAGCTTTATTTCTGGGCTGTCTTTTCTGTTCCATTAGTCTATATGTCTGTTTATATGCTAATACCATACTCTTTTGATTATTGTATATTTGCAATACATTTTGAAATCAGGAAGTATTATGCTTCCAGCTTTGTTTCTCTCGCTCAATTTTTTTAGGGTATTCTAGATCTTTTGTGGTTCTATATGAATTTAAGAATTGTGTTTTTTTTCCTATTTATGTAAAAAATGCTATTAGAATTTTTATGGAAATTGCATTGAATCTATAGATTGCATTTTAACAATATTAACTTTTCCAACCCATGAACATAAAATGTTCTAACATTTATTTGTGTCTTTAAAATTTCTTGTATTAATATATTAGTTTTCTTTGTTATTTGATTTATTTTCTATATATACTTTCTATATATACTAAGTATACTTCTCAAAGTATCAAAAATCATTTTAGGTTTTCGGTTTACACTAACTTAATTCCAGTGAAATATAGGAAACTTACTCCTATGTAGCTTCTTTATCAAGTTTTTATTTGTTTATCTTCCCACATTTTGAGTTTGATGTGTTTGGATGTGTAGCTCTTTGTATTTATTCTACATGAAATTTAATAGGGATTTTTTGGTTTTGGAGATAAAGTTTTTCATTGCATTTGGAAAGTGTTCAGCAGTTATTTTTTCAAACATTTTTTCTTCCCTTTTACTCTCTCCACTGTTCCTATTACTCTCATTGCACATATGTGGATATGTTGAATGCTGTCACATATTTCATTGAGATACTTTCATTTTTCTTTATTGTTTCTAAAATCTGTTTTTTAGACTGTATAATATTTATTATTCTATCTTCAAGTTTGCTGATTATTTCTTCTGTTGGCTCAAAACTATTATTGATCCATCTAATGAATTTTTCAATGCAGTTATTGTTCTTTTCAGCTCCAGGATTTTCATTTGTTTCTTACATAAAATTTCTATATTTTTAATGATATTCTTTATTTGGTGAGATATTGTAATTGTATCTTCCTTAATTCTTTGAGAATGGTCTTTTTTATTTTTGAACTATTTATGACAATATAATAACATAATAGTGCTTTGAAATCTTCCTTCTCTGCTAAGTCCAACATCTGGACCCTTAAAAAAAATTTCTTTTAAGTTTATTTATTTATTTATTGGTCATATGTTATCATTTTTGTGTGAAATTGGACATTTTACGTGATATATTATTGTAACTCTGTATATTGATCTCCTCGCCAAAGTGTTGATACTGTTGTTGATAACTCAGTCAATTATTTATTTAGTGAGAGGGCTGAATTCATTCTGTGTGATCTATTTCTCCTACAGTAATGTAGCCTCTGATATTTCTGCTCAGATATTTTTTTTTTTATTTTCATCTTTTAGACTGATTTCCTAAGCAACACCCCCAGGTCAGTGTAAGCCACTTATTGGCCAAAAATTGTTCTTAAGCCTCGTTAGCCAGCTAGATTGTTGCCTTTCACTATTTAATGAATGAATGTGTGCCTAAGGCTTGGTTGCTGCTGTCACTGTTTAAGGAGTTTACTTTTTTGCCTCTTGTTTAACTTAGGACTAAAAGCTTGAATTTTCTCTCTCTCATCACCCCTCAAAGGTACAACTTTAGGCTTACACATAAGCTTCCAGACATCTATGGATTCATGTGATTGTTTTTTTTTTTTTCTTAAAGCAATGCTTCTAAAAAAAATTTAAAAAATTGTTCCTGGATCAGTGTTACTTATTTTCAGTTTGTTTAGTCAAAGTTTGTGCTTAAGCTGCTAGTTCCGGTGAGGATTCCATTTTCTGTTAATTGACCTATATCAGTTTGTGGAATGTTTTCAAGTATTCCTCCATGCCTTGCTCTGAATGCATATTGCCCAACATTTATGTACAGCCTTCCCAATCCTAGAGAGTGACTATAATCTCGGGATGCTTCTTCTTGGTTCTTTTTGACTGACTCTCTTCTTGGTTCTTTTTGTTAAACATTTTGTTGTTCTTCCTTTCCACTTATAACTATAGTATCAAGAAACTACAACTGCCTCCTATATTTCTCTACATTATTTTCAACAATGCCGTAAGGCATGGAACTCTTTATGCTCTATTCCAAATGAAATCCATCCCCTCAAGCGGAGCTGTGAAGCTCTGAGTTCTATGGCCTGTCTTTTGGGCAGAATGTCTGCATTATTTCACAAGAGCTGAGGGTTAGAATGTCAGCCCCCTTCTCCTGGAGTGACATACCCGCTATGAGCTAGATTGGGTTGGGTGGCTCCTAGTCTTGTTTTGCCCCTCCTCCTTGGAACCTCTGCCATAAGTGCTAGGTGGGTCATGAGTGTTCAGGGTACAGTGCTTCTACCTACCATTTCTTGAGTAGAAGTTACACTCAACAGGTTGGGGCTGGTTGGAGGAAGTCTGCCCTAGTCATCTCAGTTGCGTCTGCCCAGAACAGAGCTTCTGGAATATAGAAAAACATGAGCATCCTGTCTCATCTGAAATGAGAATGTAGTCCCAGACTAGGACCTGGAGGGAGAGAATGCCCTGAATTTTTTTTTTTAATTTAATTTTATTATTAGTTTCAACTATAGAATGCATTGGTTAGACATTTATACAGTTTATAAAACAATCCCCCTAATTAATTTTTCTCTCCTCTGGCTCCACCTAGCCATTACATTAATGCTAACTGCATTCCCTATGTCATGCTCCCCAACCCCATGACCATCTATCAACTACTGATTTGTAATTTTTAAACCCTTCACCCCTTTCTCCCAGCTTCCCAAGTCCTCTCCCCTCTGGCTGTCACCAGATTGTCCTCTATATTTGTGAGTCTGTTTTTGATTAGTTCCTTTTGTTCATTAGATTCTGCATGTAAGTGAAATCATAGAGTATTTATTTTTCTCTGTCTGACTTATTTCACTCATCATAATAACCTCTAGACCCGTCCATGTTGTTGCAAATGGTAGGCTTTCATTTTTTTAATGGCTGAGTAACATTCCATTGTATATATGAACCACAACTTCTTTATCCAATCATCTGTTGATGGGCATTTAGGTTGCTTCCATATCTTGGCTACTGTAAGTTGTGCTGCCATGAACATATGAGTGCATAGATCTTTACAAATTATTGTTTTGGTTTTCTCTGGATAAATACCCAGAAGTGCAGTTGCTGGGTAAAATGATATATCCATTTTTAATTTTTTTGAGAGATCTCCAGACTGTTTTCCGTAGTGGCTGTACCAATTTGCAATCCCACTAACAGTATATGAGAGATCTCTTTTCTCCGCATCCTTGCCAACACTTGTTTTTCTTTGATTTATTGATGATAGCCATTCTGAGAGGTGTGAGATGATATCTCATTGTGTTTTGAATTTGCAACTCTCTGATGATTAGTGACCTTGAGCATCTTTTCATATGTCTACTGACCATCTGTATTTCCTCTTTGGAAAATATCTATTTAGGTCTTCTGCCCATTTTTAAATTAGATTGTTTGTTTTTTTGTATGAGTTCTTTATATATTTTGTTGTATGAGTTCTTCATATATTTTGGATATTAACCTCCTAGCAGATGTATCATAAGCGAATATCTTCTTCCATTCAGTCGGTTGTCTTTTCATTTGGTTGATAGTTTCTTTTGCTGTGCAAAAACTTTTTAGTTTGATGTTATCCCATTTGTTTATTTTGTCTTTTGCTTCCCTTCCCCGAGGAGATATGGCTCCAGTACTACAGACTCTTGCTTCTTAGATTTAGTAGATTTTCTTGAATGAATATTTCCCCAATTTCTGTATAGCTCTAGACAGTTTTTTCGAGACCAAATGCTTGTGTTTTTTTGTGTTTGTTTTTTGATTTTGTTTTGTTTTGTTTTGTTTGTTTTTCAGATAAAAGTTGTGTGCTGGATAGAGAGTCTGCCTTGTTCCTCACTGTGCTATTCCAGAAGTCAGTCATATAACATATTTGTGTGACTGCTGACTGCATCTCAAACCCTAGTAAATTGGTCTATGATTACAAGAAAACTATCTTAGAGAGTATAAACAATTTCTGTGGGGAAAAAAAAGTAAGAAATGCATCATACTAGTTCTGTAACAACTGAAAATTTGTGGTAGGGGTGTGAGTGGAGTGCAACAGAGGGTCAGAAACATGTTAGGCAAAGGAGATCAATATCACAAAGTCCACCGTTAAAAAAGACAAACTCTTCCACAAAGTAAAGTGAAAGAATATTTCCAATTACTATTTTAAAATATCTACTTCATTCATAGTACTAAAATTATAAATAAAATTATATATAAATATTTAATATAAATATGCCTATTAAAATAATTACCCATATCTCTTGTGTACTATTAAACCATTTAGAAAATTCAGGAGAATCATGCTTTAAGTATCGAATTATCTTGAGATTTTAAAATGTGTTTCTCATAGTTTCAGAGAAATATAAACTTCTAACCTTACTCTTTGAGCATATTAAACATTGGTTAAGGATATTCCTTCGTTGATAGTTTATTCTTCCTGAAATATTGCCCCTAAAGAAATTTCTAATGACAACCACTCCTCTAAGCACTTTATTACAACTGCTTATCAATTAATTAATGATCAGAGGGATATCTTTAATGAAGCTTTTCACCTTTTGGGATGGTTAGATTGAAATCAAAAATCCCTTCTACTGTGAAATAACAATTTTCCACTTTAAGCTCGATGATGTTATCAGAACCGAAGTACCAATTGGTATATTTTCTTTTACTGGCCACTTTTCCAGCATCCACTATTTCTGAAAATAACAGGACTATGGGCATACTGTTGATCTAAATGCTCTCCATTTAACTCTCCAGAGTTAAACCACAAAGCATAGACAGCATGGTTCTATGTCTGCCATTGTTAGATAGAAATAGAATAAAAAATCTCTCAATAACGAGCTTCAATTCACAGCTGTATAACTGCTTAACATTTTTGACAGGCAAGGAATTATCAAGATGGCATAAAGAGTGGAAATTGATAAAGAAGTTTTTGTTCTAATATGGAACAATTTTCCTGATAGAATGTGTCTTCTGGCTTTCCATAAAAAAATGATTACTTGCACAATTATTGTATCTTTATCTACCCAGGATATTAATCAGTCAATGAATTTAATCAGTATAAACTCTGGATAATTTAGGATTCAAAAGTACTCTTTAGTCATGTGCAAACAGCAAAATACAGAATAAACTTCTCAGTCTCTTACTTTTTTGTTTTTGTCATAATGATTGTTACCGTTCATTCAAATGTAATTTATTTTTATTTAAAGATAAATTCACTTTTAAGTGATTCCTCTGAATCCCTAAATTAAACATAACATTCTTTAAAAATATTTTTGAAGTCATTTATATAGTACTTACTATGTGTCAGATATTATTTTAATTGCTTGTCTAAGATTAATTCATTTAGTCTGTCTAATGATGCTGTGAGATAGTTATTCTCATTGTTCCTATTTCTTAGAGGAACACACATGAATTAAATGTGCTCAGAGAAGATAATTCTCTACCAGGAGTAACAATGAAGGTCAATGGCAAAGCTCAAGTTATAACTTTAAGTCTAGATTACATATTCCTACCCACCATGCCTATTTTTGAAAAAAAGCTCTCTAAAGCTTTTTATCTGATTATTTTAAACAACATGTTTCATTATCATTATCATCAAAGCATTAAGGACCGGGTAGTGCTATACAATCTGCTGTGTACAAAATCAGTCACATAGTCTTCTAAGAGGTTGTAGTTAAAATATGACCATGGATTATCTAAATGTAATATGTATTATAGTAATCCTAATTATTAATTTTGGAAATATTTTCTTAGTTTGGCTTATAATTTTCTTTTCCACTGTAGAGAGAAAATTGTGTCACTTAAGATACTCTCTGATATATTTTTTTCCTATACCTGAAAAGGAATTTCTATCTCCCTTTTTTTTTTAACTCTTTCTTGTTATGTAAATTTGAAGAGTATTTTTCCCTAATGAAAGATTGACGGTCTTCAAATGTCATGTTTGAGAATTCAGATAGTATCAGTGGAAATTGAGTACCATCAAATATTTTTTAAATCATAATAATGTAAAACAATCTGTACATATATATGAATTTGTAAATCTTAAATGTCACTTAATTATAATTACATATAATTAGAAATCACCTACCGTAAAATCAAATGTAAAACTATTATTTTGGTCTTTATTTGAAAATAGACAAAAAGCCCAGAGTAGTGAATATACTAAAGATATTTATAATTCAACTTATGTTAGTGCACTGGAAATTTTGTTTCTGGTAAGAACTATTGTTTTCTTGTTTGATCTCCTGATTAAGTTTCAGTAAAATATGTATATAATATTTCCTATACATGGCATCTTTTTTGATTGGCCAATGTTGTATGTGTGTTAATAACACCAAAAATATTGTAGAAGTCAAATTTATTTGAAATAACTTGAATTCTATCAAGAAATTATTGAGAAAGAGGGAGAAATTACAGATAAAGAGGATTGAATTTCTTAAGGTTTCAGAAAACTGTTTATCTAAAGAATCATTTTTTTCGAATTCTACCTCTTTAGTCAACATTCTGACAAGATGTCATTGAAGCTTCTCATAATTTCTATATTTATGTTTGCATGTGTGTAGGCGAGAGTGGGAGATTGGTAAGTCTTTAGTTAAACTGAATATCATTACCGTGTTTTTAATCCTATCGTTTAATCATTTAAATAGTATATTTTACTCTTTTAGTTAGCCACACTGTTTATGATTTTGTTTTTCTTCATCTTGTCATAATATGAAACACCTGAGAGTAGTCACTTAAAATAGGTTTTATAATTTAAAGTTCTTTTCCTCAATTTATATAGGCCATTATTTTTAATACTACATATTTTTTCCAAGTTGTAACCTTGGGAAATCCTGCAGGAGACCTTTGCATGTTAAGGTGATGGAGGCATAGTGTAAAGAAAAAACAAGTGTCCTTCTTATCCAGCAAACTTATACTTTGGCCAAACTTTTTTTGCCATAGAGTTTTATTTACTCTTTTTGGACTCAGAGTTTTCCTCATTTTAAAAAGTCTCAAGATTTATTTCAGAGAGTTATGGAAGTTAAATAATTTACATTCTCATGAATATGTACATATATATCATCTTTATCCTAGTAGATAAATAGCTGTTAATATTTAGTAGGTTTTTATTTCCCTGATATCTCGTTACCATTTGTTTACTAATTTATTTATCTCTTTATCTATACATTTACCTGTATACCCTACTCATCAGAGATTTACTGGTTTCATGCTGTATAATTTTGAAATATTCAGATAAATAAGACAGTCTTGGTGCCCACAAAACACACAAGCAAGCAGAAAAGTGTGAAAATGAATAAATATAATAAGTAAATGTGATAAATGTTCCAGAAGAAGTTTGTTCAGAGAGTGGATTACTATTATTTTGATAACAATATGTTTCATTATCAAAATTCTGTTTCTTACATTTTCTTTCCATATGTAAGTTATGCATTTATTAATAAAGTATATTTCTGTTTACTTCTTAATAATTTTTTATTTTAAGTGAAATACAGCAAAAGACATGTATTGTAAATTCAGTTTTGGATATGCAAACACGCTTTTGGCTTTTTTCCTTGAAAAGTAGCATTTAAATACTCTATTTGGAAGGTTCTATTTGTCATAGCTAAAATTTCCCCATTGAAATTAATGGAGTCTGATTAACAACAAATGCTCCATTGAAATGAATGGGTTTTAGTAGTTATTCATTCCTTATATATCATATAGTTGGAGAAGGAGGAGATCTATGATATCAGTAAGTCTAGGCTGCCTGCTTGGTTAGAATATAGTTCCAAAATAGAGGACAGAACATTTGATCTTAGCCAAAAGGCCATGAACAAAAGCTATTTTAATTTATTGCAATTAAAATGAATGGGATTCAATCTAACACATTTATAAGGATGCGATAACTATCGAATCACATTCATTTCAGTGGGGTGTGTTAGTCATCTAATTCTATTCATTTCCATGGGGATCCATTATTTATTGAATCACATTTATTTAAATGGGGATTCATTAGCTAAAAAATCTAATTAGTTTCCATGTGCATGCATTAGCTATCATGTCATCCTTCCTTTCAAAGACAATTCTCTAGTTATCAAATCTTATGCATTTATGTTTGGATTGGATTCTAGAGTTTGAAAAAGCTGTTACTCTTAATTAAATGGTTGCAATAAACTGTTATCGTTATTATACTGTTGCATATTTAAGAGTATTTTCAAAATATCCAAAGACTTAGTCACCTCACTTTTCAATAGCTAAATGAAATGATCTCTCAAACAATAAAACATTTAATTTAGCAAATGTCCAAAGGACCAATATAATTTTTAAAAATGAGGATGGTATTACCTTTCTAGGTCAAGCTGTACCATTTTTTTCTGATGCTTAGCCATTTGGTGAAGTTTTCATATTCAGAGAGATTTTGAAAATGAGGGGTAAAAATGTCAACCTGCTAAAAGGCCATATGATTAGGTGCTTAGATTTATGAATTTTGTACATTAAGCTAAAGCAATAGTATACTTGTCATTAGATTTGTAATTGGATGGATTTCATTGTCATTTCTTGGCCACGATTCCAGTTCCTCAGTTATTAAAAATAATCCATATTTTGGAGAAATCAGTGCTTTCTTATGCCAGGTATCAAGTTAAAGGGATACCTAGAAATTATCCATTGTTGTGGTCAATTAAGCAACGAAGTAGTTAGTTTAGACCAACATACACCTTTCTCAAATTATCTTGATACATACCCAATTTATGCAGAATACTATAGCTTTTTGTAGCCTTAAAATAAATTATCTTTCAAATAATAATGTGATTTAAGTCACTTTATTAAAAGTTTAGAGACATAGAATAATGTGAACATTATATCAGTAATATCTTAAGTCTTGTTGAGTTAAGGTATCTTTTGGATTACTGTGAGTTTAGTACTTAAAGGTAGTTATTGAATCATTTGAACCTTATTACTACATTTCACAGGTTAAATAGTCATAAACACCATACTTGATTTACTCTAAATTTAAGTGCCATTCTTTTTGTCTAAATGAGTTATTTTGAGAAAAATGCTCAAAAATGTAGAAATAATGTATAAGTACTTCTTTACAACAGCGTAAACAAATAAAATTCTATGTACTAGCTGCTAATAATTGTAGATTGATTTTTCCCATTTTATCTCTTAAAAGTTAAGAATAACGTAATCCTATGTAAGTACTGTAATATTTGGTATCGATCATTATATTTTAAAATTTTAAAAATAAAATATAAATTTACAATGATATGCTGAAAAGTCAAAATGCCTAGGATTGAATTTGACTGTTGCCATTTGTCACCACTGAGACCTTAGTAAACTAAACTTCTGGTGCCTCTATTACTTCATCTCTAATATGCAGGATAAAACCAAAGCTACTTAATTGATTGTTGTGAGAATTATATCATATCATCCTTCCAAACTTCATACCTTGGTACCTGTATGCACAGTCACTGTAATATCTGTGTAAATCTATAGTACCTCTATGAATATAGTTGATAAAACTCAGTATATAGCTATTTATTATTACTAAGTTCTAATAAAAGACAAGGAAAGCAATATTAATAAACTGTCATCTGAGGAGCTCTTTACTCTTTTTTTCCTCTGATGAAAATAAGATCAACTATATTTAAAAATATAATGCCATTATAACTCAAAATATTCATTTTATACATACTATCAATATTTTATATACACATTTATATAAAATTTCTATTTATTACTAGAGGCAAATAAAGATAGTCCCAGATTTATTGGTAAGTTGCATTCTATAATTGTTTTGGAACTTAAAATGTAAAATTCTACTTAGTCATTATAGCCTTTATCTCAGTCAAACATGGCACTGATATGAGGGTGCTTAGTGGCTGTGACTAGGAGGTAGACACATGACATGTGAATGGTGCCCAGGGGATACTGGGTTTTCTGCTGCCATGTGAGGGAACATACAAGTGCATTGAGAGGGTCAATAATCTAAAAAAAAAAAAAAGCAAGGGATTGAAATGGAATTAACACTTATTCAGAAATTTCAGTGCCAGAGTAGAATGATCAGTGACTTTGTCTAAGGCAGTGGGTATAATAAGCGTGTCTCCTGAGGAACTACTTGTTGCACATCATGGTTAAGTCGTGGTTTCAAAGAGTAACCCATGCCAAGTCACACAGACCACACTTATCATCACCCATCTAATTTATACCCAGGTATTACATTAGATAGAAAGAAGAGACAAGATTCTGAAAGATTAAATGTTCTAAGCAACTGAATATCCAAGAGGACGTTTCCATTTTTTTGTATCCAATGGAGATTATCAGTTTCAACTATCTCATCTCCTCTTGCCCCCCCATGTTTGTGAAGTGTTATTAATATAAGATCAATTATAGAAAAGTACAGAAGCTTCTTTTTTTTTTGCACACTTTAGACTTGTATAATTAATTTTGTAACCCTATCACACTTACCTCATTATGTAAACTACACATCATTTTGGTAAACATGAATCTTAGAGTGGTAGTAGTTGAATATTTTATTAGATTTTGTCCCCCAGATATTTATGGGACTCCACAATTTAGACACTTGGGAATCCACAGAGTCATCTCAATGTAGCTTGTCTCCTTACTGCTCCCATTTTATAATAGTCATCTGTGTTCATATTGTAATTATCTCCCTCAACCTTTTGTCTCTCTCATACTGCTTTTCCCTAATTATTGATATTAGACTCTCCTGTCAGTTCCCAGATGATGACTACAACCAGGTTATAATCTTTAACAATGTTTTACCAAATGTTTTAGGATAATTATAGACAGGAATTTAAAACGGGTACTGAAAACAGGAAATTGTATGTAGTTTTTCTCAGGGTTCACAGAACTTGGCCACTCTTTAGGGATCTCCTACAAAATTGTATTCTTAATCCACTACTTTGCTTTAGGTGGTGAGAGAAAGCCTGTTCTCTGTATTAGAAGAACCCTTGGGCCCTTCTCCATGACCTGGAATCTAGATGTCAACTTTTAAGATACAGGTTAAAAACAACAGTTTCCCTCCAGCCTTCTACTTCAGGCATTGAGCAAAGCCCTCATGTTCTACCCTAATATGGGCCACTCATCAGGCCATCTTCCAAGGGTGATTGACAATGGAAACATAATTCCATTTCATCTCCAGGAATTGGCTTTGCCATTGAGCTCCTACCATGCAGCCATGAGGGTTTTCGAGTAAGTAGCAAGATGAATAAAAAGATAAAGAGAATATTTGGAATTTCCTTTGGGCAAATTGAAATTTTATAGTTCTAGAACAGACTTTCATTATTTTAGTCTCTGTCTGCAGGTATAACGTGTCCAAGACCATGTTTATATTTATATGCTAGTACTTATATTTCAGCATATCTTAGAAACTCAGCGAGCATTCATAGCATGAAGGAAAAATTATAGAGTCATAAGATCTGGATTCTAGTCCCTAATTTCTTTCAAAAATAAATTGGAAAAATTCATTACCTCTGAGAATCTTTCAATATTCTCAGTTGTAGATTGAGGGCGTTGAATCAGCTAAATCCAAGATACCATATATTTAAAAATATTTGACTATGTGCTCTTCCAAGAGGAAGAAAACTGATGAATGGTAAATATTTTATCATATGTCTGGTGACTATGTTTGTTTGTATTTTAGAAATTTTTCTTGACCCTCTTTTCTCCAGGCAATAAGGTTCTTTAAATTCTAGTCCCAACCTATCTCTCTAACTTTATCAACAAGCTTCTCCTATTTCTGAGATTCATTCGTGCTGAATTTTTCATGAGTGTCTCATATGCCAGAGCCTTTCCTATTCCCTCGGATGGAATTCTCTGAGCATCATTTTTTACCTGACAAAACTTCTCTACTTCCTGACACAACTCAGTGGTGCTCTCCTTTAATCATCCCTGACCCCAGTGCTCCACGTAAATGCCAGTGGCTTCCTCTTTTGTCTATATTCTCATTAATTTGGTTCAAATATCTATAAAAACACTGTATAAAACATGGTTGATGGTGTGATATGAAAAGAAATATTGCAGTTGAAGAAACCCAGTTCACAAATTTCAGCATTGTCTCTTTGCATTATATCTATGAGGGCAATTTATTTAATTTCTCTAATTTTTTTTTAATATTTAAAAAAGAGATATAAATTTCTGCTTTAAATGGTTATGATTATTAAATGATAGTATATTTAACGGTTCTAACACAAAATAAATGCCCAATAAATGAGTGTTTCCCCCCTCATTCCTCTATCATAATATTCAAAATGTCTGTCAATACAAAGAAAAATGTTTATATCTTATTCATCACCTATATCTCAGGTAAACAAAACTGTCTTGTGTATCTTCTAAGCCACAGAAACTACTTTTGTGCTTTTATCATTGCAGACTAACTAGAGTTCTAAATGTCACACCCTATCCTGTCAGAAATATAATCTCTCAAAGAATTTACCATTTATCTTGGCCAATCTCTGTTGTGAGCTCAGGTAAAACCCCCTTCTATCTCACACTCTCTAGTCCAACTCTTGGGCTGTAAGGTATCATTTATGCCATTTATTATCTCCAGAATGACAGCTTTAACTTTGTCCTGGGGTTCCCTTTATCACTAGAATTGAATCATTGGGCAGAATTAGAATGCATAGTTATAACAATAAGGTATCTCCAGCAATTACCATGGAACCTTCAAATGGTAAGCAATCCATTGTATTTTTTATTAAATTTACTGGAGTGACATTAGTTAATAAAATTATATAGGTTTCAAGTGTACAATTTAATAATACAACATATGTATATTGCATTGTGTGTTCAGCACCCAAAGTTAAATTTCTTTCCATCACTATTGTCTTTTAACTGAAAAATACTGGCTAAACATTGATATTTCACTACAGAATAAAGGATTAGGAACAATGGTGAGAAAAAAATGAAATGTTGAGACCCCAAATTTAAACTATTTGTAGGAAAAAGTCTTGAGATATCAGGTAGTTGCAGAAGTAATTTGTCATTGATAAGATGAGTATGCCTCGCCTATTTTTTTAAACATTATAAAAAAATAGAATTAGTGATTTTTGATGTATTTTGGTTATGATCTGAGTATAACAGATTTAATTGACTTGTTATCGTACAAGAGATATGGATGTTGGAACGTGAAAGGAAGAGTCTCTGTTATAAATCTATTGACCATACAATGCTGGTAGGGGTTTTCATTTTTAGGAAAAAAAATATGCAAGTTGCTTATCGATAAACATTTATTAATTACCCATTAAATTTAATATAATGAATAGCTATGACATGGGCAAGGAGCAGTAAAAGTATCTGTAATACAGGATTATTCCTGTAGACAGTGTTAATATATATATATATTACTGTAAAAATCAGTAGATCTGATATTATAACTTTATTATTTAGGCATTTTATGTGAGCATTTTTTTAATAATAGAATTTTAACACTTATGCATACAACAACAAATGAGAATGCAAAAAATAGATCTTAATTTCAGAGTCAGAGTATTCCTGGCTTTTGTTGGTAACTTAGGAATTTTCAAAAGAACCACAGTCTGTATCTAAATTCTCAAAGATAGAACCATACGAGATATAATTTTATACGTTTTTAATTAGCAATTTTTAATACCTCATACTGCAGTGATGACTTTTTTATGCTAGAACACCCCCTCCTTTTTCCTTCCTGTGAAGGTAGACCACATATCATATAGCCGATTCTTCGCACTTTAATTTCAACCACCCTGGCTTTTGAAAAGCACACTATATACTTCACGGTTCCTGTTTGCTATCACTGTAACAGCTTTTCCAGATATGCAGCAGTGTACACTATGCATTTTAGATTAGAATCTGCCCTCCCCTACACTTTTAACCATTTAGCTTTTGGGAGGCTTCCTCATTTCTTTTAATGGAAAGAAGACATGTAAACATTTGTGCAATCGTTGTGCTTGCAGTCTGATCCATCCATACACTAGCTCTAGTACAAGGACACTTGTTCACAAATACAATTGCAACTTCTTTGTAGTACTCCTTCCTATTCATTAAATGAGAGAGATTATTTTCTCATCTAATAGGGCGATAAAATAAAACACTTATATTTGGGGGTTGAATTACCTGGACACGGTCACCTCAGAAATAATTTCCATTAGATAACTGTGCTGTTATTGAGAGTCTAGTGGTTAACAAGGCACTCAGAATGTACATTTTGTCATTTGAATTGGTGGTTTTATTTTTACCAGAAATCAACACTAGAAGATTATGGAACAAGGTGTAAGAATTGTCTTGAAAGAATTTTATATTTTCTTAAGAGTAGACTCTCACCTTTCTAATTATTTTTAAGGTGACAGAATAATCAAGAAACTCCACTAATATTTTTATACTGGTCATTCTAATAAGAATTTTGATTATTTAACTCAAAATAGCACAGGACTCAAAATAATAATAAACGCCCATAATAAAATCCTTTTTATAATTTCTTGTGTAATGACACATCCTTTAAGAAATATCTCAATATAGATAAACTATCTATCAGATATGTTTTTCTCTTTAAGTAGTGTGGGGACAATGTTTAAAAATACACATGATACACAATAACCAATTTCAGTTTTACCTTTTTTATTCAACTGAGTAACTGCCGTAATCAATTAGAAGAAAAACAACATTTTGAAGGTTTTACTTTTCAGAGCATTATTTAACAAAAATACAAAGTAGTTTCCCAAAACTGTCACTGTTCTCATCACCTGCAGTAACAATGAAGATAATTTGGGTACATTTTATCATGCAGATTTATTCAAAGAAAATGTAAATTTAAAAACCCAAATTTATAACTAATAAGTTTGAAATTTATACCAAATCTTAGCAGTTTTCAAATACTCTATGTATTTCCCTGAACGTGTTAGCTTTATTTGTTCTTTTAGGATGATGCTAAAACCTGATGCTTATGTTTGATTTAATTTTCTATGAATTAGTATAATTATAAACATGTGAGACTGATAGCATGAAAGCCATAACGTTATACCAGAAAAGACTTTGACCATAGGAGGAAAAAAAAAGAAAAAGGTTCAGGGTAGTTTCTTAGTCTGTACTGCCGGATTGGTGAAAATACATTCATTTAGGAAAATACTTGATTGTGGTAGGTTGTGGAATGATGAAATGGAAAATAAAGGTCCAAATTAGGAACTATGGCAAAAGAAAAGCAACATTTTAAATTTATTTCCAACAGAGCAGAACCTAGTCTTCAAAGACTTCAACATCCAGCCATTAAATAATAAGGTAGTTTTTATTGAGGAGACATGCAGGATATTCAATATAATTAGATAGTAGGCCCTGGAGGATTTACAGGACTTAAGAAATTTTAGAGTCAAAGAGCTAAGTAAGCCAATATTAAAAGACCTACCCCTGATATGACTAAATCCCACATCTGTAAGTTGTTTTGGAATTTTGCTTTGAACCTTGTGAGGTACTGTAACTCAACAGTCTGTTCTTTTCCATGAGTTTTATCTACATTTAGCCTTGTCTTATTCCTTTTCTCTCTCTCTCTCTTTCTCTCTCTCTCGTTATATTTCATTCTTTAGGCTCATGCTTCTCTCTGAGTCATTTAAGTGCTAAAATATTTTCAATTACAAAAGATTATTTTCAGATTTTAAATGTTGCATAATAGAGAAACGTTACGCTGTTCTTTTATTTCTCATTATCTGAAATGAAAATAAATTTCTTCACCACAATTGCACTATCGACATAGGTGTAATTTTCCAAAGTATACATAATGAACTGTTAATTTAGAAAGGAAAAAGAAAATGAACCAATGTGATTCAACATGTGATAGAGAATTTTATAGACAGAAAATTCAATAGCTGACCAAAATATGTTTTGTGCTCTGATAGGCAGTCTGAGGCATTGTTTAGATTTATTATATTTCTCTCCAGTTCAATTTCATCTTGTAGCTTTTCTTGTCTCCCATGGGCCTGTTTCTCTTGGTTTGCTTTGTCTTCAGTGTCTAAATCTGGAAATCTCCTTTCTTTACTTTCCCCCATTCTTTCCTTATAAAAGGTTTCTGAATGTAAGCGCTTTCAGTCATTTTAATTTTTTAAACAAATAAAAGAGAGCTGCATGCATGTATTAATCCATTTTTAATAGCCACTACTGAAAGACAGGGCACTTTCGTGGGTATTGTCTTGAATTGCTATTATCTTAAAAGAGTTTTATTTTTATCAATATCTATTGTGACATTCAGTTAAAATAACAATGACTCCCATGCTGGGCAAACTGAAGAAACCCTTTAGTTCACTGAATAAAGGACTGAGACTGGCTGAGGAGAATTTTTAAAAATATTTTTGTTTCTATTCTATTGATGTTATAGTTCCTCTTAAATAATTTTCATGTACTATTTAGAGAACATGATATTTAGTATACAGATAACTTTTTTCACATGGTCTATAAAGTTATATAAGATTTGGTATGTTGCTGCCATCTATGGACAAAAATAAATATTGATTTTAACATTAAATGCATGACTGACATTTTCACGTCTATGTACATAACCTTTTATAAAACTCTAAGGAATGATCATGTACTTATTTCTACATATAAAGAGAGTCTACCTAACATCTTAATGCTGAAAAGAATCAAATTGAGAGACGTGGATTCAGGAAGCACCTGTACCATTATCATGGCACTATATGGCTACAGTGTGCAATCTCTTTATAAATTGACAAAATATTGTCATAGACTTATCTTTCAAGATAATGCGTAGAGAAAATGCAATTATATTATCAGCTCCGTTTTATAAATGAAGAAACTGAGCCTAAGAGAGGAGCTATGATTTTCCCAAGTCATGGAGCTGACCTAGGAGAGCTCACTCTCACTTGACAGGAAATTTTCGGATTCCGGTCTCCAGAACTGCTTTCCAACACTTTGCAGGGCCTGGACTCTGGAATGCTGGTTCCTACCTCTTGTCTGTCGAATTAACTGTGTTGTATAAACAGCTACCACCTAATCAGAATTCTGCCTCTTCATTCTTTCAACAAATACTTGAGGGCCTGCTCTGGGCCAAGAACTCTTCTAAGAATTGAGAAAAAAATGATTCCTGCATTCTGTGAGCTCCTGTTCTTGTGCAGAGACAGCAAAAACATGCATGTAAATGGATGGATAAGGTCAGTTCAGAGACCGATATGACCAATGAAGAAATAAAATTGAGTGATGTAATAGTGAGCATCAGGGCACCACTAACCCTCATGGAAATGCGAAAGAAAAGTACAATCAATTCTTCCAAAAAAATATAGCCTAGTTGAGAAGACAGAACACATGATGCTATAAATAATTATATGACATAATGAGGGTGATATCAGGGAATAGTAGTCACACACAAAAAGTACTTTACGGTGTAGCTCACACTTCATTCCCTGGGCTTTAGGGATATAGAATAAGTAAAATTCAATATTAACCTGATTGATAAAGGTGGTGTCACAAAGGATAGAAGTCCCAGAGAGAGCATTTGAGTTTTATAGAGACAGTACTGAGGCAGAGGAAACATTTTTGCAAAGGCATGAATTTGGGAAGAATGAAGAAATGAATTTTGTAGAATCAACATAGTACTTTTTTTCCCTCTAACACAGACATTTAGCGCCACATCTGGCTTTGCTAGATATTACATTTCTAAAACCTTGCTGGTTTTTTTGGCCTTGGCTGTGTCCAGAACTACATTCTTAAAATAATCTTTTTACTTATTTTTTATCACATAGGATTTCTTTACAGATATATATATTTATCGCTATAATCTTTACTACTCTTAAGCATTTGTTCTGATTTACATTCTGCAACATGTAAGAACTACTACTGAAAAAAACTTAGCAAATAAATCAGCAAGTAAAGTTAGAAAAATATAGCAAGAAAATATTTGCTAATAAATGGTATTCTCTGTATGAAGTGAGAATTTCTTAATTGAAATCATTTTATTCTCAAAAAACCTTCTATTTCAATAACTTTCTATGATATATCATTAAATAGCCTTTTTGATCAATGAATTCAACTTAAATTCTCATAAGAAGAATTGATTACTTAGACAAAAATATAGTGGTGCTGTGTTCTTTTAGCAGTATGAGAAACAATTAAGCAGTATGAGAAATCAGATATTTTTGTATAAAAATACAATATTAATTTCAATTTAAGCGTTCCTCATTCCAGTTCTAAAGGGTGTCATCAAGGAATACAGCACCTACCTAAATTTTAATATCTCGAATCAATTACCATATAATCAAAATTATATGGTAATTCCCTTTTTGTTGTTAGTTGTGAACATAGGAACGTAGAAGTTTGAGACAGCAAGATTTTTTTAAATGATTTATAGATATGTATTTATTTCCAAGTTGTGTCCACTGAGTTAGAGATTTATCTCTGAATGGGTTAATTTGATCAGTGTAAATAATCCATCCTGAATCTAAAATCCAAAGTGGTTCTCTGAGTATGTAATCGAGCCATGAATTGACAAATTGTCAGTTCACCTCTCTGTGCAATTTGGCTGCGTTTGACTCTCTATATAAAGGCAATGATACTAATTGAAAGCACAAGTACATTTTAGTCGTTATTCAGACAAGACACAGTAATAAACCAAATTTTCTAGTTTTATTCATCTATCATGAATAATGTTATTACTATGAAATGCATTATGCAAGCTATATTTTATTTTCTCCACAAATTACATGAAGTGAAATCTGAACCACACATTTTACAGTACACACTATAATATTCATTTTTGACTCAAGCTCTTTCAATGTTTTTTGCCCTGCTCTTGAAACTTGACTTTTTTTTAGACCATTACTAACTTAAAATGATTGACATTGTTAAGAAAAGGACTATGATATACTGCATCTGACCTTTTTCATTTAAGTGTTACGGTAAATAATCCTTGGCATGCCAGTAAAGCATGAATAACACCTCCTTCAATTCTGTTTCTAACTGTAAGAGCAAATACCAAGAGTTGCTCCTCATTTGTTCCTCTGTGGTTTCTTTGTATCATGATTTCCAATGTTCATAGATTTCTAATCCTCTTGATTTTCTGAATATGTCTAATTTTTTTGTAACATTCTCTTGATTGTAGTTTTAGATAGACGATAGATAAATGATAGATAGATAGATAGATAGATAGATAGATAGATAGATAGATGATTGATAGAAAATAGATAGATAGATAGATGATAGATAGGACACCTATAGATAGTTGACTTAAATCAACTTTGGAGTAGGGTGTAGTCAGGGAAAGTTTTCTTACAGGAGGTGTATTTCTGCTTTGAGGATTATTTTATGTAATGCACTGCGGATAAGGGGGTGGGGGCAGAGAGAAGTAGAGCACTCTAGGAAGAGAAATTAGTAAGAGAAATGTGCAAAAATACCAAGACGTAGACAAGCTTGAAGTCTTATAGGAATATCAGTTATATTTTCTGGAGCATGAAATGCACGAAAGAACAGGTCATTGTATACCACGCTGAAGACGTCACAGTTTAATCATTTTGTAATGAGGTGGAGGGAAGCAAGGGAAGGAAGGAAATGCTTTGAAATTATGACATGATTAGATTCTACTTTTTAAAAAAAAAATCATTTGATTGGAGTGTAGACAATAAATTGGGCAGAGTCAGAGAAATTAATAGTCCAGGTTATCGATGACCTAAAGCAGTGGCTTTAAATATAAAAAAGAAGAGATGGAAATATGGGACACTTAAGTGGCACAATCATCAGGGCTTACTCACCAAATAAACAAAGGAGACTGAAAAAGAAAGGAGGGTTTAGAATGACTCCATATTTTTTTGGCTTGAGCAATTAGATGAGTGATGATATCTTTATAATAAATAATAAGGAAAAGGAGCAAGTTTGGAAGAGAAATGATTCATTCAATTTTAAACATGTTGAATTTCCTGAGTAGAGTAGATATACTCTGTTTATCACCTGGGAAAAATAACAACTATATATATGCACAAATTTTGTTTTGAGATATAAAATATGTAAGCACTAGGAGAGAAAACCTGGGGGAATGTTGTGTGACAAGTGACATGGGAAAAAGGGTTTATACTGTTTCTAAACACATTTTCAGTACCTAAAAGAGATTTGTTGGATGGATGAACAAATTATGTGCCAGGAACTGGTCTATATGCTAAGAATATAGTGGTGACAGATAAGTACTTGCTTTTAAAAAAGGTCGAAGTCCAGTGAAGGAGACAGAAAAATATATAACTACGAAACAGGGCAACATACAATACAAATGCCATTAGTAGAGAGGATGCTCTCAAATGTCTTCTGGAACAGAGTAAAATTAATTCCGTAAAACTTCTAACAGGTGTTTCATCTAAGAATTCAAAGAGAAATAGGTGTGGGAAAGAGAATCCTGCTGCAGTGTGATGAATGGATTCAAAGTGACCAAGACTGCCTAAACATTTCTCTAAGGCTTGACCAAACTGTAAATGTATTTAGTTGTATTTCTTCCTGACTGTAGACCCCCACCTCCCTTTTCCTAGAGCAATTTTTTAGAAAATTTGATTTTAGAAAAAAATTAAAATCTTACAAAATATGATTGTAAATTCTTTCTCTGCCTCTTTGCGATGTAAATCTTCTACAACCCAGGAATGTGTTTCTCAAGGACCTGGAGCCATCCATTTGAAATGTAATCATTAAGATGGCGTTTCTAAATCTCAGTCCCTGTGGGAGGATAGGAGCCTAACTGCAATAAGCCCTAGTTAGTAAACACAGATGATCTAAACACATTGACCAGCCCCCAACTAACCACCTGTGGCACCTTTCTACTAGTTGCCCCAGCACTTAAAAACTCTCCTGTCTTTTGTTTGAACAGAGTTGACTTCAGCCTCTCCCCTCTGTTGTAATAGACTTTTGGCCCTCACACAGATATTCCTCCAGTTTTACTGGTATCCATTTGTGTGTGCATGTGTGTGTGTATGCGTGTGAAATTAATTATCTGCAACTTTATCACCTGTAGATTCATTCAGCCTTCTCACAGTAAAGATACAGAGTAGTTCCATGACCAGAAGGACCCTTCATATTGCTGTTTTCTAATCATATCACCTTTCTATTCCACCTTTTTTCTTCTCTCTGCCAGGTCCTTAACTTTTGGCAATCACTAATCTGTTTTCTAATTCGATAATTTTTCATTTCAATGCTGTTATAGAAATGGATTCATACAGTATGTAACCTTTTGGGGTTGGCATTTCTCCCTCAGCATGATTCTCTGGATATTACATGTATCAATAGTTCATTCCATCTTATTAAGTAGTATTCCATGGTACAGCATAGCACAGTTTAACCATTCACCCATTGAAAGGCATCTGGGTTGTTTCTAGGTACTGGCTATTACAAATAAAACTGCTATAAACATTCATGTGCAGGTTTCTGTGTGAACATAGTCTTTATTTCTCTGAGATAAATGCCAAGGAGTGCAATTGTTAGGTTCTATGGTAGTTGCATGTTTAGTTTTTTAATAAACTGTGATCAAGTGGCTGAACCATTTTACATACCCACGAGCAAAGCTTGAGTGATCCACGTTCTCTGCATCTTCATCAGCATTTGATGTTTTCACAGTTCTTTATTTTAGTCATTTGGTAGGTACTTAGTGATATCTCATTGTGGTTATTACATTCCCCTAATGGTGAATGATGCTAAACAACTTTTCATATGTATGGGTTTGTAAAAAAGTAAATTTTCTCCCACCTTTCCAAATTATTCTGGCTGGGCTAATACTCAAATTAACATGAGACAGATTAACAGGAGAAAAATGAATAAATTTATTACATATGTACATGTGGAAGTTTTATAAGACCATGAAACCGAGGTGCATAGGGCCCTTGAGATTTATATGCCATTCTGGACTAAGGAGAAGTGGGGCAGGGGTCTGGATTTCAAAGAGAAAGTAGGCGATTCACAGGTGGGTGAGAAAGAGCAAACATATGGCAAACAAATTTTTGCTGGGCCACCCAGAAACAATGGGACACAGAGGGAAGCCCAATAAACAGACTTTGCTAGATTTCTCCCTGACTGCAACACCTAGTTCATATATGCTAAGGTGTGTATTCTAATGTTTCCTACCTGAAGCAGGTTTTTTCATAAGAACCCCTTTAGGCATTTGAAGAGCGGCTAGGTCAGATATTCTTTCTGAGTATTTTGTTTCTTAAAAACCACTAACTTAAAATCAATATCCCAAAAGACACACTTTGAGCTGGTAAAACTTTGGTCCCCCTCATATGCTTGTTTACCATCTGGTTATCTCTTTAGAAAAGCGTCTGTTCGTGTATGCAAGTTTTTGAGACTGTAGACAAGTTAGGCTATTGTAGTAAATCAAAAGAGAGAAGATGGAAGCCTATACCAGAAAAGTATTAGGGGTTTGAGAAAAGGAATATGTTTTAGGTGATCTTTAAGGGATGGTTATTTGGAGGTTAGGATGTAGAAATGAGTAAATTCATGGATGAGTTTCTGACCAAGTCATTGTAAATTGAATGGCCAATTCAACTGGTTGAGGAGAAAGTACAAGGAAAAGAATAAACTAATCAAGAAATATTTTTTGAAGAAGTTTGAAATAGTTGTTGATATATATGTGAATTCTTTTCATTATTTCATTCAAGAGATCGAAGCAGCATTTGAGTATGTAAGTAAATTTGTGCATTTTGTTTGGTCATTTCAACAGTAAACCTTAGTAGCCTAGGAATTGATTGAGTTTTTTCTGAAAAGGTGATTTAAGATGGAGAGATAAATGACTGTAAATAAAGTACAAAAACAGACAATCCTTATAGGAATGTTTAAAAATATATTGCATGTTAAACTCTTCCATTCCTTATGGTCATGGAATAGTACTTGCTAGCTAATCCACTGACCAATACAGACTCTCCCTGTTTATTAAATGGATTACTACATAATTGTATGACCCTTCCCCAAACACACACACACACACACACACACACACACACACACACACAAAACATGAATCATGTTCTCACATGTAAAAAACATAGACAGTGAAGAGTATTTCTTTAGAACTTTACATGCAGAACGAAAATCTGCATATTTTAAAACACTATAAACTTTAGGGCTGTGTTATCTAGGAATGTGAAACAGTTCTGTGCAATAACTGAGGGAATTAATGTCTTCTATACACAGAAAACATTTGCGTGTAACCTTGCTGTATAAGAAGATGTAGGTTTTGATTCTTGATCTATAGGAAATTAAGCTTCAGGTAAAAAGATTGTAGATGGGACATACCAAATCAATGCTTTCATGGGTAAATTTTTCCACAAAGTTTGCAATATGATTATGGTTCAGTTTATGCCACACCACTCAGTAAATGATTGTGCTGAAGAGGAGTCAGATACAGTTTAAAGGTACATGGATGCTTGTATAAGTGTGCACACTGTATTTACATATGCATCAATTCTCTTAAAAAAAAAGAAAAATTGTTCCAATGAAACTAGCACTTTCTGGTTACCAAGCTCCAAGTCTTGTCCTGGAATAAAAAGGAGGACAAGGTATCATAAAGAATGCTCTTAAGCATTGTCTGTATTGATGTTGATGACTTAAACATATTTCAAAGTGAAAACAAAATTGACGGAGCTCTCAGAATATTGGAAGTTTTAAACCCCTAAAGCACTGGCTGAAACATAGGGGCAAGGGTGGAGGTGGGGAGGATTAAAATAAGTACAACCAAGAATAGCTAGGCTTTAAGAGTGAGTTGTGTTCCCTATAGTGAAGGATAACTTAAATGTGCTAATTACTTTTAGAGTAGTGGTATTTTCTGTGATAATAATGATTATGATTATTGAAATATGCTAAACAAAGGGAAAACGTACAAGACAGAAATTAGAAAAAAACAGGAAAGGAAAAATCCAAGTACTATCATTCATTAATGATAACCATCATTTATATTTGCCAAACATTTAATTTTTATAAGTTTTCATGTAAACATCATTCCCATTATGATGCACTACTGTTGTGAACATGTTATAAAATAAGAAAATAATTTGGAAGATTTTATATTTCATAAAACAATACACGTTGTTTTCAACGTGTAGCTTCTATGACCGGTGAATTTTTGTGAAGATGTTAAGTGCTTCAGCACTCCTGATTTTAGTTATACAGGCCCACCTTCAACAGAAAGCTTAGCTAATGACTTTAAAATGGCTGTCCTTATTTGCATGTAGATATTGATATGCCAGATATTTCAGATATTTCTCAGATACTGATCTGTCAGTCAAACATTTTATCCTGAATATAATATCTAACATCCACAGTATAGAAAGCTGTCCATTTATCTAAGACAGTCCCAGGCAGGCAGGAATATGCTGTCTTGGACTACATTCTCTCCTTAATATATAACCCATGTCTCCTGAATTGTCAGGTAATTTGAGAGGAAAAGTATCACTGTACATCTTTCTCATTCAAATTACATTGTCCATCTTCCTTCTCCTAGCCCTTACCCCGCCTGTATCTCTGGGAACTCTCTCAGCATATAAAATTAACTAGGCAAAAAATAGGAAAGTTATCTATATGAGTTATTACAATATGAATCTAAATTTTCAATCCATATTTTTCATAACCTGGCATTTTATAAAAATACATAAGCAATTATCCATTATTGTTTGTCCAGGGATTTGGGAATTTATAAGAGAAATGCTGAGATTTCTACCTCAGTGAAGCAGAGGAAAGCTTTTGCTTTGGTTACTAAAAAATCGGAATCTCAGTCAGGTGGAGGTAGAAGTAGGTGGGCTTGGAACATAAGGCTTTTGTCTATAGTAAGGTGGAAGCAAATGCTTGGGAAAGTCAAGTTAGAGTGCTCTGTTCTACTATGAAGTGTGTTTTCATAAATGCATTGTGGCCAAAGGTTGAGAGTGTGCGTGTGTGTGTGTGTGTGAGTATGTGTGTTACACATGTATTGGTAAATTATGTTTTTAATGGAAAGGGTTATTGAGAAATGAATGAGGGCATGAATGAATTGGAAATTCATCTTGTAGCTAGTTAGGCAAGTTTTATATTGGAATCGTAACTTGCTTTGGGCTATCGGGTTTCTTGGAAAATTCTAAGGGGAGTTTTTCTTGAGAAAGAACATCTATAGTTTAATAAGTTTGTATGAGCATAACTTCATAATCACACAGTTAGTGTAAATAGAGACAAATTAAATTATTTTGGACATTTTCTTTGGACCTCTGTCATCTAACAGAATCCAGAAATATCACCCACAAATGAAATATGAGTTTTGGGGGGAAAAAAAAAGAAGATCTGTTCTATTTATTCGATGTTAAAGTTAGGTTGTAGACAGTTTCTGAGTTATTAGGAAACTAGCAAAGGCATGCACTTATTTGACAAATGAGAGAAAGCAAGGATAAAATAGAAAGTGAAAGGAACTTATGATTATCTCTTTGTAAATCTCTTTTCTCATATACTTAATATTTTTATTTGTTATCAAATGCAACTTGAAGGTCACAAAGTCTTAATTTGGAACAGGAGGAGAAACCTACATGTAAAATAAGGAATTAAAAAGCTCTTTAAGAGCTATTGGTCTAGGTAATTTTTTTTTAGAAATAAGACATTCAAATTATATTTGAATATTACTAAAAAGATATTTTTTAAAAAATTATAGTAGAAACACTTTTCAAGCAGTCCAAATTATATATGATAGAACCCTTTAGCATTGTTCATTAAATTGATCAAACTTGGAGAATATTTAGAAACGAGCAATTTAACATACTTGATAAACATGGTATAATGTGTTTAATTAAAACATTTATTTATCAGACTGATAGTTGTGCAGATTATTCTGTAACTCACTATATTATCAGAGATTCCCAAAGTTTGGACGTCTTATCATGTTTTTAGAGGGAGATTCTAGATCTTGGGATATTTTTATTTTTAAGTATCAATATATTTTTAGAATGCAATATTTTCCAGAGAGGACTATGCCAGCTAGCAGAATGGTTTGAAGAGAAAGAATGAAAGAACGATAGAAAGGAGAGAAGGAAGAAAAAGAATGATAAAGAAATTGAACGTTGTCATCCATGGGAAGAGCAACAATGAGCTCTAGTGGCAAGATGTTATAATGTCAAGCATGGGTGAAATTCAGTGATTACAGACAGTCTTCCATTTATACAGTCAGTAAAGATTTCTCTGTCCTCAAAATGAAGATTAATTTGTGGAAATAAGCACTCCTCTAAATCAGAACCTCATTAAATTTCACACAATATCAACTATCATGGTAGTATAGTTATAATTTATATATTCCATATAATTTCTCTTTCATCATTCTTACAAAACAATACCAATAAGATTATTCTATTAACAACACATTTTATGTTGGAGATGACATATCTTATACTGCATCTGGTCAAGTTAAACTTGGATTTTACAAGAGTATTGATTTATGTGTTGTGTACTTGATAATATATGTGAGCCATCTCGTCCCTCTGCTCTACCATCTGCTTCCTTCACACACACAGGCACAATTTTAAAACAGGAAGAATGCTTCTTTTTCCTAAGTCTGACAAAACTATATTTTAATTATTTAGTTCAGGGCAGTATCAATGTACAAATATAATTTATTAAAAATATACCAGATATCAGTTTATAGAATTTTTTAGTTTTTATCTGTTTTTACAACTTTGGGCAGAAAGAGTTTTGGTATATTTATATAGCTATACATTTTTTTGAGATTATTTTAGTTCCTGGTACTTAATTAGAATAGCAACTAATGTTGTAACCTGATATAGAATTTGTTAAACTTATTCATTGAATGTTTATTGAGTAAGCAAAATGTGCCACAGACTGTTCTAGATGTTGGATGGTGTTTATTCAAATGCTTTATTGAGTTTTCTCCGAACTACAATGATCATTTCATGACCATTACTATCTACACTTCCCTGAAGTGAATACTAAAGTATAGAGAGGTTAAGTGAAACACAAAACTAATACATTTCAGATCTAGGATTTGAACTCAGATAACTTGCCTTCAAATTCTGAACTCTTTCTAACCACACCTCACTGCAACCGTCTTGGTTCCTTTTTCGAGAAATTTGTCACAATGGATATAAAAGTATAATAGTATATTTTACATTGTATCAAACTACTATTTATAAACTGTTCTCACATATTAATATATTTAGTTCTTTTAGAATAACTCTTGGATGTTAAGTAGGAATTTTTATCCCACTGATAAAGTTTTCATCGTAAAATTACCACTACTCTTAAAGGACTTAAAACAAATGAAGACTGTTTTATCTGATCTCAACTAACACATGAAGGAAAATTATGTCCTTAATTCTGAAACAGAACATAGCTACACATGAATATCAAAGCTAGAGAAAAGTAGAGGGGAAAACCTTAACTTAGGTGTGCTATTTTATTCATATTTCTTTACAACACTTCCAATTGTGAGTCTAAATTGGTCAGGGATTTTGATCAGATCCACATGGAAGGAATTTTGAATTTGGGCAGTTCTGCCATATGTGATAACAGCATGGGGCACATGACAACCACTTCCCACTGGACAGGAGTGTAGAGAGCTGTTTAATACCTGCTAAATACATCAATTAAAAATCCTTACTACTTGTAAAAAAAAAAATGCCATTTAAGAATCGTGTTATTTAGCAGCTGTTGCATTACTTTCCCTGTAGAATTATAGAACTACAAATCCCACTTCAGTCAATTCTAGAGAGATTACTTGTCATGTTTTAACTAACAGGCATATTGTATCTCGAAAACCTTCTGGGCCAAATTTGTACATTAGCCTCCAGTTAGCTTCTAAATCAACATATTTATATAACTTTGAATAATCAAATTTTGTATAAAACAAATACACAAAGAAGAATAATAGTTGAATGAAGAGCTCAGTTATCCTGGTGAGATTTCATATTTTTAATTCTCTCATAACCTTCTGAGTTCTTTTTTAAAAAAATTTGATATACATATGTATTGTGAAATGATTACCGCAATAAAGTTAGTTACCACATTCATCTCCTCACATAGTTAGACCTACTCTCTTAGCAAATTTCAAGTATACAATACAATATTGTTAACTACAGTCACCATGCTGAATACTACATCTCCAGAACTGTTTTTTCTTATAACTGAAAGTGTGTACCTCTTGACCAACATCTCCCTGTTTCTGCCATTCCCTTGACCGTGGCAACCACTCTGTTTCTAGGAGTTCAAATCTTTTATATTCCATGTATAAGGAAGATCATACAGTATTTGTCTTTCTCTGTCTGAATTATTTCACTTAGTGTAATGCCCTGAAGATTCATCCCTGTTGTCACGAGTAACAGAATTCCCTTCTTTTTAATGGATGAATAATATTTCATTATATACACACTCACACACATACACATTCACATTTTGTTTATTCATCTGTAGATGGACACTTAGGTTGTTTCCAGGTCTTGGTTATCATGAGTAATACTGTAATAAAAATAGGGATGCAGATAGCTCTTTAATCCTACTTTCTCATCTTTTGGATATGTATCTAGAAGTAGGATTGCTGGGTGATCTGAAAATCAATTATGATAATACACCACATCAATAGAGTGAAGGATAAAAACCAAATGATGAATCATTAGATGTAGGAATAGCAGTTAACAAAATTTAATATCCTTTTTGTTTAAAAAAATACTTTCAACAAACTGGGCATGGAAGGAATGAATGTACCTCAACATAATAGAGGCATATATGACAAGCCCACAGCCAACAACACACTTAATGTAAAACTGTTTCACTTTGCAGATGGCATTCTGTTATTTATAGAAAATATTAAAGACTCCACCAAAAAAATTTAAAAACTAATAAATTCAGTAATGTTTCAGGATACAAAATCAACATGAAAAAATCATTTGTGTTTCTACACATGAACAATGAATTATCTGAAAAATAAATAAAACAATCTCATTCACAATAGCATCAAAAAGAAAAAAAAATACTTAAGAATAAATTTAACCAAGCAGATCAAAGATCTATACCCTGAAAATTACCAGACTGATGATTAAACATGAAGAACACACAAACAAATGGAAAGAAAGATATCCTGTGATCATATATTACAAGAATTAATGTTGTTAAAATGAATACTACCCAAAGCAATCTATAAATTCAGTGCAATCTCTACCAAAATCCCAATGGCATTTTTCCTAGAAGTAGAAAAAACAGTCCTAAAATTTGTATGGAAACACAAAAGACCCCCAAAAGTCAAGGCCATCTTGAGAAAGAAGCTTCTGAATTCTTACTTTAAAGCTTTCATTTAAAAGTAAGTGTGCTGCTGCTTTAACAAAACAAGACAGTGACCGCCTAAGCTCTTCAAGGAAAGACTCTTTACATGGAATCGAGTCCTAATCACCTGCTTTCTTTTCCTTGATCACCATCAAGCACTTTGGGAAAACCACCATGTGCAAGGCACTGTGCTCAGTGAAAAGGCAGGATGGTGTTCTTTCCCTTCACATTATCAGTAGCTCACTGAGAAAGACAAAATCCAGTCGAGGGAATGGCCAAACTGAAATATTGAATACTTGTCTGTATGGCAGTTATATGTGTTTTCCCTTTAAATACTCCAAATAAACTTAAATGAATTATTTCCCCCTTCACAATTCTGTAAATCTAAAATTTATTTAGAGGTAATTTATCTTTATTTATCTATTTTCAATCTGAAAATACTCTAGTCATCATTGGTGTTTAATATCAACATTATTTCTTACCATGCAGTTCTTTTAAATTCAGAAAGATCACTTAATTATCAATATAATTAAATTTCAGAAAAAAAAATAGGGTATTTTCGTTATCAATGATTGGGCAATAAATAAATAGTGTTCATTATGTAAATCTCTCTCATTTTCTTGCTCTCACTCTTTCATTCATTTCTATCACATTCTATCTCCCTCATATTTGGACATTGGGAAGTATCTGTAGCTCAGTATACTCTTATATAGGTAATTATTTTGATTAATCATATCTTATTTTTAAATGTTTTTACATTTTAGTTATTCCAAAGATAATTAATACTGGAGATAATCATGTGACTACATTAGTTTCCTATTTAGTTTCTATAGTAATATTTCATCATTTTAAAAAATCTACTTGCGTTGAAAGACAGGTTATAAGCTTCTAAGGCTTGCCAAAATCATTTTTCCTAAAATTTTAACTACTAGACTGCTGTGCTTATCATAAGTATCTCTCAAAAAATGTCTTTGCCTGTCAGATAACGACATTTCAAGGACCTAAAGTTTATATAGGGAAAATGGATATTTTTATAGTACATTGAAAATGTATTAATGAGACTTTTAAAAATAAACATTATAATCCCACTCTTTTACTATAGAATCGTTAAACTTGTATAAAACACAAAGCAATAAATCAGGACAAGAGAATACACACAGTTCTGTTTCAACAGTACTATAGATGAAGTGATTAGATATTCAACAAGTTTTCCTTCACTCGTATCACCCAAACATGAATCAATTTATTCTCACAAAATAAAATCAATGTTAGCACACTACAGTTATTTACTATCAGCTGACCATGTGCTCTTCTCTCCTTGACTAAACACAGTGTTTTAATCAGAAGTGTAGTGAATCCAACCACTCTAATCACTGATCGATTTTGGAATACTAGGGTACACCCCTTCAGCTTTTTCCATGGCACAGAATGAGCTGTTGTTTCTTTCTTTTGGGATTCAAAAGTCCTTCAAGTAGGTATATGTAGTTGACTTTTAGAGTACATGTTTCTGGAATTTTTATTCTGAATTATCTAAGCTGAGAAAGAGGTTATTACAGTTGATCACGTGATGCAATTACAGGAGCTCATTGACCCATAATCTTTAATAACAAATAAAGAACCTAAGTATCACCTCAAAGTTTATAGCTAAAAATAGGATCTTGAAATGACATGACAAAAATTCTAGCCATACCCGGGATATGTTTTCAAATGTCTTAATAATTTTCTTTAAATCTGGATGAAAATAATTTAGGCAAGACCCGGGGCACTATGCTATTAATAATTCAATAGAACTGATTGTGCAAGTAGTAGCATATAGAATAATAAAAATCTAGCAATTAATATTAATTGATATTCTCTAACAAGGTGCTCCAAGGCATATTTAGTAGTTCGTACTACCTTTCAGCCGGACCCTTACTTGAGGGCATTGAAATTTAATAATAAAAGTTTGAATATGTTTTTCCTTTGATCTCAAATGAGATCAATGAAGATCCATTTTCTAAAAGAATAGAGGCTATTATATTAGTTCCTTTAATACTAATCACAGATACAGAGCTGTAATTAGAGAAGTTGAATTTCAGGTTAAATTGGGAGCACATTTTTTAAAGAGGTTGTTTCCTAAAACCAAAAAGTATTTCTCTGAGAGTGTTCCACAAACTTCATGAATTTCAGTGACAAATAGGGTGCCTTACTGTCAGATTACCCTGAGCATCCCTACTACTTTTTAAGACCATTGGCATTTATGCGGTTAATTTAAGATGAAGAGACAAAGCTTCTTTCCAAAGAGCTAAAGTGGAGAGTTCCTAGAATTGATGCATTGAGTGCATCATGATAATGAGATTGTCACCTGAAGGGGGAAAAAAAATGTGTTTTTACTAAAACACATAAAATCTACAGCTAGTTTTTAAAAATATATTAAAATTTAAAATTGTTTTGCTTCTTCAAGTACCTTATGTGTCAGTCACCAGCTTCACTCAATTTGACATTTCTGTTTTGAGAAGTGGCCCGCTCTGAAATCTTATGTGGTTACCAGTGTGATCTGATAGGACTGAAGGGGTGGGTCATGGGAGATGTCTTATATAACCCCCAGGAAATCTGATCCGGCATAGTCTGACAATTGCAGTGGCAGATGGCTCATGGAGTTTGCCTGAGATGTTGTTCCCTCGGGGTTTTAGACAGGTGTCTGGTCATCAGTATTGAACAACAAAAACACCCACACTGCATATATAGAACCACAATTAAGGTTTAGGCTTAGAAAAGAATTCTCAAACAGAATTATGATCAGTGAATGCTAGAGGTCACTGTATTTGCTGCCTTTTCATGATAGAAACAAAGATAAATAGTTCTAGACTTTTTGACTTTTGATTAATTTTTAACACTCGCAAATTATTTGTCTTAGGGCCATTTACTTAACCTATATATTTTTCTTCGCTTTTTTTAATCTGTAAATTAGACAAATGATATGTTTCTCTGAATGATGATGTTGAATTAAAGAAAAAAGTATCTGGAAATACCTAGAAGAATGCATGGCACCTGGGCAACCAATAAATGTTAGCTCAGTCATCTTCAAATATACTATTGTTTTTTGAAGTGGTTATTCAGTGTTCAAATAAAAAAGTCATACTCTTTTTTTATTTCATATAAGATTTAAGGCCATTTTAGTATCATAAGTATAGAATGTTTATGAAATTATGAATGTCAAATAAGTGGAATTTAAAGGGGGGGAAATTAAGACAGATAAGAATGACATATAGATATTTATACCCCATGACCCTTCACATCACTGGAGTACTTTCATAAGTTTGACTCAAAGTCCTTAGTAGCCAAAGAAAAGAGAACTATATTTTCACAAGAATGATAAAGTTTATAAAAAACAAAACAAACATATGTTTAAAACAAACACTTGTTTTCTTAATGCTGACTTTTTATAAAGACCATAGAGTATTTAGTGAAAAGTCTTTGAAAATATTTCTATAATAAAAACAGTAAATGAGTTTGTGTAACTCTTCTTTGAGCATCTTTTAAGTAAGCAGGCAACTCTTTCAGGATCTAAAAATTGCTATATTTTATTATCTGTGTTTTATAAATCACTGTTTATTGACACTACGTCATATACCAAGACTATTTTATTCTCTTATGATAGCGGTAGTGAATAGAAAAGTTATTTTTCCTGTATTTTTGGTATTTAAAACTTCTGTGGAATGAGATGGAAGTTAAAACAATATAAATAATGCAATTTCGTATTGAACTTTGATTAAACTGGAAGCACATCAGTGATAAGAGTAAAATTTGAAAAGATCCATGGATAACATAGAACAGGATTATCTGTGGGGAAGGTGTTAGGTGGCTCATTTTGCTAGGATGATTAAAAAAGTTCTTC
>NW_011888936.1:4203897-4205942 GCF_000151845.1 Pteropus vampyrus
AAATATTCATTGGCTGAAGTTCTTGAACAAGAATATATATCCAACTAGTTGGTTATGGAATGAGATGGAAGTTAAAACAATATAAATAATGCAATTTCGTATTGAACTTTGATTATATATCCAACTAGTTGGTTGTCATCATTTGAAATTTTACCCAATTTATGCAGCTAGATATGCCCTGCTGAAGGACAAATACTGATCTCTGATAATGCAAGATTTTCAGTATTGCGATCTGCATGCAACTCTTAAATATAAAGAGGGATGTCCTAATGAAGCTGGGGTGTGTGTGTGTGTGTGTGTGTGTGTGTGTGTGTGTGTAAAATTTAAGTCTCTTAATATCACCCGTCCCCTGCCTAAATACCCATCTGACCTAACTTAAATTTATTTTTTCCGCTCTTTTCTTACAATTCAGCAATACAGACTTTTCCTATTTTTTGTCGTTACTATTGTTTGTGGGTTTTTTTTAAAGCTAAACTGTTTCTTTCTTTGTAACTGTTTGTCCCTAGCTTCACTAACTACAATACTCCTCCAGCCCTATTATTCTCCATTACAACCCTTACCTTTTTATTATCTAATGTCACTCAATTATTTTATTTATATATTGTTTTTCTCATTTATTATCTGTCCCCCTTTTCATTCTCCACCTACAAATGTAAGCATATGAGGCCCCAGACAAAACTAGAATGCAGGTTCTGGAACAGTGCCTGGATATTGGTAGTATTCAGTAAATATTGCTAAATAAAAGGTATTATAAATGGAAAAAAAGAGTTCAGTAATCTAAGTTCATAATTCTTTAAATTGTCTTAAGTAAAGAAAAGGCCCTGAGTGCCCTTACTAAGATATATTTAGGTCCTATAAACTAATGAGCTCTTACTGCCTTAATACAGCATGAAAATTGCTTAGCCTATTAACCCAGGAAGCAAACTAATGTCCAAATCTGCAACATATCCCAGTGTAGCCATTTTAAGCACTGAGTCTGCTCAAATACTAGAGTAGAGGTCATGAGCCTTGCTCACTGTTGGCTAGAAGTAATTATACTGTTTCATTCTTTTTTATCAATGCCTTATCCTTATTTACAGCAAATTATGTTTTAAGAAATAGAGAAACAAGATGAACAGGATTTCATCAAATAGATCTGGCTGACCTAAAAAACAAATCTAAATGATATTTAATATAAGCGTAGTATAAGGATATGTAGCTATATGTTACAGATTCATGTTGATTGTTACAGTCAACTTAATTCATAAATCAAACTCCAATTAAATTCCATGGAAGGCACGTACATATGAGCCATCCATGTTAGAGGAAGCTCTACAGCTTGAAGATTATGCATTGGGTGTTGGAGTCAGGGCCTGGGCTTGAATCCCAGTTTTGTCACTTAGTAGTGTGTGACCTGGATAAGATATTTAATTTCCCTGAGATACACTTTTCTCATCCGTGAATGGAGTGTATTATGGTTTTTGCATACAAGTTATTGTGAGGATTAACAAAGATCATGCATGTACAGTTTCTGGTATATCATTCGATACATAATAAGTGCTCAGCAAACAGCAGCTTTTTTAACATTATCATCATCATGTGTTAGAGAAATTCTAACAATTTCAAGTTTTCTGGATATTGTTACAATAGAATATATATAAAAAAGATGGAAACAGTCATTTTAATAAGTAAAAATATTAAAATTCAGAGATATTCTCTAAAAATAATGGCCCCAGCAGAATAGTCTTCAGAGTATAAAGAAATGTGCTAGATAATAATACTTGAAATAATTCCAATAATAACACATAGATTGTCAATATCAAAGGCCTTGCCATTAGAAGAAAAACTTACACCAAATTTCTTCTCTTAATCATATGCCACTAAATAATGCCTTTTCATAGTCCTTACAGTAAATACAATTTGAATGCCTGTATGCCAATATTTAATAATACTTCATATGACAATCACTTCTAATATAATTTTTGAAGATATGAGCATTAACTAAAAATAAGATTTAATGCTTTAAGAAAACCTATCCAAAGAAAATTTAGAAATTACTTTCAATC
>NW_011888936.1:4205992-4225957 GCF_000151845.1 Pteropus vampyrus
GAAACAAGATGAACAGGATTTCATCAAATAGATCTGGCTGACCTAAAAAACAAATCTAAATGATATTTAATATAAGCGTAGTATAAGGATATGTAGCTATATGTTACAGATTCATGTTGATTGTTACAGTCAACTTAATTCATAAATCAAACTCCAATTAAATTCCATGGAAGGCACGTACATATGAGCCATCCATGTTAGAGGAAGCTCTACAGCTTGAAGATTATGCATTGGGTGTTGGAGTCAGGGCCTGGGCTTGAATCCCAGTTTTGTCACTTAGTAGTGTGTGACCTGGATAAGATATTTAATTTCCCTGAGATACACTTTTCTCATCCGTGAATGGAGTGTATTATGGTTTTTGCATACAAGTTATTGTGAGGATTAACAAAGATCATGCATGTACAGTTTCTGGTATATCATTCGATACATAATAAGTGCTCAGCAAACAGCAGCTTTTTTAACATTATCATCATCATGTGTTAGAGAAATTCTAACAATTTCAAGTTTTCTGGATATTGTTACAATAGAATATATATAAAAAAGATGGAAACAGTCATTTTAATAAGTAAAAATATTAAAATTCAGAGATATTCTCTAAAAATAATGGCCCCAGCAGAATAGTCTTCAGAGTATAAAGAAATGTGCTAGATAATAATACTTGAAATAATTCCAATAATAACACATAGATTGTCAATATCAAAGGCCTTGCCATTAGAAGAAAAACTTACACCAAATTTCTTCTCTTAATCATATGCCACTAAATAATGCCTTTTCATAGTCCTTACAGTAAATACAATTTGAATGCCTGTATGCCAATATTTAATAATACTTCATATGACAATCACTTCTAATATAATTTTTGAAGATATGAGCATTAACTAAAAATAAGATTTAATGCTTTAAGAAAACCTATCCAAAGAAAATTTAGAAATTACTTTCAATCCTTGCACTTCAAATTTAACTCCTAATCTGTTCTATTTTCCTTTTGGAGGGGAGGAGGGCCTTTTTAAAGCATCTCTTCAACATAAGAAATATATAGCACAAAAAGAAACATTAAACATCCAAAACTTAACAAATATAATTCAATTTTTGTTTCTCTCTCCTTATATATATATCTAATAATGGATGCTAATATTATTCAATCAATTATAGTCCAATCAAGTCAGTAGTTTCTCTTGTACTGTGTTTTTTGTTTATTTCATAATTGACCAGATCTTCTGTGCAGAACTGTGAAAAGGTTTTTAGAAATATGATAGCTCAATTATTTGGATATTCAAGAATATCTGTAGCTTAATCTCCAGATTGAACCCCTTATATTGGAAGGATTAGTTGGGCACTTAAAAATATTCTCAAGTTGAAATGTTCATGAATGGTAACAAAATTGACAGTGTATTTTCCATATCCTTCCTCGTGATAGCAAAACGCTTCACAGTGAGTTTTACAATTACCTTATTTGACAAAGTCCCTGAAAGCAAATATAGTAGCACTGCTTTATTTTGCTATGTAAATATAATTGTAGGGCAGTTGCTTATTCATGCATCTTTTTGACTCATATAGAAAGCAAACTAGCCTTTCCTTTACTCAGTTTATTATTTTTAGACCAAGTGAGTCTTCAGGACTTTCATCTTTATACAACTAAAGGAAGCATTAAACAGTCGGCTACACTGTTGACTCCATTAGGACTGAGAACAACATGATCTAGTTTCAGGAACTACTTTTAAACTCCAGCTGGAAACGCTTTGTCATTTTTATACTGATCATCTTAGCAGAAAAATAAAATATAGCTCTCTAGGCAGAAATCCTCTTACAAAGTGCATAGACCTTGTGTACCCAGTGACAACATAGATGATAAATATGGAACAGGCCCAGGAGAAAAATCCCCCAGCCTCCCTGCACCCGTGTATCCATTATGCTGGCATATAAAAAGGCCATGTGCTCTAGAAAATGAAATCTAAATGATCCATTCTTCATCTTACTCTCCATCATTCATAGGTCATATGAACATTATTCTACCAAGAAATGGGAAGTTGTGAATGTACATTTAAAAATTCAATTCAACCAGTATTTGTTAAGCATACACTATATGAAAAGAACAATGTTTGGCATGGAGGATTACAGAGAAAAAGACTATGTGGCCTTTAAAGACATGTGTTCAAAATATTGTCAGACTATAAATAAGGTGAAATATTATATTTTTAGTTAATCAGAAAATATTTAATTCAGACTTAATTTTGGGCCCAAATTCTTGAAATTTGAAAACCAATATACTAGTCACTATGCAGAACTTTTACTGTAGAGAAATTTTATATATGTATCTATACATATATAAAAATATATATAGGCTTTCCTAAGTAAATACTTCCATATTAAGTTATATCCCTAAGCATCTGACCAATTTTATTGAAAGATACATAGGAAACACTGTTTAGAAATAACAATATTAATGTTTTACTTTTTAATTTGTATGTTTGCAAAAATGCTGTGCAAGTCAAAATGACAATCCTTCTATAATTCATCCATCCTATTGCCAATTTTTATTTCTAAATGAATATAAACACTTTTATTTAGAAAATCATTTTTTATCTTATATTGTTAACTGATCTAAATAGAAGAAGGTGTTGGGATTTCACAGATGGCCATAAATGATTGATAATGTGTAGCACTTGGCAGAAAAAAATAGTTCTTATAGCATGTACTGTTTTGCTATGGCAAAAACATATAGCCTAGAAATGCATTTTACATATGGTGTGATATTTTATCATGAAGTAATTATGCAGTGTTTTCACTTTTTAGCTACATCGTATTTTCTTCACTTTGCTGTCTCAAATCTGTTATGAATATGTGATTTCTTAAAATTTCAAGACTGTATAATTTCTGAATCTGAAATATTTCTATCAAAGATTTGTCAGAAGTTTGGAATACTTTAGAAAGAATCAATGCCTCAGCAAATTTTATTTTACAAGGTTAAATTAAGAGGAAATAATATAGGAGAGGAAACTCTGGCTTACCTAAAAGACATGAATCTTTATGAATCTTTTTTATCATGTGTTATCATTAGTCTTTTCTGTGACCTTAGGCAAATCTTTTAATCTTTGACATACTAAGTTTTTTTTTTTAATTTGAATTTGAATATTTTACAAATTAAAATATTCTCTAGGAATATTTTACAAGTTGGCTGTAGGAATTCTGAAATAATTACAGTTTTTAAAAGGAAATATATTAGGGAAGATGAAATCTCAAATCTTGCTCTAAGAACTCATTATAAGTGTTCCACAAAACCTTGGAGGTTCTCAAGACACTTTCAGAGATCCCTGTGGTCAAAACTCATCTTATAATATGTCAAAATAGAATTTGCCATCTCCACTGGATTATATTTACACTCATTATGCAAGAACAATCATGGCTAAAACTGCTAGTGCCTTAACGTGAATTAAGATGACTACCATTGTATCTTCACCAGCATATCATCATCATCATCATCATCATCATCGTCGTCGTCATCACTATCATCGTCATCAAAATAAAAGCAAATTTAATTTAAGAATGCTTAATGAATCAGCAAAGAATATTCATTTTTAGAAATTTCAATTTTTGAATACAAGTCTTTTTACTATTTTGTATGAAGAAATGGGAAGTGTAAATAAAGCACTTTGTCACATATCCAACTTCAAATAACTTTCTTGAACAAAAAAATATTTGTGTGATCAATTTTAGGTTGTACTAGCTATCCTTTTCATGAAAAGTCATTTTTGCTTTAAAAACACTGATAAGCTATGTTTATTTCGACATATATATTAGGCATATTTCTCAAAAAATTACTGCCACTTCAAGGAAAAGAAGAGACAGTATTTTTGCCAATGACTAAATTCAAACTTTCAAGTGAATATTATAATTCTGGAAAAATAATATCCTCCCATGTGAGCTTAACATCTTCCCAGTACTAAAGATTTTTTTCATTAGATCTGTGATGATATTTAAAAATGTGCTTTAAAAAAGTATTGTATATTGAAATGTGTCAATATCAACAAGTATGTATAACTCAGTGAACCAGTATTTTATGCAAAATTATATAATATTTTGAAGCCATGCATGATAATCTGAAATCACGTATGAGCAAAAGATGCATTCAAAGAGCAAGATAAGATTAATGTAACTGGATTAATACAACAGAATACAAAAAGAACTTTAATGAAATTTAAGATTCCATGTTGCAATTCATATTTAAGGAACCTGTCTAGTGAAGTTTCAAAGAATAATTCATAATTATTAAAAAGGCATTTAAATTTTCCTTCTATTTACAAAAACATATTTGTATTAGGACAAACATATTTTTAACTGAAACACATATTACAGCACATTTAATACAGAAGCAGATATGAAAATCCAACTGCCTTATAATAAACCAAATATTAAAGAAATTTGCACAAATGTTGCCACTCTGCTGAATAGTTTTGTGTTAGAAAATGTAGTTATTTGTCCTAAAATGTTATTTTTGTTAATATAAAATCAATTTGTTAATATTGTTTTAAATGAACTAAAATATTTACTAATTCGATAAATATTAATAAATAAAGCCCAAATAAATAAACATTGTTTGGAGTCCTCAATGATTTTTAATAGTATAAAAAGATACTTTAGTTCTAAGGAACAAAATTTTCCCTTTTAGCTTGTTTGCTTTCTAATGTGACCACTATGTGATTTCAGTATTACTAGATAATGTCTTTAGCACAAAAACTAAATAGCCTATATCAAGGGAAAGAGAAATGGACAAGGGTGGCCAGAAGCTTGTTTACTATTGTCTGCATAAAATGCTACAGTGGAGAGGTCTCCAGATTTTGGATATTAGGTTACATTTTGGAGAAGTGAGCACAGTAACATTCATATGTGATCAATTTGATCTGCAGAATAGGATAGATCATCTATCAAAAAATAGGGAAGAATCTGAAATTTTAATCAAGGCATGTTTGAATATAAAGTATTTGTAGCTTGTCCTATGTTATTAACACATCTTTAAGCAAGAAGAAATGCTTCAAAAAGAAAAAAAGTAGTCATCGTGAATCTATGAGTTGCCATTGTTAGTTTTGGGCATATTACTACTATGATTAGCTAACATATGGGTACTTACTCAATCTTAGATACCTCTGTTAAGTATTTTGTATATATTATGTCAACTAATCCTTCCTCTAATACATTCGGCTAGGAACTATAATTTCCCCTATTTTACAAAGAGGAAATTGAAGCACACATATTCAGTACCTTTTCTTAGATCATGCAACAAATAAATGATAGACTCAGAATTTATTTCTCATCTGTTTGCCTTGAGAGACCATGCTCTTATTCCCCATATCTTACACACAAAAGAGGCATATTTTGTCTCAGACAAGGAGATTCCATCAGCTTCCATAGTGGCCCAGTTAAAACTTGCCTCTACAATAAATTTCTTTGCTTGGATTCAATAGCGATCTGATAATCAGCCACTTGACTTTTGTTTTTTTTAATTGCTTATCATAATTCAATTCATGGAATAACCATCTAAATGTAGTAGACTAGATTTGGTGTTTAATAATAGCTGAAGGCTATTCTGGGGAAATAGCCTTGAATGGTAGGATAACTTTCTTGCCCCAAACCACTCTACAATAATAGGAACTTATTTCAGTAATATTGATGTTTCAGGCTTTTTCTAGTTGGTACTACTTCTCATAAATATACAGTTACTTTTAAGAAACTTGGAATTCGGCTATTCATCTCTTCATCAATTAACAGAAATAATTTAGAAAAAATAAACTCTATATTTTTCTATAGAATACAGAAATAGGTAAAATTACTGATGGACTTAGTTTTGAAAACTAAAACATTATTCATTTCAAATATATGAAAGGCCTCAAATTTTGACTAGAAAGTTTTCCTTAATATTTTCATATACTATAGATTAAAAAACATAAAATTAGAATAATCACAATCTCTCATATATATGACATATGTAAGATATGACACTATAGATAATTTCAAAAGGAATATATAATTCTCAATGGAGAAAATATAATTCTCAATGGAGACAAGAACATTTCAAAGATCAAATCTGTTTTAAGTAGTAAAGCATAAAAACATATATATTTATTTTGAAGGTGATAAATTAGGAGTAGTAAAACATTATCACTAGCATTTCCACACATACAGTATGTATGCTGTGTAGCGCAGAATTTTAGCACATCATGAACTTGATAGAAATTACAATTTATGTTGGTATCAATATTCGTTCAGAAGACTGCTGTTAGTTTTGATGTGTTTCTCTTACCTATGGGTTTCTGCACTGTCAATTTGGATCATACTAATTTATTGTGTTTATTTTCTCTATACACCCATTTTAACATTTTTTGAACACTCAGAAACTGTGCAAGATGTGTAAAAATAGTATTGCAGGCTCAATTAATTAACGCTTTTTAACATCCCCATGCCTCTTAACAAGTTTCTTTCACTTTTTCACTGAATATTTAGATTTGTCCTAGCAGGGAAGATTTTATTTCCTCAAAGATAACAGGATCTAGGAGTGACTCCGTGATTTTTCTATTGCCACATTTATACACCCCAGATTGTCATCACAAATAGGTTGTGAGCTTTTCTAAGGCATCAACCACAATTTATAGTTCTCATGTATTCCACCCAGGCCTTGGCACAGAGCCTGTTAATTCAGATATTGTGTTCTCTGTGGGGTGCTCTGGCAGGCTTTGTCCTAACTACTGAGTAAACAGAGATAAAAGACAGAAATCCCTGCCTTTAGAAATTCATAGTCTAGTGGGTAGTAAAAAATCAACATGCAATTAAAATGTAGCATGATCAATGTGCTGATAAAAATACAATACAGAGATTTGAAGGAAACAGGCAATCCTCCAGATACAATTTAAAAAAATTTCTTTTTCTTCCGAATAGTTAAAAAATGTTTTCCAAGTGTTTTGAAAAATACTGAAAGAGAGCTTTGTTGGTCTCAAAGTTTCTAATGAAGGCCACTGACAGAAATTTGGTCCATGAAGGAAATGCGGAGTTATAAGTTAGGATGGTAGAGAGCAAATTTTAAACTGGAAGGAAAATATAATTGGCAAGTTCAAAATTTGGCATTGACTTATTTAGAGAATATCCAGAGAACTGCTAAGGCCAAATAAGTAAGTTAAGAGGATGATCCAGTAGCTCTCTTATGAATAATAAGACTCAAATTAGAAGCAGATAGCCCATTTCCCTGGTTTTGTCCAATCTACTTTTACTAAACCTTTATTATCCATATACATGTAACTCTATAAGGCCCTTGGGGTAGGAGTGATGCAGAAGAGGGGAAGTCATTAAAATGAATAATAAATGGTCCCTGATTTGTAGTATGGAACAAAGACAAATGAACTGATAAGGACGATGTAAGTTATAATAAATACTGGCAAATGAATATATACAAGCTCTAGCAATGTAAAGAAAAGCTACTTTTGTCTAGATGATTGCAGACTTCCTGGATAGAATGTTATCGAAGGTGTAATAGATGATATAGGCAGCCTGGAAATAGTAGCCTGGAATAAGTGTACAACAAAATTATTCATGTAAATATGATGGAATTAACATCACAGTAGAAACAGGATTTCAGAGCTTGAAGTCTTTAGAGGTTTTCCAATCCAAGCTCCTTGATTGTGACAGATGAGGAAACAGATCCAGAGAAACAAAATGACTTACTTAAGAAAACCCAATTAATAAATAAGAGTCATAGGACCATTACTCACATATCCCAGTTGCCAACCTTGAGCTTTTTCTGTTATTTTCCTCCTTTATTTTACTCTGCTGATGAATTCACAAATATGCAATTTTTCATGAACAACTATTCAATATTATGTACCTCCAAAGTCTTTTCATAGGTTATGAAAACTCATAACTTACAACTTATAAAATAAAATATTCATAAAATATTAAGACTACAGACTCAATGTTTAAAAATATACTGTACTCTAGAGTCACATAACACAGTCCTAACGATTTTGAACTATACTACACGGAGACCACTATTAGCTCCAATTTATAAAGAGGATTTGATTCTTCCCAAGGCAATGAGAGTAAATCCCCACACAATTTCTTAAGTCTATATTGTTCCAAGCAATTTAAAGTTGTGGATTAGTAAATGAATTATAGCATTTTTCTGTGTGGCATTATGCGATGTAAATTGAATTGAAACAAATAGACTTAGTTTGCCATGGCACACATGTCATTGAGCAACTAAGAAGTTTGTGTTTTACCACAGAAAAGATAGGTAGAGAAAACAAGCACCTAGGACAAATAATTTAAGCATCATGATGTATTTTTATCCTCTCGAGCCTTCTTAGGTATAATGGTTTTCATTTACTTATGTTTTGATTTACTTATGTTTCCAGAGAGATTGCCAATACCAATTAAGGGTATTGATCACAGTGATGCAGATGAACATTAGAAATAAGGGATTAACTTTTAATATGTTGTTTTAATATATGAATGTTTTTGATTAGACAGACACATCTTAATCTCAAAATGGCAACAGGAATCCTTGAGGGCCCCTGGATTTATCAAAAGTTAGCTAAATCGTTTAAAAACTGCATACAAAGACACTTTCAGTTACAATTAAATATAAGGCTATTTTTAAATAATGAAGGTATAGTCATGTAAGTCATTTTAATTATGTATGGATTTGCCAGCACATGAAAAAGACATTGGGCAAAACAGTAGTATACTACTCTAATTATTAGAGACTAATGAGAAAAGAAGTAAGGTAGATGTACTACATCAATGACAATTTAAATGTTTTTTGGCCTGGAAAAGGTGCAGAATAACAATAAATTATTCAAATAATCTTGTAATTTGTTTGTATAGAAATGGTGCAGTTTTAGGAACCTTTGCCAACAGTGACTAATGTCATACTCATGTTGAAAAAGACATTTTGTTTCAGCAAAATAGCATTGTCCTTCCCATAAAATGGATGGGATTATTTACATGTTATTACTTTATATTTAATTTACTTGAATTTTGCATTTCTAAAAGAGTCAGATTAAGTAGTATACCTATAGTTTTAAATTTACTACATGTTAAAATAATTTTATAAGAAAATAATGTAATTGAAAATGTCCTTGAGAATATTTTATTAGGTTTATATAATTTTTATATTTTGAGAAACAAATACATGCTTACCTTAAATATATTTAAATATATGTTAATGGTATTGTTAATTGTGATAAGTTTTCAGATTCTAATAGAAATGCATTTAGTGGTTATGTATGATGCATCAATTACATACTATTTATTATAAACCGAATTTTTTACTTATTACTTATAAAATATTTTAGGAGAGATAAAAATTGAATTAAACCAACTTATCTTTAACCTCTATTCAGATGGATTTTATTACTTATTATTTTGTTAATTATTTTATTTAATTATTGTTAAAGTTGATTATACCAATTGTCTTTGTTGCTAACCTATAATAAGTCTTATTTGGATATAGAAAACTATTATTTTAATATAGTGCTAGATTAGGTTGCTAGTTTTTTTTCTGTTATTATTTGCCTCAGTGCTTAGAATGAGATGAATCTATAATATTCATCAGTTATATTATCAGTTATAATATTACAGATTATATTATATTACCAATCTTTGTTATTTGGGATATATGATCATAGAATTATTTGCAAAGTATTTCACTTCTTTATTTATGTCAGACTATGTTATTTGATATGGAAATGATCAGCACTTTGAAAGTCTAAGATTTTGCATGATGCCATTTTTGGATACAGTTATTTAACACAATTAACTTAATAATGCCACATTTATTGCATACACTTTGAGTAATCTATCTCTTCTTGAATTAATTAGGTAATTGCTCAAATTTTTTTATCAAGTTTTCCAAAAGAACAAGCACTGTCATTAAGTTTTAATAAGAATATGTTGCTATATTTGCTTTATCCATTTATAATTTTTTTCATTTCTTGATTGAACTTGACTAACAAAACATTTTTCTGTTGTATTGTTTTATTTATCAGCACATACATTTTTAAGGAAAAATTTATATTGAATTACTATTAATCTTTTCTTGCTTTTATAAAAATTGTTTTATTAGAAATTTTAAATTAAATTCTTCAATTAACTATGTTGAAATTTTTCTTTCAAACTTATGTAACATTAATATGCTTCAAGGATAAGCAAAATAAATTACATAGATTTACAAGTATTTATTTTCTATTTTATTGGAAGGTGTTTTGGAACAGTGTATTATTTTTCTTTTCATTTGGAGTGATTTTTTATTTATTACTATATTTATTTTTACTTCCATTATTATTATCTAAATTTATGTGTGTTATTTATAGAAAATATAGACGGTAATTTCAATTTGAGAAATTCATTAGAGTTTTCTTTATGATTATCATATATATAATTTTTTAAAACAATTTTACTAGTTAAGGAAAACCAGAAAACAAAGCATATCATCTGCTTATAACACAGATTAGAAGAGCTCTTGCTATGAAATGTATGTCTATGGTATTTTTTTAAATCCTCTGTATTCTTTTGTCTACCATTCGTCTAAATCTGAGAGTTGCTAAATATTCCATTATTTCTTGAATTTATTTATTTGGTGCTAGAATGTCATTTGCAGTGTTAACATTATTAAGCGTTGATGTTTGGAATAAGTGATCTTTCTAAAATGAATTGGAAAAATGGACAATTTTAATTTATTTTGAAATATCTTACATAGCATACATTTGCCTTCTAAATGTCTAAAACATCCATTTCCGTGTTGTTGTTGTTTTTATTTTAAGATACAGATTTGTTTTATTATTAATTTTAAAATAATGCAATGAGCAATAAAAACACATAAGAACAAAGAAATATTATTTATTTACTTCTGTTTTCCCTTAAGATACTGGCTCACAGCAATTCATAAAGGAAATGGCATATCTTTACTCGTAAACAGAAAGACAGGAAAAATAGACTGTAGATTAAAGGAGAATTAAAAACAACCTGTGCCTGCCATTATGGCCTATCCGTGATTTTATGTGATCAGTTTGGCTTTATGATTACTAAAAGCTAGCAAAAAAAGAGAAATCTTTCAGACCCCAAAACGGTATCTATGGAATAAACAAATAAATAAATAATAAAAAAACCCTACTTACTCAAGAGAATTACAACTGTTCCTTGTATTTACATCAGAAGGACATTAATCTCCAAATGGCCTAACTGGAGTGGGGCCTTGGTAGAAGATATTGTATGATTGAATGAGAAATATTATCATCATCTGTATAGTGAATTTTATGATTTTTTTTAGAGCATCTTTCAATTTAATTGATGATTTCAAATTAAAGTACAAATAAGTAACAACAGTTTTATAAGCAGCCAATAATCAAAGGTGGTTATGAGGGTCCAGCAGAGTATCATGGTCAAAATAGCTGCCTGAGATTTATAAACAAACAACGGGCTGCTTTCTGTCTAAAAAACTGGAGAGATTGATGTCTCAGGGGTCAGTCAGAACCTAGGCCTCTCAAAGCACCTTCCCTAGACTCTCTCTTCAGGTTATGTCATTACAGAATCTCTTCAAGTTAAATTCAGGTCCTTCCAGAGAGAATAAATTCTTCTTGGACAAAGCGACATTGGTGCAAGTTAGCTGACTACCCAGTCTTTGGAAAGTTTACTTGGTGAAACAGTAGAGAGGGAAAATTAGGGATTGTACTGGAACCAGGTAAGTTAGGGACAATTGCAGATGGCTCCTTGCCCAACTTGTGATGAAAAATTAGATAAAATACTCTGATTGCCAGGATGTTTTGCTTCCTCTCTAAAGTTAATTTACTCAGGAACGTCTTTGTCAGACTGATTTTCGAGTGTAGAAAACTTCTTTCTCCTCAAAGAATTCCTACCAAGGAATCCCATATGTGTTTTTACAAAAGAAACAAGAACTGTCAGAATTGTAAGTAGTGTTTCCCAAATCTTGTAAGAGTACATGGTGGTCAGCTGTTTGTGATTCAGAGCTGCATGAACATGGTTATTGGATGGAAGTGACCCAATTGGAGGTCAAATGTAAGGCAGGGGTTTTTGCAAGCCCCACAGTATGGTTTTTTTGTGTTGTATTGGTTTTACTTTGCATTCCATTTTTGAAACTCTTTATTTGGTAATCCTTCAAGTACTACAAAGGTACTAAGTTTTTTACTTTATCGAAGATCTTAACTTTGCTTTTTTATAAGCTTGTTTTGGATTCTACCATATGTTTACTTGACTTTTTATAATTTTTTTACATTCTCTAAATCTTTGAAATTCTTAGACTGAATTGTTGGATGCTAGAAATGATAGACTCTGATTCTTACTATGACTGCTTTTATTACAAACATAACCTTACACATTTCTCTTAGTGTATATACCCACTTGTAAATGACTAGCTCTAGGAGTGGAATTTCAGACTCCTGTGATATGTACATTTTCACCTTTAATATATGGTACATAACTAATTTCAAAAAGATGTACCAATTTTATTCCCATCAGCAGAATATAAAAGTTCCTGTTGCTTTAGATTCTCTCCAAAGCTAGGTATTGTCAGGTTTTAATTATAGTGATTCTGGTAGATATATTTTTTCTCATTTTGTTTGTGTGTATTTTCTAGAAATATAATCAAATAGTATTTTATTGTATAAGAATACCATATAAAACTATTTGAAAAATAGAAACTTTTAATTATTTTTTAAATTTTATAATTTTATCACAGAAATATTACTTTTATTTCTTAATTCAGAGATTTCAATCAGTATTTGGTTGTTTTTATTGGTTAGTATTACAAAACTCATTCCTGAGTGCTTTAACTGGGGAAAATTTTGTATTTTCGAACATAGAATAATTTGCATAATTTAAAAATACATTTTTATGATAAATACTTTCAATATATTATAGAATTCTGGCATTTAAACATTTAGTTGCCTACTATAACACTTCAGTTCAATCAATTCCATTATAGCTGTTTGTTAATATTAATATTAAGAAATCAAACTAAACACTATTAAATCACTTTCATAAAGTTTTAAATGAGAGAACAGTTTATAGTTCAATCTCTAAAATTATTGGAATATAGTTTAGGCCATCACTTCAAAAATCCTAGAAGCTAATTTCTATGTAGATATTAGTCTAAATTGTTTTTTCCAAATAAGTTTGCCAAACATCAAATTTTCCCGGGACTGAACAAATCAAATTAAACCTTTGCATGACTTCTTGTGGAAGCCCTCTCACAGAGAAATTATAAGTCAAATGAAGAAAGGATTTTACTTTAAAGGAAATAAAACAACCAATTGCTTTCATCAGTTTAAAAAAACAACCTAGTGTCATGCCATGTACCATGATATGGAGATGTGTTGATGGCTGAAAGCTCTCTCTGAGTTCTCTCCTTGTGGTTGACCTTAACTGAAGAGAGCTGCCTTACCCAAACTTGTGCTCACATCCTGGGGCAGCCTAAATCCAGCTCTGGTTCAGTGTGGAGTGTATGTATGCAAATCCCTTGACCTTACAGTAATTCTGTATGACTATCCCAGGTCCAGAGCTCCCTGTGGGACTGACAGAGACTTTTATGATGACTTCATTATAGCTCAGCTTCTCTCTCTTCCAAATTTCATTTCCTTCCTTTTTACAGGTATTTTTCCTGAAAAGACTCCCCAGTAACTTCCTGCATGAATCTCCTTCTCACAGTCTGCTTCCTAGGAATCTTAAACTACTAGAATTAGTCCCAGGAAAGATCCAAGAAAGCAGACTCTAAACCAGGATTTTGGAGCTGGATCATTGTCGGCCTGCTGGCAGTGAAGACCCCATCACCAGTGTGAGAGTTGTGTTCGTAGCTGCCTAGATATGAGAGCAGTACAGTTGTTCAACTTTTTCCTGAACTGAGCTGGTGTAATGGTAGAAGGAAAGATACTGGCTGAGGCAACAGATCAGGCATTTGAGATGTATTAAGGGCATCAGAAATCTCAGTAAAAAGGAAAACGAACTTAGATAGCTGTTGCATTATGCTGCAGTAGATGTTGCTGGAAGTGCTTTGAAGAAAGACAACTGGAGAGTGAAAGCCGGAAGGCTCCTTGAAAGCTCCTTGAAAGCTCTTTTATCTCCTGCACCCAAAGGGCAGAAGGAGCTGACAATTAGGCCTACGACTCAATCAGCAGAGTGCACAGCCATGTGCAGGAGCTTGAGTTCTCAGTCTTGGCAGATCTGCTATGCCAAGATCATTGAAGAGTAGGAGAGTAAGACATGGAATGGGAATATCTGGGTTGATTCACTCGAAATTCTTGAATTTTCAGGTTTTCCTGAGAATCAAATTTCTCTACGGGTATGACTTACATCTTGCTGTTAAAACCTGGCACTCCCCCTTTTTGGAAGGTAAGACAAAGGCCTCTTTTTTGCAAGAAAAGAAGTGCTCCCTAATCTCAGTATTTAAACCACTGAATAGGGTTAAGTCAAACATAATCTGTCCAGCATCCTGCTAGACCTCCTGAGGAGGGAATGAAACTATCCCGAAGAGGCCATAGGATCTGGCCAATATTCACTTTTCAGAGCCAGAAAAATATACGTGGGACTGGACTGTGAGAGTGCTGAATCAAGAGAAAATCTCTGGGAACCTAAGTTGGCTAGAGGAGAGTTTATTAATATGAAATTTAACATCGTAGCAAGGACACTTAGAGATGGTGCTAACATGCTCTTAGGATGTTAGTAGAAACATGCTAGTAGAAGCATGAAGAAATAGGTGAACATATTATACAAAGTAAAAATACCAGAGCTTGCTATGGTAGATGGTGGAAGGAAGATTTGACAGGCTCAGAGAATTGAATATGCTGGAGTGGATATACTATGTAAGGTTGAAACTCACCATGCGACTATGCTCTATAAAAGGGCCTGGGAACATGAAATTTATAAAATCAATAAGAGATTCTTTGTTCAGCAGGGCACAAACATCACTAAGAAAAATGATGGTGGCCATTCTCAATAGGCCAGGCCTGGTAGTGGGCATAGGTAGTATAGCTCCCTTGGTAGTAATGAGGATGAAAGGACTTGCAAATAGAGAGGCTCTTTCAAACTAGCTTGGTATCATTTAGACAGGTTCTAGCTTTCTTTGAGACTTCTTTATTTTCTGGTACAGATTTTCCAGGCTCATCTTACACTTTCTTTGCCCTAACCCAGTAGTCAGTTGTTTCTCTCAGAAGCTCTTTTTGTGTGCCAAATTTAATTTAGACACCAGTGTCTGGATGCTGATTGTGCTCATCATTTTGCGGGTCTCACTGTTTCCAGGTCCCCTGCATAGACAGAACAAGGGAATATATATATCCACATACATAAGTATGTATTTAAGCATATATGTTAATATCTATGTCTACTCCTATGTTGACTGATATATATTGTACACCACGGGCTCACACTTATTTCTCTAATTCTAATACAGCACAACAGAGTTTGTTCTTGATTTTCATTTCATATATGTAACTCCCTTCTCCAATAGTAAAATGCCTGGATCGCATTATCCTTAATATATTTATTTATTCAATCAATCCAGCTCTGTTTATTTAATGTCCTCTTTCTTCCCTTGCCCCTTCCCCTCATCTCTTAGAAATGTCTTTTTCAGTCCACCGAGGCCTGAGGACCCCACAACAGACCACTACCCCAACTGTCGTGTGGCCTGTGCATGTTCTGGTGCCTGGGTGGGTGTCACCTCACTCTGCATGGTGAACTGCCCCCACCCCTTATGAATGCCTCCTTCACTCTGCTTGGGCTCCAACGCCCAGGTTGGACCATCCTTCCTTCTTTCATGGATTCTTTCCTCATGTCCCTTGGACACTAACTTTCTGAGCTACACTGGCTTCCAAAGAGCTGTTCCTCTCGCCTCATTTGGGTGCCAACTCTTTGCTCCAGGCCACCCTACAAAGGCACCCCCTCATCTCTCTTGGACTCTTGCATTGAATGCTTGAAAATTCCAACACCCACGACAGACCACTGTCTCACACGGACATCTTCCTTACTCAGCTAGGGCACTGACAAACAGCATTGCTCCGCCTTCCTACACTTATGTCTTGTTCAGGCTCCTGGAGCTCCGACACCCTGCCCCTGGTTATACCTCTTCCATTGCCGCATAGACATCCTAACTCCACTAGGGCTTTTGTAGCCCCTGCCAGGCTACACTCTTGTGAGGATGCCCTGCTTATCAAACTTGCGCTTTAACTGCAAATCCTGGGCTGCCTTCTTACGCCTGTGTATTTATCACCCACAATGTGACCTGATGCTCCGCATTCGCCCACCAAGTTGCTGCTTAGGCATTTGCATCTGTGGCGGGTTTCAACACCATGCTTCAGGCCGTCAACATCCCCACTATTTTTCCCAATACACACACGCGTTGCACACACACACTCAGACACCATCTCCTGTGCCACCTGATGGCTTTGCACAGATTTGTTTAAAAAGAGAAGGATAAGGGATGAAATGGAGAAATGGAAAAGTAAGAATGATGGAAGAGACGAGGGAGAGGAAGAGAAAGAGCTCTCACATCATATTCCAGAAGCAATATTGTTCTTGCTTTTACATTTTAGATTTCTTGTACATGATGTAACTTAAAGATCAAGTTTCAGGTTTTTCTAATGTGCTTGTCTAACTGTTCGATCATCATTTATTAAGAAGTTCATACTTTTCTCTCTGCTTTGAAGAGTCCCTCTGTTCTGAGGAGAAATAACTTTCCATAGACGTGAGTCTGTCTCTATGCTCTTTACTGTGTTTCATCTATTTCTCTTCATTACTAAGCTTTATTATAATTCATTCTTAGTAAAGCAACTCCTCCCACTCTATTCTTTTTATTAAATATCTCAGCTAGTTATGGTCCTTTGCATTTCCATATACATTTTATAATTAGTTTCCAATAATGCCCTCTAATATCTGCCTACATAACAGATCTGAAGATGTTGAATTCTCTCAAATTAATTTTTTCTGAAAATACAATTTTATTTTTATTTTTTAAAGATATATTCTCTGGCTTTAGAAATCTAAGTTGACAATCAGTCTCTTTTATTATATCTATACACACAAATACATATATATGTATACATATATACATACATATTTACATACATATATGTATATATGTATACATATATATGTATTTGTGTGTATATATTGTGCATGTGTGTATGTGTGTGTGTGTAAAATTGCTTTTCCATTTGTTTTGGTTGAGAAATGTATTAGTCAGGATAAGCTAGGTTATGTTTCAATAATAATCCCCCTCCTCAGCACTTAAAATAGTTTCTCATTCACAATACACACATCATTCAGCATCATATCATTTTTAATCAAGAATCCAAGCTGAATCTCCAAACTCTGTGTTGTCCCTGACAGCTGTGGTAAGAAGAAACTGTGTGTGTGTGTGTGTGTGTGTGTGTGTGTGTACGTGTATGTGTATATATTTTGCTTCATTTTCTTCATTGTCTTTATCAGGATGGCTCACTTGGATTGCCTAGATTGCCAATTCCAAAAGTAGAAAGCTCATTTTGTTTAACACTCTAAGGCAACACATTTCAACCTGCTTTTTTTTTAAGTTGTAATTTTTTTTATTTTTAAAAAAGTTTTCTCATTTCTTGATAATGTACAGCAATACAGAAACATTTATGTTTCTTGGAAAAATATTCAAAACTACAACATTAATGTCTGTTTCACATGTTGTTTAAACCCTCGTTCCAGTAGTTTCTTAATTTGTCTTTAAATTTTATATAACATAGCATTTTTTTCCAGACTTGAAAAATAAAATCTATTCATTCACTAAAAAGAAAGGAAGCTCCTTGTTTTTCTCATTTAGACCTACAATTGTTACCTTTTCTTATTTCTAAGCGGTGCCCGGAGCTTGTTTTCTAGAATTGTTTATAGAATTTATTATTTAGAATTATCTGTAGAATTTATTTAATCTGGAATAAAATAAATGCTTAAATATAACTGGAAAACTATATAAGTTTCCCTAACTTGTATCTCACTATTAATTCATGCCCTATCACCATTTTTTCCCCAACCACAATAATATGTTATTTACTAAACATTGGGATTCTTAGCATTTGACTGCTCTGCTTGCATATCGCCAGCCTTGTCTCTCTGGTGTTTTCATAGTCATCTTCTCTTATACAAATATTCAGTCCTGATTTGTCATTCCTACTTTTCTGCTTGTTATCATGTCACACATGTATTCAGTAACTTCTGAAGGTGCCATTCCCATAAACTAGTGTTTGTAAAGTTCACTTGATACTAAGAAAAATGTTTACTCTTTTATTAGACCACTGTTTAAAACATTAAATAATGAGTCTTTTTTCATTTTATTTTTTAATTATCATTTCTCTTCAGTTGATCCTAATTAACAGCTATGTGAAAAGGAAATACAATATCTTCTGGTGTGTAGAAAAGAGTGAAAAGTTATGGTATTGATTTTGTTCTAATCACAAATAATTTTTATGGAATGAGAGGTTTACTTAACATAACCACCAAAAGTAGTGTATTCAAATAAAGTGATTTATTTATGTTAGCGTTGCTTTGTCATAATGTAATTACTTAAAGTGTAATCCAGACATAAATCAAATTAATTAATACCATAAAACAATAGCCACAACAATTCTAATTTTTTTCAGCGATCTTAATCAATAATATGAAAATGAGAAAACAAATGAAAGTGCAAAACTAGCCTCTATCAAAAGTAAGCAAGCACAAGTAATCCAGAAAAATCAATTACCATATAAACGTGATTTATTCAGTAGGTGACATTTCATTATTATATTTGCTTAACTACATGAAATTAATAGTAATCGTAAGCAGTGTAATTGAAAATAAAAGTGAAACTATATTAATAAAATGTTATGCTACTGTCCAAGTTCCTATTTTTGTTTTTGTTTTTGTTTTTTTTTTAAGAAAGCAAGCAAGCAAGAGGAAGGGAGGGAGGGATGGAAAGAAAGAGAGAAGGAAAGAGTAAGAAAGGAGGGAGGGAGGAAAGAAAAAAACTCATCCAGGACTTTAACTTTATCCTGAAATTTTACTGAAACTGTGGTTCAAGTCTAACGATTATGACATATTTATAAAAGTTACGTTAGATCATTTTAACTGTTTACCAACGTTGTCCTTTTTATGTGAAAGTATCTCTGTTATTTAATGTAATGCCAATAATTCCTCAAATTAAGAACCTATATGAAATCTCGCTAAGCAGACCTGTCCAGCTTTTGATCATACTGATTTGCAAGAGTGAACCTTTACTGTTACTTTTGTTTAAAATTTAGTCCATAACATCTTCTTTCCTGAATCATAAAAATTTCATCAATACAAGCTATTGTTAACATATAATTATCAATTATCCTCTTTTTCATTAACAGAGATACTTTTTGAATGTTTCTTATTATAAGCCAATTTGAGGCACTTTTGGCACTTTTAATGGCATAAGTTGGTGTTTCAGTTTAATAAAATTCCTTAATATTTGTAATTGTTTTATTAAAGATAAAAGAACTAGATTACTAGTGTTAAGAAACGAAGATCTATATTGAAGCTATGTTTTCTATCTCTAATTGTTCAAGATGGGTTGGATTTGTCAAAAAATATGCTAGGGGGAATCAAGCATCTAATTGGTAGTGTTTGTGGACATCTTACCTAGGATATACTTATGTTTTCTCCAAGAACTATTAGTAAATATTCAAATATTTAATCTGTTGCCTATGTTCAAAGTACTATGAGAGATATAATAAAATGTAAGATTTGGTCTTAAGTGTCAATGAATTCATAGGTTACATATGGAAAGATAAGAAATATGTGTTTAAAATGTATATATTTATAAAATCCTGATTTTAAGCAACTTAAAGATTTACCTCAGAAAAGCTACAAAAAGTAAGTGTTATAGATTTTTGAATGAGAGGTATCATGCTTCTAGCTGGGATGTTCAGTAAAATCTTCATGGAAGAGGAAGAA
>NW_011888936.1:4226007-4251403 GCF_000151845.1 Pteropus vampyrus
TTTTTTAATTATCATTTCTCTTCAGTTGATCCTAATTAACAGCTATGTGAAAAGGAAATACAATATCTTCTGGTGTGTAGAAAAGAGTGAAAAGTTATGGTATTGATTTTGTTCTAATCACAAATAATTTTTATGGAATGAGAGGTTTACTTAACATAACCACCAAAAGTAGTGTATTCAAATAAAGTGATTTATTTATGTTAGCGTTGCTTTGTCATAATGTAATTACTTAAAGTGTAATCCAGACATAAATCAAATTAATTAATACCATAAAACAATAGCCACAACAATTCTAATTTTTTTCAGCGATCTTAATCAATAATATGAAAATGAGAAAACAAATGAAAGTGCAAAACTAGCCTCTATCAAAAGTAAGCAAGCACAAGTAATCCAGAAAAATCAATTACCATATAAACGTGATTTATTCAGTAGGTGACATTTCATTATTATATTTGCTTAACTACATGAAATTAATAGTAATCGTAAGCAGTGTAATTGAAAATAAAAGTGAAACTATATTAATAAAATGTTATGCTACTGTCCAAGTTCCTATTTTTGTTTTTGTTTTTGTTTTTTTTTTAAGAAAGCAAGCAAGCAAGAGGAAGGGAGGGAGGGATGGAAAGAAAGAGAGAAGGAAAGAGTAAGAAAGGAGGGAGGGAGGAAAGAAAAAAACTCATCCAGGACTTTAACTTTATCCTGAAATTTTACTGAAACTGTGGTTCAAGTCTAACGATTATGACATATTTATAAAAGTTACGTTAGATCATTTTAACTGTTTACCAACGTTGTCCTTTTTATGTGAAAGTATCTCTGTTATTTAATGTAATGCCAATAATTCCTCAAATTAAGAACCTATATGAAATCTCGCTAAGCAGACCTGTCCAGCTTTTGATCATACTGATTTGCAAGAGTGAACCTTTACTGTTACTTTTGTTTAAAATTTAGTCCATAACATCTTCTTTCCTGAATCATAAAAATTTCATCAATACAAGCTATTGTTAACATATAATTATCAATTATCCTCTTTTTCATTAACAGAGATACTTTTTGAATGTTTCTTATTATAAGCCAATTTGAGGCACTTTTGGCACTTTTAATGGCATAAGTTGGTGTTTCAGTTTAATAAAATTCCTTAATATTTGTAATTGTTTTATTAAAGATAAAAGAACTAGATTACTAGTGTTAAGAAACGAAGATCTATATTGAAGCTATGTTTTCTATCTCTAATTGTTCAAGATGGGTTGGATTTGTCAAAAAATATGCTAGGGGGAATCAAGCATCTAATTGGTAGTGTTTGTGGACATCTTACCTAGGATATACTTATGTTTTCTCCAAGAACTATTAGTAAATATTCAAATATTTAATCTGTTGCCTATGTTCAAAGTACTATGAGAGATATAATAAAATGTAAGATTTGGTCTTAAGTGTCAATGAATTCATAGGTTACATATGGAAAGATAAGAAATATGTGTTTAAAATGTATATATTTATAAAATCCTGATTTTAAGCAACTTAAAGATTTACCTCAGAAAAGCTACAAAAAGTAAGTGTTATAGATTTTTGAATGAGAGGTATCATGCTTCTAGCTGGGATGTTCAGTAAAATCTTCATGGAAGAGGAAGAACCTGAGTTTTTCAGATGTTAATTGGCTCAGGCCTGGCTTAGTTTTCAGCCAGATGTTTGATATTAGAATTGAGTCCCAGGAATCAGATGTAGGCCAGGGTGTGTAGTTACTCAAAATGGCAAAGACTGAACATTGCCCCATAGCTGAAGCATTTTCATAGAAAGCCCTGATAGCATAAGTAAGAATATAGAAATTTTCTAGCACACCAAAATGTTCACAGGACAAGAAATGGTGACAGAAACAACAGCACCAGAAAGTGTACACATACAATAAGGGAGGAGCACCAACAGAACCAATGAGAGAGAGCACATCACAGTAACCAAAAAAATGGTGCTGGAAAACCAAGGATGGTTTTAGTTCCTCGCCACCTTACAGTGCTTTCATAGGTAAGGATATAAACTTTTTTTTTTTTTTTTTTTTTTTTTGGTAATAACCATTCTATTTAAACAGATCCCAAGTTTTGCTTAAGACACTGTCAGGTATCTGAGAAAATCAAATCCACAGCAAATTTCTATGACAAAGTAAGTTTAAACTGGTATTTGAGCATTAGTGTGAACATTGAGTTAAGAAGTAAGAAATTTGAACTTTATTACCTTGGTAACATTATCTCCTGGACCCTAGTTACCCAGTGCACCCCATAACATAGCACAACATCATGATCAAGATATTGACAGTGATACAGTCCAGACAGAGAACATTTCCATCTCCATGGGTGTCACTCATGTTGTCCTTTAAAAGCCACAGTCACTTCCGTCCTATCCCCACGCCTTCCTGAATTCCAAACACCTGTCTTTTTCTCCATACCCATAATTTTGTCATTTAATAATATTAGGTAAGTGGAATCATACAGTATGTAACAGTTTGAGATGGTCATCTTTCTCATGCAGCATAATTCTCTGGAGATCCATCTATGTTTTCACGGGTATAAATAATCCATTAGTTTTTATTGCTTTGTAGTATTTTGTAACATAGAATTACCACAGTTTGTTTAAGCATTCACCAATGTGAAGGCATCCAAGATGTTTCTAGATTTTGACTATTATGAATAAAATTAGTATATACATTAATATACGGGTTTCACGTGTACACATATCTCTGGGATAATTGTCCAAGCATGCAGTTACTAGATCATATGGTGTTTGTATGTTAAGTTTTATAAGAAACTGTAATTTTCCAGAATAATTACATTATTTTGCATTCCCATCAGCAATTTATGAATGATCCAGTTGCTCTACATTTTCGCCATTATTTGCTGGTATTACTGTTTTTTATTATAGCCATCCTCATAAGTGTATAATATCTCATTGTAGTTTTTATTTGCATTTCCCTAATGGCAAATGATGCTGAAGATCATCTCATGTAATTTGCCATATGTATAATCTTTTCTGGAAAATGTCTCTTCATGATTTTTGTCCATTTTCTAATTAGATCTTTTGTTTTTTACTGTTGAATTTTTAGAGTTCTTTCTATATTCCAAGTACTATCCTTTTGTTGGATATGTGATTTGCAGATATTTTCCACCAGACTGTAACTCTTAACAGGGTCTTTTGAAGAGTAAAAGTTTTAAATTTCTATGAAGTCGAATTTATTAACTTTTTTCCTTTATTTTCTTTAATGAGGTATACCTTAGTGTTAAATCTAATAGTTTTTGCAAAGCCTGAAATTCTAAAGATTTTCTTTTATGACTTTCCTAAAAATTTTGTAGTTTTAGTTTTTATATTTACATTTTATTTTATTTACATTTTATTTTATTATTTTATTTACATTTACATTTTATTACATTAGGTATAAAAGCTTTTAATGTTTATACCTAATATACGTGATCCATTTTGAGTTAATTTTTATGTAATGGGTGAGATTTAGAATTTTTTCCATTTTCTCCAGAAACATTTCTTGAAACATCAATATTCTCTCCATTGAACCGATATTGTTCTTTTGTCAAAAAAATCAGTTGGAATTATCTTTATAGTTTTATTTATTGGTTCTCAGTTGTGTTCCATTGATCGATGTGCCTATACTTCTTCCAATAACATAAAGTCAGTTGGGTAGACTGATTCTTTCCACATTATTCTTTTGCAAAATGTTTTACCTGTTCTAATTCCTTTGCCCTTTAACATACATTTTAGGATAATCTTGTCTATACTTATAAGATTTTTTTGCTGGCATTTTTTACAGGAATTGCGTTAAACTTGTCAATCAATTTCACATCCTTATTATGTTGACTCTTCTAATTCATGCATACTGCATTCCTCTTTATTTATTTAGATCATCTTTGCTTTCTTTTATCAGTGTTGTACAGTCCCATGTATGTTTTGTTAGAGTTTCACCTACGTGTTTTATTTATTGAGTGATTGCAAATAATATTCTACTTTTTATTTCAATATCTACATGTTCACTGATAGTATATACAAATACAATTTATTTTTAATTTTATTATCTATCGTAAAATTTTCCATGCTTGCCATTTCTAAGTATACAATTCAGTGGCATTAATTAAATTCATAATGTTTTATAATCAACGCCACTAGCTATTTGCAAAACTTTTTCATTACCACAAATAGAAACTCTGTAATCATTGAGAAATAATATCCAACTTCCCACTTTCACCATCTTCTGGTAATCTCTAATTTATTTTCTGTCTCTATAAATTTGCCTATTTTGTGTATTTCTTATAAGTGGACTCAAACAAGATGTAGATATTCTTTATCAAGTTGAGGAATTTCTCTATTTTGACTTTTCTAAGTTTTTTTTAATCATTAACAAACGTTGAATCTCAAAAACAAATGTTTTTCTTCAACGATTGCCATGATTATGCAGTTTTTCTTCTTTGATCTATTAAGACGTTGAATTATATTGTTTAATATCCAAATATTGAACCAGCCTCTGAGCATTGGCATAAACCTGATATGGTCATGACGTGTAATTCTTTTTATTGCTAATATTTTATTAAGTATTTTTGTGTTCATATTCATGATGGATATTGGTCTATAGTTTTATTTTTGTATACTATCCTTGTCTGATTCTGATATCAAGATAATACTAGCCTCATAAAATGAATTTTGAAGTATTTCTTTCTTTTCTATGTTCCAGAGAGATTGTGGATAATTGGTGTTAATTGTTCTTTAATACCATCTGGTTCTATAGATTTTGAGGGGGGGGGAGCGGGGGGACGTGTTGAGGGGAGGAAGAGGCTGAGTGATTAAATTACAATTTTAATTTAATAGTTATAAACTATTCAAGTATCTATTTTGCATTGGATGAGTTGTGGACATTTTTGTTTTTCAAGGAATTGGTCCATTTCATCTAAGTTATCAAATGTAACTATATAGATTTGTTTATAGTTTCCCTTATTGTCCTTTTGTTATCTGCAGGGTCTGTAGTGCTATCTCCTATTTCATTCTTATGTTTTTTGATTGTAGTCAAGTGGTTATTGTCTAAAAGCTCTATGTCTTTACAGGTTGCCCCTTTTGTGGTCCTTTGCCTAGAGTGGAGGCTGTGTTAAGGCTTTGTTTGTGAGTGCGTGCCTCTTGTGTTTCCAGCTTGCTGGCTTTTTCAGTTCCAAGTCTGAGATACATGAGGCAAAAAGAAAACCTCTAGAATTCACCATTACATCATTCTTCACTCCTCAATCCTCAAGAACCTTAGCTGGTCACCCCTTTTCTCTCTACTTTTTAAAGTCTTCTTATGATTGTGTTATACATAATGTCAAGGTTTTTTAGTTGTACGTAGTGGTAATAATTGGAAAAGTGCATCTACTCCATCTTCCTGGAAATGGAAGTCGAATAAAGTTTTTTGACCCATCTTTTTGTTGAATCTACCTGAGCTTATGCCAATCAGTAGTGGGTAATTCAGTAGAGCTCTGTTTACAAACAAACAAACAAACAAAAACAAAAAGACAGACTTAATCATGATTTTGATCTTTAGTTTATGCATGACCTTTGATAAATTATTACCATCTATCACAACATTTCAGTTTCTTTATACATAAAATAGAACATGACCACTCCTCTCAAAAGAAACATGTGAAGATTGATATTGAATCTAAAAAGTCCTGTATGTGGCATGAGATCTCCATATGATTTTTTAAAAATAAATTTCTCCAGTTTTATAGGCAGTGCAAAAAAAAAAAAAAGTAGAAAAGTCGCAAAAGCAGAAAAAATAGAAAATTAATCAACTTTTTCCCCAGAACTCAAACCACAGCTAATATTTTTGTATCTGTCAGCTTTTTCCAAATGCTTAATGTTATTTTATAATATGATAATGCACTTCTATAACAAAATAGTGGAGCTTTTAGATAATTCATATGGCTTTATCTATTAGGTCTACATTAAAAGTTTCACTATTTTTATCTTTGTTTTGACATAGATTCTTAGTAAGCATTGTGTTCTGAAACATAAGCTACATACAAGGGCTAAATTTAAAAAGTTTTCATAGTTTGTATCAGAAAAGTTTTTGTGTCCTGTGGTAATAACTACAGTTTGCATTTCTGAAGTAGTTATAGATGCCAGATGCAGTCCCAAGTGTTCTGTCTTCATAATAATCCCATGAAGTGTTTAAGATATCATTTCTGTATTAGAGATGAGGAAATGTGAGAACAAAGAGACCACATTTTTGTTTATAATCACATGTCTAAAAAGCAGATCCAAGGTCTATTTGAAATATGAATTTTTGTACAAAAATTAGAAGGGCAAGTCAGGAGAAAAACAAGGTATAACAGCGAAGCCTCCAGTGATGATTTCGGGAAAAAGATGATTCACAGGAGCTCACAAGGGAGCCACTTAAGATTTTGTGTGTCTGGCCACTTTCTTTCTGTTTACAACTCTTGCCAGAAAGCAGCGGTTCCTCCTTCCTTCAGGATTCCATATCTCGTTTTTTGTTTGTTTGTTTCTTACTCATCTATATTAACAATAGGCAAGCAGACTGTCGAGCTCACTTTTGGCCTCCATTGCAATACTATGACTAAAATTCCATTTCTTTGTCAGTTAAAACCTGGTTTAAATCTCAGACTTAAGTCAGTCCACAGACGCAAAAGCTTTGGAATGGGGTGAAAGCTGAGCTGCTTTAAGCCAGGACTCTGACACGCTGCCATAAATATTTACCACTAATCTTCCTGTTAGCCTTCTCCAAAGTTATGTGCCACCATTTACCAGAATGGCTATATGTTAAAGAGTGAGAAATGTCTAAACTCTCTGAGGATTATTAGATACTGGCTCTGGGCTGAAAATATTTCCCAGGAACAAAATGCACCACTGTGATTCATCAGTCAGAGCTGTGACTCATAAGGGTCAGATAAGAATTATATAGTGTACTAACTTATCTTGTGGTAATTTCCTTAGCTACTGAATACATAGTTAGAATTGATGCATTTGCCCTTCGTTGACACACTGACAACATTGAATAAGCGTAATTATTGCAGTAATTGTGTGATCAATATTTCAAAGGTAAATTGTATTTTATTAGGATAAATAAAGCTAAATACATAATAACAATTGTTAAAGTTATTTATTGAACAGCTAATAAAAGGCAAGGCCTTTACATATAACAGTGAAATCTTTATATCACGATGGCTAATGGAGTCTAAAAACATTAACATGGTGACTTGTCCTTCTTGGTTCAATAAACACAATTTTTTAAGTAGTTCCTTTTTCTTCTGACTGTGATAGCCCCCAAAAGGAAAATTTTACACAATTTAAACTACAGTACACACTCCAATTAGGTTGCTTCTCTAGACTTCCCTCTTGAATTTTGTTTAACTCTCTGCTGATTCCCTGAAGTCTTATGTGTGTCTGTTTCATCATTATTAGGTTTAAGTTAAACTTCCCATGAAGTGTGAATATCGTCCTCAATTCTAGGAAGATCTTTTTGTTTCTATCATGACCAGCATCTTCAATTGTCTTCGTACCACTGTCATTTAATGCTGCATCTCTGCTGTTCCAACACGGTTATCCAGTGATCTTATTTTCAAGATGGAAAAAATCAATACTTTCTCAAATGAAGGAAACCTAAGATAATTTTAGTCAGCGTCCATGCTCTAAAATAATTGCTAAAGAATGTTTTCAGATAGAATGAAAACTATACCAGAAGGAATCTTGAAATATCAGAAACAATGGAGGGATAGCAGAATGGAAAATACCTGTGCAAATATAATACACTCTTCTCCTCTTGAGTTCTTTAAAATGTGTATTACAGTTGAAAGCAATAATTATAATATTATCTGATGGGGTTTTCCATGGATTTAGAAGAGATTCGAAACTGAAAGATAGCAAGAAAGCAGAAATAAGAGAACGCAAAATGAAGAAAACATTTAATGAAATGGTAAACCTATATCCAAAGATAATAATAATTATATTAAATAGAATGGTCTAAACACAACAATTTGTTGGATTGGATTTTTAAAAAATGATTCAGTTATATGTTCTCTACATGAAACTCCTTTCACATATAAGAATAACAATAGATTAAAAGTAAAAGGGTAGAAAGAAAATACATCAAGCAAGGACTAATTAAAAAAAATAAGTGTCTATATTAATATCAGATAAAGTGGATTTCAGAATTTTCAAAAAATACTAGAGGTAAAGAACATTACAGAATGATAAAGTGGTCAATTTAACAAGAAGATATGATGATCTTAACCATGTGTGCACCTAGTAACTGAGTTTCAAAGTACACAAAGCGAATGAGGACATTTATACACACACACACACACACACACACACACACACATACACACATACACACACACTTATATTATGAGACTACAATAATATTCTTGTAATAAGAAATAGAGATATTAGACAGAATGTAATCAAGAAGAAAAGAACTAAACGGTACCAATAACCAATAGGATCTACTTGATATTTATAGAATAATTCACCTAACAATAGCAAAACACACTGGTCACAATTATACATAGACCATTTACCAGATTGCCTGTTTCATGAGTCATAAAATAAACTTAAAACAAATTTATAAGAATTGAAATAATTCAAAGTACATTTACTAACAATACTAAAACTAAACTGGAACTCAGTAACAGAAAGAAAAGAAAATCTCTAATTATTTGGATATTAACAACACCTTACTACATATTCTATGAATGAAAAACTTCTAAAGAAAATTAAAATAAAAGCACTAAATATCAAAATTTGTGAGACACAGATAAAGCAGTGGTTCAAGATAATTTATAGAAATAAATACTTATACTAGACAATAACCATGATGTAAATTCAACCACCTAAGCTTTCAACTTAAGAACCTGAGAAAAGAAAAGCAAAATAAATTCACATTGGACTTAAGAAATCATTAAGATAAGAAATTAATTAAATTGAAAATAGAAAATCAGTTGAGAAAATAAATCAAAAGTTGGTTTATATATATATGACAAACTTTTAGCAAGAATGACAAAAGAAAAGACACCTATTACCAATACCGAGAATGAGAGGGTTCTCTACAGGCCCCACAAACATGAAAAGAATAGCAAAGGAATACTGTGAAAAACTATACACATGCAAATTCAATAACTTCGATAAAATAGCAAAAATTTAAAAGGCACAGAATACCAACACAAACCCAAGGTGATACACATAACCTGTGTAACTCCATAACTATTAAAGAACTTGAATTAATAGTTAAAGATCTTCTGGGAAAAATATATCTCCAGGTATAGCAGATTTTACTGGTAAATTATGCCAAATTCCATGCTGCAATTGAGATAATAAAGATCAAATTTAGAGGACCTCCAAAATAAAGACTCCATTGGAGTGATAGACTTCAGTACCAGCTGCCATCCCAGTGCCCCTACATTGCAGGACCTGCCATATTTTGTTATATAGATGCAGAGTCCACATACTGCAGTGTGTGTAGCATGAGGCATATTTTAGCAGAGGCCAGTGAAAACCCGGGAAGTAGCAAAAGAAAAAGTAGATTATCCATGTCTCACCCACTCCCTCCATGAATCTACATAAATTTTCTCCTGAATTTGTGTGTTACCTTGGGCAGCTGGGACACAGGGTGAAGGGGGTAGAACCTGTGAAAGAAAAAAAAACAAAAAACAAAACACTGATAAATTTAAAGTTTGATATCTTTGCAACCCTTGTTGGAATCTGTTTCTTTAGAGTTATAAGATATCAAATAAGAGGCTAATATGTCTGCTAAGTAATATGTGTTGTCCGGTTATTCTAAACAATGTCCCGTCAGAGAAAGTTAATAACTTAAAAGCAATGTTTTGTTACAGTTAAATTTCATGATAATAATATATGTTTAGCTGATAGTCTATTTCATTGATTTTTACAACTATCTTAATGAAAAAAATCAAAGCAAAACATTTTTGTTTAAGCTTAAGCTTTTGTTTTAATAGACAACTTATCAAACTACGCAGGATTTTTTTAACTTCTGCATGTACTAAATGACTTAAATTAACAATTTTGGGACAATTTTTTGGACAATCAGTTTTTTATCCAAATTACATTACAATAGGTTAACCAAAAAGAAAACTTCTTAAGCATTTTTGTTCTATTTTCTGGAACATAGAAACAAGAAAAAAGTATTTGTGGTGGAAAAATTTACCTTTTCCAAAATAATTAAATTAAATAATCTATTTAAAATAATTAAATTAAATAATCTATTTAAAATGTGCTTGTAAATTGAAATTTGTAACATCAGAATTCTCAAATTTGGGTTATACCACATATTACCACGAGATGGCGGTATAAGATTGACTAATGTTAAGTATCATTTTTTTACATTCTAATGTGCTTGGCAATGTTTTGAATTTTGGCTCCTTTTTGAGCTTTTTTATGTCCAATGTTTTGAATAACTTCCAAATTCTGTACAAATACCAATTTCTTATAAATACAGAACTGAGATTATTAGAACCTTAAGATTATTAGAGTTGTAAAAAAATATATAATAGGAGGAATGATTCTCAGCCATTTAGATTCCTTTAATAAGCATAGACAATTATTTAAGAAAGAGAATAAAAATTTAGACAATAATTTGCTAAATTTTATTAGAAATTTTCAGGGAAAATATATTGCATATTTATACTATGTATATTCTTTATATTATGTATAATATAATTGTTCATAAAGAGAATGAAAGAATCTATTTCATGGAAGTAACAAGCATAGATAGATAGAAGCTTGAAATTATTTCATTGTTATATCAATGATTCAATATGTAGTATCACATACACATTGAATGTTTCTTTCTAAGCATGTAACAGCTTTGTAGCATTTTTATATTAGATAGAAATGTTCCACTGACATTTTAAAATTTAAATCAGTGGCCTGTAATGCAGACCATTGACCATAAAGCTTATTTCAGGTCATCTTGTAAATATGAAGATAAAAGTAATAATTCTCATTTATTTTTGTCAATATAAAAATTACATGCAAAAAATGCTGAATCTGATTTCTGCATGACAGCAGTCAGCTTAGAGCTGAGTGGTAGCTGATCTACTTGTACTGAATATGTGTATCCAGTTCTTCAAACTTTTTATAACTACTTTGTGGTTTTCTGAAAATGGTCCTAAGTGTCAGTTATCATTTAATATCATATTAAATGATAACTCTTTCCTAGAGGAGTGAATACTCTCTCTGCTCTTACTCTTTCCTAGAGGAGTGAATTCTCTCTCTGTCTTCATGTCTCTGTCAAAAATGGAAAACTAAAAGATCAAGAAAACACAAGTGGCAAGGGTAATGAGATACAGCTTATTAATTTGTGTGAGTGAAGAATATTTCCGTGCACTTAGTATCAGGTTCTCTTTTAGGCCCCTGTAGGAACAAAAATTTGGGACTCTTATTTAAAACCTATCCAATGTGATACCAGCTTTAAAATTTGCCTGTTCCATGAAAACTGGTACGCCTATATTTTCATTTTAAAAAAATATAATTTGACAAATAGTTCTTAAATTGTTACTTGAAAATTCAAGAGTTACAAGAATACTTCTGTATACCTCTAGGCAGTCTTGGACTCTCTGTGTGATCTTTCTTCCTTCATATTTTAAGTAACATACATGCATTTAAACTGTTGTTTTATGAGTAGATTGTAGTTACTTTTCTAAAGGCACAGCTATAGTAAATTTCAAATACAGTAGCAGACCCATGAGCCGCCTTATTTAAAAAAGAAAAGGAAAGAAAAGAAAAAAAAAAGGCTTTTTAGTATAAGAAGACATCCCAAATAACCTGTAGTAACACATAGAATTCTTTATCTGCTAGTCCTAGTCTGTCTCGAAATATTCGAGAGCTATTGTACTTATGCATTCTGACCTCTAACTATAGAAAACTGTGAACAAATCTCCAGTCATGTCACATACAATCACATCTCCAAGATTTTTTTTCTTGTCGTTGGAATCAGAAACACTCCTGAACTTCTACTAACCCTTCAAAATCCAATTCAAAGATTATGTTTTCCCAAAAGTTTTTCACACTTCACTTCCAAAAATTAGTATGTCCAGAAAAGTTTCTACCAAATTCTAATTATTAGAACTTTTTGCTATTTAATTATGTAATTATCCATCTCACATTTCACACTGAAATTTAAAAATTTAAGGAATTAATTAAAAATATTTTTAAAATTACCTGCTGGCCTAATCAGAACCTGGACGTTTTAGCTGTACAGATTAGAAGGTTGCAGGCCTTCTATTTTTGAGTGCTATCTAGGACTTTGAGTCATGGACTGGGAAGATTAAATGACCCACCAAAGTCAGAGTTAATTAATTCCGAACCCAAAACAAAGACTCAGATTCCTCGCTGACTCATTGGCTCACCATATATTTTTTTGTGCTTAGAACATGTACCTCATAAATATCATCCCGTGGTTTCATATGGTTTCTACATGACACAACAGAATCAGGAAAAACAAAAAAACTGTATTAATGAATTTATTTTACTGTTCCTTTGGTTATATTTGCAAGCAAATACTATCAATAACTGGAGGAAGGAAAAACCCCACTTACTCTTTCTATTCCTCTCTCTAATATTTATTCGTTGTACGTCACTTAAAGGAATGCCCGTTCCACTCCTCTGGTTCAGTACGCTGACCTCCTTCAGAGCGTGTTTACACTGGGACTTTGCATCATTTGACCCTCTGTATCTCATTGATCCCATTTCTGTACTAGAGTCTCTCCTATAAAACAGGGTTTTAAGATCTAGAAAGATATAAATTAGATGAGTGTTGCCTCTGTTGGGCAATGATGCAAAAGCCATTTAACTCTGTGCCTTTGCTGGCCTTTTGATTCTGAATTTGCAAGGAAGTGCACTCAGTCAGGGGACAGGTCTGCCAAGTTGCCATTGAAATGGGCCCAGCGAACCTTTTAATATTTCTTTAGAACTTTGTGTGTGTGTGTGTGTGTGTGTGTGTGTGTGTATCACACACATCTCTCAAGGGGTGTGAATAATTTTACGAGTGATTATTATTAAGGTGCCTATAAAAATGTTTTTCTAACTTTAGTTTTCTTCAGGTTGTTTTTATTTTTTTTTCCCTTGGGCTTAGTAATACATTGAATCCTTCCTGCAAGACAGATGGGATTTATATGCTTGAATGGAGATGATGTTTCTGAGGTTAAAAAAAAAAAAAAAATTCAAGAAAGATCTAACCTTCATTTATTGATATGAAATATTGAATCCCTAAGTTTTAAGCGTTAAAATTGAAACAGGATTACAGGATTCCATTGTAAGGTCATTTGAATTTGGTGTGTTTTAGAGAAAAATATGGTAAAGAAATGCATCCTAAGATAGCCTGCATCCATTATCAATTTTTTAATCATTAAAACCAATGTTTTCAGAATCTCCTCTTGACATTTTTATAAGAATGTGGCCATAGTTGACAAGTGGAACAAAGGCTAAAAGTCGAATTCCCAAGGATTAAAACTTTTAGAGAAAGTATGTGTTACCGAAGTGTTAAAAGGGTTTTTAATATTAAATGCAAACACCATGTGAACAATTTAAACTTTTATAAGGTCATTTGGTGTTATTCTCTATCATGATTGAATAGTCGACTATACACCCAGTCTAGACTCTAACAACCTTAAAAAAAAATTGGATGAAAGGTATATGTTTCTAGAGGCAGTTACAGGATTTTTACTATTTTGTATCCTAAACATATTTCTTCCTTAAAAATGATACGTATTATGTAACATATAAATATACTATTAATCTTCAAAGGAACAATGCAAATTAGAATAGGTATATACTCCATGTGCCCAATTAAATTATAAATGTAGTTGATTAAATTCAGAAAGTCTTGTTTGATGGATCCATGAGAAAATATTGCAAAAGATTTAAAAAATATTTTTCCAAATTGATTTCTCTGCTATTTTCCAAACACTTAATAGAGTCCAATTTTTAGGAATGCAGATAAAAGAAGAAAAAAAATCTGGAAACTTCTTCTGGTTTTTCTCATTGATATGACATACCTCTTTTGAGTAAATAAATTGAAATCAAATGTTTGGTTTTGATACATTTCAATTTAATGAGCATAAGTAACATAAACACTATCATTTCCTATATTGATATGCATTTATTCTTCCATTTACACTTCTCAGATGGTCAGTCACTCTGTGTCATGTATTGTTCCAAGCACCGATGAGACATAAAAGAAATCAAGTCATCAAGATCTCTTTTTTTCATACAGCTTATGTTATAAAAGTGAGAACAAACTCAGCAAGCCAGTACTTTGCAGCGTAATATATGATGATGAAATTCAAGTGTACTGTAGAAGCACATGGGCAAAGCGACTATTAGGAATCACGGAAGGCATTTAGTTTGGCACCTGAAGGATAAGAATTATTAGGATTTTAGATGGTCGGTGAGTAGGAAGAGTGTTTCAAATGGGAGAACCAAAAACTAACAATCAAAAACAGTAAGTGGGAAGAAAAACAAAGAAAGATAACTATGGCCTAAGTCTGGATTTTTATGGAGAAAATGGTGAATGCAAAGAGCAAAGACTAGATCACAGTAGTTTAATATGGACTTTAAGGCAGGAAAGATAATAGAATTTGCAAGAGCTTAAGAGAGGATGCCTTTTCATTCAAATAACAGATACACCATAGGTTCGCTTGTGTTTATGATACATATGCTACACACGACATTTGAATGTTATATTGGGATTGAGAAAACACACATCTGTCCATCATTCTGGCTTACCAGGTAGAAGAAAGACTCTCTTTAGGAGCTTGGTTCTAGGTTAATCTTTGAAAACCGAAAATTATATTTAGAGATGCCAAGTGAGAAGGATGGGAACAATAGAATAAAACTCTTTTAAAAAAAGTTAGGCATGTTAATATCCAGATCAATAAATTTGTATTCGTTATTTTTTTTTTTTCCTGCAAATAGAAGAACAACCAGAAAAGAGACCCGTTTTACCTCCTAGATTCTATTTATTTTCGCCATGGATCCTCTGCCATTCCTGTTTTCTATAGATACATCCATAATTATCTATATTTTTTATAATTATATGTTATAAAATCATATGATTATATTATCCATATATTACGTATGTAAAATTATTCACATATATAAAGAGATACAGCATTTTGTAGAGATATGAAGACCAGAAAAACTATCATTTGAATTAACTGATAAGATATAAAAATTATCAAAAGATATTTCATTATGTTTTGGGGAATAAAATATTACAATTTTAATCTTTTATTGGTTTAAAACTGTTAGATACAATTTTGAAATTGATTTATTATGATATATCCAGCATTAGTGGCAGTCTAGTGTGTACATTCAGCAGGCTGTCATTATGGAGTTTCTAAGAGTTTTTTCACTTTATTACTTACAACTCTACGCTAGGGCTAGTGTCAGGCTGTTTTGATGTCACCTAAGGCTGATTCTAACCTCTGTTTTCAAAGCTACTGGAATTAGACAATTAACAACATTAGTATAGTTGATGGTCTTGTCTGTAGGAATGGTAATAGGTTTCAGAAGATTAATAGCATGAATAGAGTTTTATAATGGAACATCTGCAAAATAACCATTAAGCATATTTGTCATGGTAATTTTATTTGTAGCTCCTTTAACAGAATTCTCAGTAATCAGCTAATACTTTGTACTGACCAAATATGTATTTGAAAACCTGGTTTCCCCATGTGTATGTGGTGTAGAATGAAGGCATTTGTATTTGGGTTATGAATAATTCAAACAGGACATAACTGACCACTACAGTAGTAACATTACTATTTCAATTCACCTTGATTGTGCCTTGAATTGAATATTTAATAGAAACTGATAAACTTAACTAGCTAATATTACTCATCAATATTTTAAAGGTTTTCTGATAATTTAACAAAGGAAATATACTTTAAAGGTAAATTATGTTTTTATTTCAAATTAGGGATATGGATGATGGCCACATTAATTATAAAGGTGCACACAGCTTATATGATCCTTTCAAGCTCAGTGGGTACAGTAATGTATGCTACCACACAACCCAGAATAGAAGTCTCAATTTCTGTGTATCCCAAGTAATCTCTGATGAATCCAGTACATATACCCACCCGCAGATGAAAAGTCTGCCTTTGCTTGAATCCATTTTTTCCATTTTGGTTCCATAGTAGAAGCTTATTTTAAACCAGGAAAGAAAATGACTATGAGTGAATAGGAAGCCTCCTCTATGAATAGATACAAATTCTTTTCCTTGACTCTGATCTTGCCTTGGGTTCATATTTATGGCTTCCCCAGAGGGAGTATGTGCCATTTCCCAACACCTCCTCACTGTTTCTGGTGGAGTTGCAGATTGTATTATCTGGAAGGAGATATTTGAGCCGAGTCAAGCTCTGTAATGTAGGTGCATAATCATGAAGTACTAGGTAAATTTGCGGGAGTGGTTAAGAGGTTCCATGTGGTGGGGTGATTCTGTGAATGGCAATTTAGAGAGAGAGCAGTGGTATGGAAGGAGTTTATGGTAGAGAGGTGGGGGCTAAGTTTAGATTATGAACAATGCTCTTTGCTACATTAGTGGGATTTGATATTAACTTGGAGATGATAGAAATGATTATAAGGTAAGGTATTAACCATGCTAACAGCTATATTGAAAATGGCCTGGCTGACAAAGGAATAATCAAGAAAAACTGTAAGAGGCCACTGACCACTACAAGACTGTAAGTAGGAGAGGATGAGGGCTTAGGAAGGTAATAAATAAGGATTAAGAGAGTCTAAAGTTCTAAATGAGGTGGATGAGATAGGATTGGATGATGGACAGTGGAAAATAGCAGTGAGCAAATGGAGACACTGAGAGGCTGCCAGTATTTCCAGCATAGGAGAGAGTGGGGTGATCAGTCTATTAGCATAACGAAAATTATAAGCTGAGGGAATCACTTAAGTGATAAACTATGTTTGATCTGGGGTTTCAGTTTGAGATTCCTACGTAGAACATTTAAGTAAATAGGAACAGGTAATGCTATATGGCAATGAAAGATGAGATAAATATCAGGATCTCCACATTATATTCACAACCACAGGAATGGATGATGTCATTCAGAGAGAACCAAGAGTGAAAACAGAGGAGTGGGAAATTCCACCTTAAAAGGGTGGGCAGAGACGGGGGACACAGAGACCGTGGTAGAATAGTCGGAGATATTGAAGAAGTAAAGGTGTATTGAGGATGACTAAGAGTAGAAAAAAGATATTTAGAACTAGTGTTAGTATTACTAGAGACTTGGGATAATTAAATAAAATATAATATTGGCCTTTGGCTCTAGCAATTAGCAGACAATTAGTAACATTACTAAGAATATTTTCAGTAAAGCGATGATGGCAGTAATTCAGTATATATTTGACTTATGAGCATTTAACTATTTTTTTGTCAAAAAAATAGAAAAATTTCTTTTTCAAATAGCCATTTTTTTTTTTCCCAAAGTAGACACATGGTTGATCTACCAGCTCAAATAAACTGAAGTATTTGAGATAGTTTAGGTAGACAATCGAATAATTCTTACACTACGAAGGACTTTGTTTTGTTTAAATTACTTATCGACAGTCTAGGACAATACACATTTCTTAAATAATAATTCCACCTTTTGTGTATTATAGCTGATCTAATAGAATGACAGAAGGTATAAATAGGTCATTCCCCTGTCCCTATAATATGGCAGAGCCAAGCAATTTGTATGCATATTACATTGCCTCTTAACCTTGCAAAATTATTTAGCACCTGTATCAAACTAACAGATGAAAAATTAAAGTATAAGCAAGATTTTAGAATAAAAACACAGAATATTAAAGAATAAGAAGAACCTGCAAAATCAGTTCCTTCAACCCTCTAAATATTAGGCTGAGAAGGTTTAATTTACTTATGAAGGGAACATATTTAATTTTGAGGAAGTCAGACCTAGAACCTATTACTATCATGTGTTCTTATTCCTTTTAGAGAAAAGATGCAAAGCTTGGTTTCCCAGCCAAATAGTTAATATAATCAAATGTGTTTTTTTGCCACTCATTTGCACAATGTATATTATTTGTCTTAAAAATGTATAACCATTTTCTCAATATACTTTCATTTTTAAAAAGCTCTCTTGTAGTAAGCGTTGTGATTTTAAAGCAAATTTAAATCAAATTATTGATCAGTAACAAAAGATTATCATTGGATAAAATTTAAAACCAGCATTAGAAGTAACAGGATTAGTTCTGTTATACTAATTAAGCCTTCAAACATGGAGCTAGAGAGTTTGTCCAAAAAGTTGAAGCTGCAAATAACATAACACGGAATTTTCCTAGAGTGTAATGCTTGAGTCGTCTGCTTCCAAGAATAGGAGGGCCATGCAGTCTACTCACTGTCTGTACTAACCCCTTTCCTGTTGTGAGCTCAGGGCTTGTGAATGTTTTAAAAGTAAACTTAATCCAGCTCAATTCTATCTTAATATGTTATAGTAAAATAGAATTAAATATTAAAGAGAGAGAGAGAGAGGGGGGGGGGTATGGCAAATTATCTGCAAAACCAAGAATTTCCTCATGCTGTCCCTGTTTCAGTATAGCTGTGAATTGTCTCCATGGATTGTCATGAATCTTTGAAAGTGGATTCCATACTCACCAGTGTTATACTTACCAGAGAAGATCTGAGTACAACCAGCCATGCCACTGCGAAACTGAAGAAAAAAGAGGCCAGTATCATTTGAATTTCAGCTCTGTTGGTTCCCTTTATCACAGGCATGAGAGAGCAGGAATTGGGTTTAACAAGCCTGATATTAAGCATCAACCTTTTAGGTGAAACTCAAGGTGTTTCCTAAATGTGAGATTTGACTAGTAAAAGACCACAGGCTTCTTGAGCAGTAAGTTTATCAATGAATGTAGAGCAAATGACTAAGGCCCAGTCCTTCAGTTACATTAGCATGGTTAATATGGATAATTAGAACTGTAATAAAAATATGTCACATATGTATTAATAATTTAGTATTCCTTGTGTACAGTTTCTTTAGTTCATTCCAGTCTTCAAAATTTGACATGTTTCTCTGAAAACAAAAGTTGAGACTTACAGTTTCATAAATTGGACAGCTGATTTGAAATTCTGACAGACAAATTCACAAATTCATGTTTAAAATGCTGCTTTGCAAAACTTACCATTCTGCTGTTAGCTGAGATCATCTTTTCTCTAAGTGTTTTTTGTTTTTTTGTTTTTTTAATTTTCTCTTGTCCCTCTTGCATGTCTCAAATTTGGAGTACAAAACTAGTTGCCAGGGACTATTTATAGTTCATAGAATTTATATAGACAAACAATTTAACATTTCAGGCATATTTTGCTGCACTGACAGCTATCCATAAATTAAGACATGCTTACTTTTCTGCCTAGCACTGTAACCATCTGCTTAAAAAGTGTTGATTAAATATGATATTGCAAGTCCTTCATTAAATGAGACACCCGAATTTCATTTGGGCCTCCACTGAACAATTCTAAATGCCACTCAAAGTGACATTTCAAGTGTGCTCTTTCTGCTTTTGCAAATTTGCAAAACTTCCAGGTTTTGGAGATGATTTTCAGAGAGAAAGAGCCCGAATGGGGTGAAGTCGACTGCTTGCTAGCCCATACAGCACAAAGCGTTTGGCAGTCCTCTCACATGGTCTGTCTGCTTTGTAAGCCACCAGATTGATTAACGGAACCCATGAAGTTCTCGTAGAATAAGAAACTACATCTCCTGTGTGTAAATCAGAGCTTGACAAGCTGTAAATATGAGGCATATGGTGTCTGGGTTACAGCGCAGGCTTTGGAGTTTAGCAGAGCAGGGCTCATATCTCAGCCTCACTGCTTACACTTTGACTTTGGGAATATTTATGTTCTATGTCTCATTTTCTCCACTTGAAAATGGAGTTAATAAAAGCTACCTCACATATCATTGGGCAGATTAAATAAGCTCTTATATGTGTACAATAGCTGATATTCATTAGCACCAATCAAAAATAACCATTTTATGAAATGTGTTGTCATTCTAGAGACCGAATTTGTGCTGCCACAGGTGATGGAGCCATTTACCTTAGCAGCTCAAAACCACACAATGAGAAAATCAAACCAAACATGGATTTTTTTTTTTTTTTTTTTTTTTAAGGATTCTATCTTTATTATTGGAGTAAGTGAGTGGTTTACAAGTTATCTGCCTTAAGCTCACAATGTCTCTGACTTCACACCTGGCAACCTGTCTGCCAGTTATGCTGCTGTAGCTCCTTGTCCCCATTCCCACTTAGTGCCTAGATATATTTCTCGGATTTAATTGGCATTTACTCAGGACATGAGTTCCAGACTTCTTGGCTAGGGCCCTGACAGATAGCCTGGCTTACTTATCCCTCTTCTAATAGACAAATCTCTCTAACTTTTTGGTATAGCTGCCACCTAAATTCTTGTTTTAACCTGGATCTAGCATACTGTCCAATCACTATCATCTCGCCATAGAATCAGAGTGTTGCCGCCATCTTCCTAACGATGAACTTTAGCGCCATCAGAACACTGGGAACTAGCACAAGCCTGGACAACAGCCCTGGCATCCTAGAATTTACATCACTGCTCACTACTCTGGCCGAGCCAGTTCTCTAGTTTCTAGCTGGTGCCATTTTACAATATAGATGTGGTTCATAGCCTGGATGCACTTGTAGCAAGCATTGCTAGCTCTCTACACGATAGCAATCGCTTCTTCCTCACTACCATGATGCTGTTTTTGTTTGGATAACAGTATGCCCAGTCCTAGGTGTGAATTGTTCCAATGCAGTTAACGCTAATCATATTCTCTTTACTAGTGATTTAAGTGTGGGTATGTGACCTAGTTTTTACCAATAAGATGTAAGAGGAAGACAACTGAGAGACTTTTAGAAAGATTATTCTTCTTGATTAAAAAAAAATCTACATGAGGAAAAAATTTTTTCTTTTCATCACCGCCCTTACTGTTTTGAATATTATGTGAGAAGACACAAATTTTGGAGCTGAAGCAGTGGTCTTTTGAGCAATAAGGGACAAACCTGGGGATAGAATCCAAGGCAATGGTGAAACAGAGAAAGCAGTCAAGACCCTCGGTCCTTGAAGGCATCACTAATGTATCAAAGAGCATAGAGACGGACTCACTCTGGAGTTTCCATCAGTATCATTTTACCAAATTCTTCATCTGGCTTTTAGTTATTTTTAGCCAGAATACCCTAACTGATTCAAACAGCATGCCTAGTAATAACAGAGAGTTCATTTTTTAAATTATATTAATATTTCAGTGATCTAAACCTCCTTTGCCAAAGGATTCACTAAATCAGAAATTTCTCACTTTTTCATGAACGATTAACTAAGCAAAAAGGAAGGCAGCTTGAGACTTTATTTTATTAACTGTGTTTCATTTCATTTTTATTTGCTTTTCTTTGTGTAGGAAAGAACGTTCATTGATTTGGCAATCACTTATCTCTTCAAGATAACAAAGAAGTGCCCTTCAGGACCAGATAATTGACAAAGAGATTGAAAGTTGCTCAGAAATAACTACAAAGCACAGAGAATGTGTGATACATAAGCAGTAGAAAAGTAAGATGTGGGTTAATTAAAGTAGAAAAGTTACTACCGTTAAGCTCTTTCTAAACCACATATTCTAAAGAAGGGAAACAGGAATCTTGAGGAAATGAAAAGAATAAAATTTCGAAGTAGGGAAAAAATAAAACTGTGTATGGTTTACAGCAGCTTAGCAGCAAAATGACCCTACATAAATTAGTTAACCTCTCTGCATTGAAGTTTATACATTTGTAAAATGAAGGTAATCACACATTATTCAGGGAATTGTTGGTAGATTAGATAATGTATGTAAAACTCCTGAGACATAGTCATCATTGCACACATTCTCATTCTTCTGTATAGAGAAACTATTCTGAGAAAGTCAATATATTATATTTGAATATTTCATTAATATGCATTCTCATGAATTTATTTAATTTTTTTCTTAAAACAACCCTAAAAGATAGGCAAGTAAAGTTAGTGTTTTGTTTTGTCGAAAGAAAACTAATTGGAAATTTAAATGACATAATGTCCAGTCTCATTGCTGCATGTCCAAGGGCATGTATTGTAACCTTTTGACACCCACACTGAACTCTTTATAAACTAGAAATATTCAACTAGATAAACTGTAATTCCCTCTGTAATTCTTTGGTTGCTCAAATGATATAACCTTCAAAAATACAGATTCTGAAACTTGAACTCACCTACTTTGCTTCTGAGTCTTAGCTATATATAGATATAGATATAGATTTTGGATAACTCACATTAATTATAAGTGAAACAATAATTAACAGGATTTAGACGATTGCACAAAATAGTTCGACTTCATTTTCCACTTTCAACATCTGAAACACACACTAATTATCCATCTGCCATTTAAAGTTTCAGATTAAAACAATGATTGGCTATCGTATATTAAAAAAATCAACTAAGTTGATAAAATAAATTGATGAAGATAAGAAAAAGGATTGGGCTTCTAACCAGCAATGAGCACAACTAATGTCCAGAACTTGGTTCCAAACACCGTTCTATAATAACATGAACTGGAGCCTCTTGAATGATTGGCTGGATTTAGGGTTGAACAGGGAAGATACAGAAAATAAGAGCATATTTAAAAAACAAAAATGCACGGGACTGTCAAATGGACACAAGAATAAAACTGAAAGAATCTCCAGTGGCCACGACTAAAACAATTTAAGCAACAAAATAAATAACATTTATTTTTAATGACATTTATAATGCACTGGTTATTTAAAAAGTACTAAATAAATATCCATAAATCAATATTGACTTAAAAAATAATTGAATAAATCAATATGAGACAAGAGGTAAATTTTCCATACAGAAATATTCCAAATTTTTGTACACAATCTTCCTGCATAGTAGAGCTAAATCCTGCCCCATTCTGTCAGCATGAGCCGCACTCAGTGACTTTCTTACAAAGAACAGAATGTACAAAGAGTATGAAGGTAGAATTGGTGCTGCTGGTAACTTTATAGTAGAGAAATCTGCCAAGCACTACCTGGGTCAGGTCAACAAGGTTTATATCAAAGGCGATAAATCAATTCTATATCATGTATCACTGATATGATGGGATCAGAAAGGCATTTCATCTCTATGACATTCTTTCCCGAAACACAAAAGGAAAACATAGAGACCCAAATGTAAGAACGTTCTACAAACTGCCTGAGTAGTACTCTTCAAAACTGTCAAGGTCGTGAAACAGAAAGAAAAACTGAGAAACTCTCACAGACTAAAAGAGGCTGAAACAGAATGACTAAATAGACTAAATGCAAAGTGGTATCCTGAAATTAAAAAAAGGATGTTAATGGACAAGCTAGTAAATAAAATAAAGTTGTGACAAATGTTTTTCAGTAATGGAAGCTGATAATAATAGGGAAAACTATCTGAGGAGCATACAGAAATGCTCTGTAAATCTTTCTGTAAGTGTACGACTATTTTAAAATTCAGTTTATTAAAACAACAGGAAATTTGTAGTCATCCTGTTTATCTCTTATATTTTAATTTCTAGGTATGTAAATACTAAAAAGGAACTATATTACATAACATATGAAGAAATATGCCCTCTTTTTTTTTCCTTGTTGTTTTCTATGTTATTTTATCCGTTATCACTCTAATGGCATAAGTATATTTGAAGGCCGAAAGTTTTCACAGATGCAAAACAACTTCTTGCTACATCTAAAAGATAGTTGAGCTAATTATTTCTGTAGATGGCCTTTGATATACCCTCCAGTTTTAATAAATAACTGATTTAAGGACAGTTTTCTCTGTTCAGCTCAAAATGATTTGTCTGTCTGTGTGCATATTTGTTAAGTGTTTATGTATGGTTTCTAATGTATTACAATTATCCAACCATTGTAATTGTCACCCTGGATTTCCAGGTCACTAGTGTCATATCATAACAATTTTTCAGTTATGTTAACATTAAAATAATATGGCAGAGAGAATTTATGACATCAATTTTTAGTCATAATGTACTTTTCCCCTTATCAATATAATTGACTGAAAAGAAAAAACTGTCAAAAGTAATTCTACACAAAATGAAAAATATTTTAAAAGGAAATTTAAATAGGTGGATTAAAACAATGAGTTAGGAAAATGTCCTCAATTTCTGTATCTTGGTGTTGGTGGAAACTCATGGGTTGCTTATGATAGGTAATCTCATTTTCATTTCATCTCATGCAAGGACACCTCCTGGATTGTGCTATGGGAAGAAGATACGGTATCCTTACTACTTCACTAATTTTTTTAAAGCATGGGTGAGTGGCCTTTCAGCTGAAAGAGGTGGGCAGTCTAAGCATAGGCATCAGCTGCTTGGAGAGTTACAAACCAGCATTGGGGATGCCAGCAGGCTGATGGTGCTCACTCATGCAGAACTCAAGGAAAACATGAAGGCCTAGCAGCTGCCTCTAAGAGCTGCTACTGTGAGGCAGTGGACAAGCCAGCTGATTTCTCCTCAACTAGCTGACTTTTTAAAAAATTTAATATAATTTATTTTAAAAAATTTTTGAATTATAGTTGGCATACAATATTATCTTAGGTTTCAGGTGTACAACATAGTTATTAGACATTTCTATAACTTACAAAGTGATCATCCTCAAAAATCTAGTACCCATCTGATACCATACATAATTATTATAATATTATTGACTATATTCCCTATGCTTTACATTTCTGTGACTATTTTGTAACTACCAATTTTTACTTCTTAATCTCTCCCCCACCTTTTTTTACCTACTACCTTACAACCATCAAAATGCTCTCTGAATCTATGAGTTTCTGTTTTGTTTATTTTATGTTCTTTAGATTCCACAAGTGAAATCACATGGCATCTGTTTTTCTCTGTCTTTCTCCACTCAGCACAATACCCTTTAGTTCCATCCATGTTGTTGCAGATGACAAGACTCCATTCCTTTTTTACAGCTGAGTAACAGTTCATTGTATAAATGTACCATTTCTCTATCCGTTCATCCACCGATGGACACCCCAGTTGCCTTCAGATCTTGACTAGTGTAAATAATGCTGCAATGAAAATACGGATTTATGTGTTCCTTCGAATTAGTGTTTTGGGTTTCTTCGGATAAATACCTAGAAGTGGGATAATTTGGTCCTTCTTTGTATCTTGGTATAGCCTTTGTTTTACAGTCTATCTTGTTTGATATAAGTATTGCTACCTTAGCTTTTTTGTTTGTTTGTTTGTTTTCCATTTTGATGAAATATCCTTTTCCAATCCTTTACTTTCAGTAAACATAACTTAATATCTTAGATGTGTGTTTTACTTATTTACACATGTTAAAATCTTGG
>NW_011888936.1:4251453-4259401 GCF_000151845.1 Pteropus vampyrus
TTTTTACTTCTTAATCTCTCCCCCACCTTTTTTTACCTACTACCTTACAACCATCAAAATGCTCTCTGAATCTATGAGTTTCTGTTTTGTTTATTTTATGTTCTTTAGATTCCACAAGTGAAATCACATGGCATCTGTTTTTCTCTGTCTTTCTCCACTCAGCACAATACCCTTTAGTTCCATCCATGTTGTTGCAGATGACAAGACTCCATTCCTTTTTTACAGCTGAGTAACAGTTCATTGTATAAATGTACCATTTCTCTATCCGTTCATCCACCGATGGACACCCCAGTTGCCTTCAGATCTTGACTAGTGTAAATAATGCTGCAATGAAAATACGGATTTATGTGTTCCTTCGAATTAGTGTTTTGGGTTTCTTCGGATAAATACCTAGAAGTGGGATAATTTGGTCCTTCTTTGTATCTTGGTATAGCCTTTGTTTTACAGTCTATCTTGTTTGATATAAGTATTGCTACCTTAGCTTTTTTGTTTGTTTGTTTGTTTTCCATTTTGATGAAATATCCTTTTCCAATCCTTTACTTTCAGTAAACATAACTTAATATCTTAGATGTGTGTTTTACTTATTTACACATGTTAAAATCTTGGAGCCATCTTGGAATTAGGAGCCTAAACATGGCTTTTTGGCACAGAAAGAGTTAAATGATACTGCACAGTAAGTGGACAACACATTTGAGGAACATAGATTAAACACTGGGATCTCTCATTTTTGTTTTGACTCCATGTGTACAGGTAACTCAAACATTTTTATCCTATATTCTAATGATCAGATTTTTAGCACAAGTTTCTAGACAGATGTCATTTTGAAATAAAAAATGAACACTACCCAGATATTATATCTAATGACAAATATCAAGTTGAAGAAACTAAATATGGAGAAATTATCAACTTTTCAATTTATAATTTAAGAAGTGAACAGTAAAATCTACCTACAAGAGAGGTTGAAATTACTGACAGGAACTGTAATTAAGCAACAACATTTTATTCTGATGAAGGAGGAATAAACACACAAAGCCTTTGTATATTAAGAAGAATGCATATCTATGGAACAAGATAAATTTATACTGTAAATTACCAATAGAGGAAGAAACATGATTTGACAATTAAATTTAAGGGGTTAAAATTTATAAAAAGCAGAAAAAAAGTGAATAGTGACTAACAATGGGAACCAGAAAATACTGGCAATGAGTGAATGCCCTCTGTGGAAGATATTAGAAAGTCATTTCCTTGAAATGGAAATGTGAAAATTAGAAACTAAATTACTTGACCCAAATTGTCAAGCTTCCCCAGTCAGAATGTAAGCACTGAAAGAGACATTGCATTTGACATTTTAGAGGTTGCTAGTGTCCCTAGTGAGAGTGATTGTAGTGCAAGCTTTAAAAAGGATAAGGTATTAATTAGAGTGTAGTGAGAAGGAAGAACTCTCTTGCAGAGGTGTGGGAAGAGGCAGGGAGGCAAGGCAGAGTACTTAGATTTCTCTGTCATAAGGTTTGGTCATGAAGGGAAGGAGAGCTGGGCATCTGCTTGAGGGAAATAAAGGGCTAAAGATGCATCTATTTAGACACTTTTGAGCATGGCTGTCAGGTGGGAGAATGGCCAGTGTCAAACTAAAAGACAGAAATTAAAAATTGGTGAACAGTGATGTGAGTAAAGTCCTAGCAGAGTGGTGTTGAGGAGAAAAAATTCTAGATTCTTTGCTTAGCCTAATAAGACAAATTAACAGGAGAAAACCAAATTTAATTATGTATGTATAATTGTTGTACAAAGGCATAGCAACTACAAACAGTCAGGTTCGAGGTTTATATGCCATTCGGAGATAAGAAGAAGTGAGTAGTGGTCAGGGACTTCAAAGGTGGGAAATACAATTCACAGGGAGACAGGAAATTTTACAGGGAGTTGATAAGAGCAAATGTTTGGTAAAAAACGTGTATACAGTGGCATGCAGAGAAGTCTTTCAGATGTAAAAAAAAAAAAAAGTTATTTTTTATAGTAGCTCTCTTCCTAGTATAGGCTCCTTATTTAAATTCTTTTAGGCAGTTGGGGGAGGGTGAAAAAAACTTTCTGAGTCTTCTATTTCTTAAGAATAATCAGCCTAAAATAATCCTCATGCTAAAGAGAGATATCATTACATGGCAAATTTTGCTCCCCTACAGTGGAATGGGAAAGGAAACAGCAGTTGCCTTTGAAAAAGTCAATAAGAGGATTAAAAATGACTAGAAAAGTAGCATGGAGAATTTCAGTCTTTGTGACCCCTATTTTCTCTTGGAATTGATTGTGTGGGTGTATGCATTCACTTTCAACAGAGAATCTGGCTATGTTCTTCGGGGAAAACAATCTGTAAATATTGGAAAACATTTGAGAGTGAATACTTGGAGATTTCTTAGTGTCCTGATACTCAGAAATCTTAGTCTCTGTGGGATAAATATTGAAATCATTCCAGAATATGTTTGCATTGGAAGTCAAAATGAAAGTATGCTGAATAAAAATAGAATTTTCTTGTTGTGATTAATATATCACTGAGATGATATAAACTTGGATTACAACAAATGGCTAATATAGATAGGGAAAGAAAAGGAAAAGGTAATATGAAATCTGTAAACTCCTACAGTTAGATTGTTTACAAGCAACACTGAATAAAAATATCTCAAATGGAAAAGAATTATAATGAGCAACATTACAAGTAAGCTTCAGATTATCAAAAGCCAGCAGTTTCATTGTAGAAGAGAGTCACACTATACTATGTTAAAATGGCTAAAGATATGGAAAGATATTAACTAAGGCTATGAAGTTTGTCTTCTCAATTTAAGAGCCACTATACAAGTTCCCATTTAATTTTCTAGTTTACTTAGTCTACTTTCAAATCAAGCAAAGAAATATAACTTCCAAACCATTATAATAAAAATGAGATGCAGCATCTCACTAAGAGATTAGAAAGTCAGATTGAATTTGTGTTAGAATTTAAAATTATATGCATATTGTATGCTATATTTTGTATCGACATTCTACATTAAGAGAATTTTAATGAATAAAATAATTAAGTCCAAGCAAGTAACTTTTAAGATGAAAATAGACGATAGACATTATTGTTGCTTGCTCATCACTTCTGGAAACATGTGGTACTGAATTTGCTCATATCACAGTTAGGTGTTCCTATGTGATTTATTTGGCCTATAAATGTAAGAGGAATAGTTACCTGTTCTTTCTCCCTGGAGGATCTTAGGAGCAAGTGTACTATTCTCCACTATTTCCTTTGAGCAGCAGTCCTAGACTGGCAGCATGGCGTACAGCCACCTTGGAGAGTTAGGAGTCCTCTAGTGGACTTTATGAGAGGAAGAAAAAATCATTTAATGTGATAATCTAATGAGATTTAGATTTTTGTTGTTGTTGTTACTAAACATATACTAGCATATCTTAATAAATACAAGGTAATATTTAATATTTTATAAAAATTTTGATGTCAAATTATATAATTGAAATATCATTAAGAAGGTACATGAGATAATATATAATAGTGACTAGACTATAGTAAATTCTAAATACACATTAATTACTTTCCTCTTGTATGTATTTGATATATGTTGATAAAGGTTTAATTTTGTGGCATTCTGTCACAAAATATCATCTCCCTACGAACTTAATAGTGTGAATAGTATTGATGTTGTTCAGTGGTATCATAATTTGTGTTAGATGAACATTAGATTACACTATTTATTTTAAGGAAGCATAAATACTACTAATTTAACACAATTAGAAATAATTGGTTAGTATAGCTGTACTTTGTGCTTCAATGGAATAATCAGCAAAGGATACTCTTATATTTTTGTTGTGTTGGGAAGCAGAATGTTTGAAAGGTAGATAGCACAGCTGCAATCTATCACCTCTGGCCACAAAAAAATGGTGCCAGATAAATTAAACAGGCAAGGAAAACTCTATTCAAGACTATTGCAATAGGGGAGAGAGATTGAACTCAGTTCCATTGAAACAAAAGGCTGGGAGAGTTTTAAATGCGGGGCGAGCTAATGGAAAAAGTATCGGAGGACTGAGGGGAAGCTTGTCAATATGAGTAGGCCATCTGTTTCTGCAAATTGGTGTTTGTTGACAGTCTCCTAACCTAGCACAGAGACTGGAAGACAGGGTCCCTATCTTTCTTGATAATTACATTTATCAAGGACGTTCATATCCTTGATAAAGACATTCTTGGGTTGTAAAACTAACAAGAGGCTAAGAGATAGAATTAAAGGGCAGAGATAGAATTAACAGTTGCAACTTCTCTAAAGTAAATTCTTTAAGGAAAAGGTCAGTTTCTATAGTCAGGAAGAAACCTGTGTTATGATCATGCGACTCATGATCCATCTAATTTCTATTTATTATTCATTCATAATCTGTCTTCACAGACCCACTTCACATACCTCACAGCAAGGACAGAATATTTTCCCTCTCTGATACCTAGTCTCAGTAATTTAACCTTCACCTGTAAGAACATTTGCTTAGACTAGATTAGAGAGGGGTGATTTACATGAAAAGTTATAAGGGCTTTTCCTACCAAATTAATATACAGCTATATTTGAATTAATCTAGGCTTGAAGGAAACACATAATGTCTGAAATGCTATACTGCATATCATTAACACTGTGCGAATGTCCAGAAAGAAACAATCTCATCATAGCCAAATCTATGAAGGTATCTTTTATCTTCTTTGAAAGTTAGGAACAAAGTTCATCATTTGAATCACTTATTCAGTTCATTGACTAATACTTTCTGCAATTATTTTAAAATGCCCAAACTATAGCAGGAATTTACTAATGCCCCCTGATTCCCAAATATCAATTACTGATCTCAAAACAGTTTACTAAACTCTTGGACTTAGCTTATCAAACAAATGAGAAAGCAAAAGAAAATTCAGATCGCAATGTTAAGTGTTATTCCCACCCAATTCCTTTTGATAACGAAGGAGGCCCTTACCACAAGCCAGGTAGTACTAAGGTACTAAGGTAAATAATGAAAGAAACTGATTCAAGTACAAAAATAAAATTATGTACTTTCACACACTACATACACTTTCGCTCTCTGCTTTTACCCAACATCAGCCTCCATCAAAACTTTAAATTTATTTGTAAAGTGTGGACCCACATTTCCATGGTCATTGTATCTTTACCAAGTACAGGTGATTTTTTTTTTTAACCAATGAGATGGGAAATATTCTACATAATTCTCTTATTCTTTGTCATTAACTTTGGTAAACCTTTTGGTGCTTGTACTGAACTTTTTCATAGAGTCTTGCAAATATCTATCTCCCACTTACCAAGAACTTCAAATAGATAATATGAGTCCCCAAAGTACTGAGTAAAGAAATGAATTAAATACAGTCACTGCTCTCGAGGATAGCAGAATCTGCTTGGATGGGGGAGTCAGATAAACAAATTACAATGCGATATGACAACTCTTATTATGAAGATATGTATAAAATGATGGTTGAATATAGAGGAAGAACATCTAACTAAGTCTGGGAAGTGAATAAAAGTTTTCCAGATGGGATAATATTCATTCAGAGTTTTGAAAATCAAACAGATATTACTCAGGTAGAGGAATGGATGGATGAAGGAATCAGATGGGTTAAAAAGGTGGAGAAAGGGCATGCTACTTAGCAAGCAATATTATGTAAATGTCTTTGACATGAAAGAACACAGAATATTAAGAGAACTCAGAGTCATGCAGCAAGATTAATGGGTGGAGATGAGGTCATTGGCAGGAAAGCAAGCTGGAGAGGTAGTAAACTTTAGATCATAACCAATATTGTATGTCATGAAAAGGTACTCAGACTTTTATTCTATGTAACATGTAAAATGTTTGCATGTAATAAATGCTATAAAACTATAAATTTTAATAATTATTTTTTGAATTAAATTCATTTAGATCTATGTATATGGCTTAAATTCAATTTAGTACTCACTCCTTGTAAAATACTTTCCAGTGAGTATCTCTCAAAAATTTTTGTTGAAAAGAAAGATAGGCTGGTTCAATGTGTTCGAATAGTTGAGAACTTTTTAATCAATTTCATTTTACCCATGGAAAAATCCATTATAAAATGTAAAGTTGACAGTATCTTAAACAGTTACCTTACTTGCCATAGGTGAAAGTAAAAATCATTGTGCTAAATAGAGCAACATGGTGGTTTTTCCATCAACCATTAAATATGATTATTAGAAAAGTCAGAGAGATAAATATAAAATATCAGTTTCTTAAAGAAAATAGCTGAGCACATTTTAAATTCATGAGCTCTCATGGATATTATGTTGCTTGAAAATATTTATGTGAATATTATGGGGCCCAAGTTCCATGATAAGTGGTTACTGAAAAGCTGAGTTTCACCTCTAGCCAGTTTTTGACATGTGACTACATTAATCTTGAAAACACGACTATATTAATCTTTCTTACATTTTTCTCAGCAAAAATAAGAAAGATGTCATCCACAAAATAAGCTTCTAAACAGGTTGGCATGAATTTGAAAGCATATTGACATAAATAAGGAAGAGCAAGAGAAAAATGAGATGCTGCAGAACACAAAGATTTATTGTGGCAGGAGGAGAAGTTAAGGCAGCTGGAGAAATGAACTGCCCGTTGCCTATTTACACAAGCAAAACGTTTTTCTACAGAATTCATTCTCTAGAGTTGACAAAGGGTTAGAAATTAGTACATCGTATCAAGGCCAACTCTAAGGAAAGTTTTATCTTTACAATAAATTTTATATATTCTTTTCTCAGTTAAAAAGCTGGATAGACTTTAATGAAAAACATAAATCTTAAGAGCATACAGTATCATATTAAAAGAAACTAACCTTGGAATACGAGAAAACGCATATTAAACAAGCTTGAAAAGAGCTACCAACTACTTAAGCTAATGTTCAGAAATTACATTAATGAACTTTATAGCATTTCTAGACAGTCTGTATATGATAATATGTGGCATTAATGTAGAATACTTGTCTGCTTAACCCACTGAACATGGGTAACTTTTGTTTTAATTCCTTTTACTTTCAAAAATTCAACCTTCAAGTATTAAAGATGTTATTAAACTTTAGACCTGCTGTTACCAGTTTCTGTATTATACTAAAAATTAATACAGCAAAACTTAAGTTAGAGGAGTGTTTTTTGAGTTACAGAATTATTTCCTTAAATCATTCCACAAATATTTATTGAGTATCCACTATATCGCACACTCTTCTAATTTAGGGTGTACAATTTTAGAAAACAAGAGTCACTACTCTTATAGTGCATCTATTATATTAGAGCAATTATATTATGAACAATTGATTGTAAATAAAATTCTGATATGTAGGGTGGCAAAGTTTTATATAGAGAAATAAAACATTTATAGCATTAGGAAAGAGCTCTCCAATCAGACGGTAAATGCTGTCGAAGTATTTTAACGAAGAAGTTAAAAAAATATGACTCACAAGAGATAGACCATCTGTCAATTATTTATTCAACTCATTAATTAGAGGGGGAGACAGGAAGATGGTAAAGTAGGTTCCAAAACAAATTTTTAGAGTTGCCTTTTATAGGCATTTTGAAAACAAAGAATGTTAGAATAAAGCCCTTAGGCTAGAAAACAATATTGGTCAATGTCCTATGTGGCCATAAAATACAATGACTGGGATTATTTTTCTTCTGAAGATAACTCTACAAGTTATTGTGTAATAAAACTGAGTCTTGGCTCTCTAATTAAGTAGGAAATAAGACTCATATGCAGAAAATTTCTAGGAAGTTAGATAATTCTTAGCTAGCCTTGCTAAACAAGAATGCCCAAATATGTCATTAAAATGGCATGTGGTACCTTCTTCTGATTTCCGAGTTTTAAATGTATTTTTTTTTATATATTACTGCTCTGCAAATATTTCACTTGCACCTTATGATTTCGTTAGGCGAGGACC
>NW_011888936.1:4260256-4265810 GCF_000151845.1 Pteropus vampyrus
GAAACATTTCATTTCCCCAGGGTAAGGGGCTCTCACAATAGCTAGAATAATTGCTGGGTATCTCATTCTTTACCGTCTCATTTGTGTGTGTGTGTGTGTGTGTGTGTGTGTGTGTGTGTGTGTGTGTGTGTGTGTGTGTTTTATCTGTCCCTATCTCTCTATTCTGCATTAACTGGGATGGGGAGAAGAGAATTTTTTTTTTTTTTTTTACCGTATAGGAAGACCAAATGGACTGGATTGTAGAGAATACCACACACCACACTTAGATCCTGGGTTTTAATATTAATTCAGTGCCTAGTCTGACTTTCAGCTTATCTTCTTTGAAGATAACTGAGTGTTCTAAATGTGGCAGGAAGGAAATGGTGGGATATTTGGTCAGCAAACCAGATGACTGCTAAGAAACAGTAATGTTAATCAGTTAACTCATTGTTTCTATATATGTCCATTCCTATTGTAGTTAGATAGGTCTATCTGATAAGTCCTAGAAATTAAAAAAAAAAAATGATTGGATGTCAAGTGTCATTACTAGACTGAGACAGTAAGATGCGTGTGTACATTTTACCACAGGGTAACTTCACCCATCCTGATAAATAGAATCGGAGTCAAAATGAGGTTACAGATTAGGTCATGGGAATATCTGAGAGTAAAATGTTCCACATAGAGGAAGCTCAGTTTGCACAGCCTGCGACTTAGTGTGCTGTTTTTTCAGGAAATTTCCATTCCTGCGTGTGATACCTTGCTATTGCATGTAATATTATCAGTATAATATCCGCATTTTAACGACCTACCCTAAGAATGTTGGGATATTATGTCACTACTGAACAAATTTTCAGATTAATAAATATGTAGGTAGAATAACTTGAAACTTTTGGAATTATTAACTATTCTGTATCCAACCGCAGTGAACATTAAGTCATAATCAATATAGTCATATGAAGATATATTCTTAATTTCAGTCTGGTTTTGATATTATAATAATACAAGCTATTTTTTAAAACATCTTGTGTTATTTTCACCCATCATCAGTCATCGTCTCTTAGCTCTGCCTAGATTCCTTTGTAAAAAGGGAGATGTTAGTTTGCTTTTCTGATCCTACCAATTCTACCATTTAAAGAGCTTTTCTTCTTGTATCTGCATGTCAAATAGAAAAAAATAAGATATGTAAATGTTTTATAAGGAACATAGACACATTACATATTTTACTAATGTTATTTCTATAAAATGAAAAAAGCACTAATAAAAATATATTTCTGTTATTAATATGCTTTAAAAAAATTTTTATCAACCAGAACGAGTTATTTTCTTACTTTGGTTTTATTTAGTTTTATGCTTCCCACTGGCTATTTAATGTTTTAGTTGGGTAGTTGATTTGTATGAAATTCTTGTTTATGTCCCTAATGCCCTCATGTTATTAGGGATGAATGACTTGAAATAACAAACAAATTAGGAAGATTTCTGAAGAGGTCTTTAACCCTGACGAAATAAAACAAAAATATGAAGACAGTTTATAAATTTAAAATATTATGATGATTCTGAAAAATTAATTCACTACAAAACCAAGTTGGATTCACCTTTTTATCTTATAAGTGTTCAAAAAAAAAAATTCAAAAGTCATTGCCACACATACTTATGTTCACCAGCCCGGAAGCACCTCAAATTCCAAATTACAGTAAGATGTCAGTGTAGATAAGTTTATATTATGGTTTCATCCATTGTCACATCACTGAGGAAATCAGTTTTTTAAGTAGATGTTTGTAATAACAACATGATCACAGCTATAGTTGGTAAATATATGCAATATATATAGTTGGTATATATAATCGATTTTTAAAAATCTCCCAGACTTTTATTTCTCTCTCCCCATATGTGTGTGTATTACAAATCTTATTTAATGAACACAATGACCTTATGAGATAGGTATTATTATCAACCTAAGTATTAAAAGTAAAGGAAATTGACATACTGAGAAATTAATAACCATTTCGTTCTCATTTTCCATTTCTGCATAAAATATCTCCCCAAACCTAATGGCTTAAAACAAACATTTTATTTTCCTCATGAATTTGTGGGTCAGGAGTTTGGAAAGGTCTCGGGAATGCTTGGATGGGTAGTTCTTCACTCATCACCAGTGAAGGAGCAGGCAGCTGGGGCTGGAGACTCCACCTGCAACCCGAGGTAGCTTCTTCCCTTACATGCCTGTTGCATTGCTGCTGCTTTGTCTCTTTCTTTCTCCCTGGCATCTCTTCCTTCTGAGCCTCTCTATGCAGCTTACACTTCTCAGAGCATGGTGATCTCATTAATAAAAGCGGAGAATGAGAAGTCAATGAAGCCTGCAATTACCATCAATCAAGGAAGTCAAAGATAACACCCTAAGGAAAGTTTCAGATAATATAAGAATACATAAACTTTTATAAGTTTCCTAAGCTTGTCGTTTTTTACCCCTATTTGTTTTTCTATACTGACTAGCTAAATAAATCGCAAATAGCAATTTATTTTAAGCCTGTAAATGTAGGGGTGTATTAAGAGAAACTATGCCTCACTCTGCAAAGTTTTTTTGAAGGGAAATATATAAAAATCAATAGTTTTAAGGGAAAGGAAAAAAAAGCTATATTCATAGGATCTATGAGGAATTATAAAAGATTAGAAAATGAGAATGCCCAGTAGTCTTCCTAGGAACTTAGTATTTTGGAGTTATTGCAGATTTCCCTTATATTTAATGGAGAATTTGAATTGCTCCTAATCTTAGGAAAGATTTACATTCCTTTTCTTAGAGTATCTTGGAAGGAAAAAGGAGGATCATATAATACACATGGAATGATTTTCTTTAGCTTTTTTAATATTTAACTTAGTATATCACTTATTACCTTTGTGACAATAATTATTACCTTATAAGCTTGGAAGACAAATTTTGATAGGGAGACATTGGCTATGCTGAAACACTTTGATAGTGGGGTCAGATCTCCTACAGGCAAGTATACTCTGCCTTAATAAAGAAGAGAAAGAGATGTTCTAACACTGTTGTTCAATAACAGAGACTTGAATGAAACAGATCTACTGGGAAGTTTTAAAGAAATGCTAAGACCTGTGTCATGTTGTCCTTTCTAAACACTACTGTCTTTTCTCCCATCCCACCAATTATATAACAGAATTACAAAGTTATACTCTATTTGGTTTAATTGGATTTGTTGTGAAAGCTCAATCAGCAGTGTGTTTGTATCAGCCTTAGAGCTGGACCAAAAGACTGTCAACCTAGGAAAATTACATCTGGGTTACATCTGCCTGAACATGCAACACAGAGGCTGTGGAAGTGTTTTCATTAATAAATTATGAGAACATGATGCCAGATATTTCTCAACTTTAATTTTTAAAAGGTCTTTCTTAATTTTTAAAATATTTTAAATACACTGTAAGAATTTTAAAATATGAGAGTTTTGTAAGGATTAATAAAATGGATGCATTCTGATTTCTATTTCTTTATTAACAGAATGTTTTCTAAATGAATGTGGATAAAAAGACTTTTGAAATAAACATCAGTGCAGCATCTTTAAGATTCTGTTCTGCTGCACATCACAGAACCCCTTCTATAAGTGACCTTGAGAGTTTTATACAAAACTACAGCTGGCATCTCATTAGTGATACTTATATCGCATGTCATATTTATTCCAGAAGGCAATATTCTGTTATTTGGGAAGAAGGGGAGAATGAATTTGGAGACAGGCAACTATCAGTGTCTGTTGCAGACACTATGTGAGTTTCAGGGAATGAATAAAAAATTCCTCACTGACAGCTGATAGAGGGAATATTCAGAGTGCTGGAGCAGATATGATGGGACTGAGTGAAGCCTGGGGTTGGAAGAGTCTCAATGCACAAGGGAAACCAACGCGCTCTCTATGCCAGAGCTGGTGGAGTAGCCATGGCAGATGGGGAGAGGGCCATGCCTGTAAGCCTGCCGAAGGGTCTTCCGGGTGATGCTGCTGCAGACTGTAGCGGCATCTGGGTCAGTGGGACTGACTGGATATTTGAATGTGGTTGTAGAAGTCTTCATTTTTCTTCTCAGAGTATCTCATACAAACCGCTAACCAGGAACATCAAGACTACCTTTACCTGCAGGCAAGTAGCCCTCTGCAAGGCCGCCTACTTCGTACCAAAATTGTCTAAAATGATAGTGTGTGGCACTGAATTGGTGCTAGAAAGTTCGGGCTGTTAAATGGGACAGGTCGGGATTGGGCACAGCAGAGCTCTCACAGAGCCTGTTCACCTTCCTGTGAGTTTGCCAGACCAGCCTCTCCTAGTCTGTACTTTCTCCCTTACTTCCAGCTCTAAACACAAACATGGATGGATGAATTTCCATAGAGGAGAAATAAAACCAGTTGGTCAGATTTTACCCTCCTGGAGCCCCAACCTGCAGTCACCCAATACCATGAGACCCAGGAAGGGGCTGAGGAAGGGGCTCTGTGGTACACCAGCGTAGGGAGATTAGGCTGCTGTAGGGAGATTTCTCCCCTTGCTTCTTGTCCCCAGATGGGTCCACATACAGGGCAAAATAAGACAACCAAACAAATTCAAAGTTAAGTGACCACAGTGATCTCCTGAGCCACATTCTGTCCCTGACGGGTGGGAGATTAGGAGGGGGCAGGAGCAGCTGCTGGATCCCAGAGCAGTCGCCTGATACGTCAGTTCTAAGGAGGTCCAGCCTTTTCTCTCCTCCTCAAAAAGGTGCTCATTTATATAACTGTATAACAAACTCTATGTACTATATGCGTATTGCTAATAATAATCAAATTTATAAATACAGATACAGACATCTCCCAAATACTGCCTCATCTTTTGGTACAGGGTCTGGATGAGTCAGGATCATGCTCACAAGACAGGACAGAACAGCTCAAAACCCATTCACATTTCATTATAATTATCTAAGTTTTAACTGTAGCTACTGTGCTCCATACTCAGAAACAGAAGTTGTAGACTTTTTTGCTATCCTGAGCAGCCATTAGGCCTAGTCTGAAAGCTACCACCTCCTTTGCTGAAACAGCTGCACCCCTCCCTGTACTGGTCCAGGGGAAGGGGAGGGGGCCATACCCACTTTGTAGTGCAGGAATGAGAGAGAGAGACAAAGAGACAGACAGAGAGAAACAGAGAGAGACAGAGACAGAGAGAGAGACAGAGGGAGAGACAGAGAGAGAGAGACTGAATGATTTCCAGACTTCTGTCAATATCCAGGACGGGCAGCTTTGTGTCCCAAAGTTCCCCAGGGATGGTCAGATTAAAGTGCAAATTTAAGTAGGAGTAGCAGATGACGGGAAACTCCAGAAGGAAGAGGAGATGGGTGCAGCTCAGACTTATCCATCATCACCTCCCCTGTCCCACAGCCACCTGAGGGATGCTAGCATAAGAAAAACTGTTTGTTGTGGCCAAATTAAAGCATGATGGTATTTTCCTATTCTCTACATAATATATAAATATTACCCTTGGGGTGAATTTATAAATGTTCTCTTACCCCTGCACTCCTGGATTATATAATTTCTTTTATTTTTTTAAGATTCATATTAGATAT
>NW_011888936.1:4266695-4271377 GCF_000151845.1 Pteropus vampyrus
TCAAGAGTATTGTCCTAAAGAAAATATAGTAATATTCTCAAAAGAGATCTTAGAATCATCTTGTCCTACTCCATCATTTTACAGATGAGGAAATTAATGTTAAAACTGCTTTTTTTAAATAAGCATTTGCTTATTTGGGAAGTAGCAGTTCCTGGAAGCCAGCCAGAAGAATTTACTTCTATGGCAGAAAGTGATCTCTGTGCTGATAGTAACTCTCCCTTAAGTAACTAAGGCTATGGATGTCCACAACAAAGTTTTATTTTTATCTTTATTATCTATTGCACTCAGCAAGTTTGCTTTGTTTTTCTTCTTTAGTCAAAAAAAGGAAGTAAAGAGGAATTCTCTTTAACATAGTATTATAAATGTTTTCTTATAATCAGTAAACGAGCTCTCTTTGCTGGCTATTTCTGATGCTCATTCTAAAGTCATACTTCATTCCTAGGATCCAGTCATTTCATAGAATTAAAATACATTGGAAAAGGGTGTAGAATGAGGAAATAAGAAGTTAATCATTGAGCATAGAATTCTTGAAAAGAAAAATTTGAAACACCTTACAAATTAGTTCTTCGAGATAAATATATAATCAGTTATTGGACAGATAGTCAATGACAATTTCTCAACAGTGACAATAAACAAACCAGAGTTAATTACAAATCTGGATTTCTTAGCCTAGCATAATTGGTCTTCTTTTCTTAAGTTTGAAATTAGTTCATAATACATGCGAGCTGGTTCCCAGGTTCTTTCTTTCTCATATTCTTTTATTGTTCAGTTGTAAAATTCAAAGCCAAAAATCTTGATGGCATCTTATAATGTGAAATACTCACTACCATTTTTATGTGTCTATGTATTTTATGTTGAAAACAGTTTTAAATTGGGTTAAGTGTAAGCAACTAAACTGATTATGTCTTGGTATATTCATTATGGAATAACTTGTGATGTGAAATATTTCAGATAGAATCAGATTATGTTTACCAGAATTAGGTTTGGGAAGAGAAATAAGTAGGATAAATGGAGAAAATACAAAATTTTCTGCCTTATGATTGATTCAGTTTCTCTACATCAGCTGTTCCATTTATATATGTGGGGAAAGACAGCAACATCAATCCTTTGTCAGGACTGAAATATGGGATATGCATTTTCTCATTTCTCTATTTCCTTCAACTGAACTTTGCATTGACCTACATAAACCCACTGTGTTTAGTGTCTGAATAGTAGATATAAGTGCCTTTGAGTTATGTAATAGGAAGTAGGACTTTACATGGCCAGCTAGATCCCTTTGTGCCCTCGGATACCACAGAAAAAGGCACCATTTCTCACTAAATTATTGTGTTAGAATATTTTTAGCTGTTAGTGACTGAAAATCCAAAGTAATAGTGTCTTATATAAGATAATTTTATTTCATTTTCATGTAGTTTAAAACATACCAAGGAGTGTGTTGTCCGGGTCTAATATGTTGAACCATGATATGAGAATTTATTTTCTTCTATTCTCAGATTATGGCTTCGTATGAAATTAATAATCCAGTTCTAGCCCTCATGACCTCAGCTCAGGCCAGCAGAAATGAAAGGGGAACAAGAAAGGGAAGAAAGGAAAATTTACTAGAAAGAGCATAGTCCACTTATCCTTAAATCCCATCAGTTACATCTAGCTGCTAAGTAGGCTAGGAAATGTTGATGTTACTTTGAGTATCCATAATCCAGCTATAAAATAGAGAGTTATGTTATGAAGAAACAGGGAGGAAATGGATTTTGACAGACAACTAGAGATCAGTTCCACTGTTGTATCACATTGGGTTTTTGGACTGAATTCTTAAATGTATGTTAACTTGTAAACTAGAATGTAAGTTCAACAAGAGACTGGGCTTCTCTGTTTTTTTGAAGTTGTCTGCCCAACATGTAGCAGAGTGTCTGTCACATCAGAGGTACATAATAATGTACTGATGAATACACGTTCTACAGAGGTAGAACAAGCTCAGAAACTATGAAGCTTGGACTTGAGTTCAGGTCTTAGACATATTCCCTGCCTGAGTCTATGCCAGTCACAATCTTTCAGGGCTTTATTTCCCTCTTTTTTACAGTTGGTCACATTATCTCTTGAACCTGTTTTATAGCACTGTTCATGACATAGACTGTGGAGTTGAAAAAAAACAAGCTTGGAATTCTGTAATTTGGAAAAAAGAGAAAAGTTTATTTTGAAATAAATATTTTATTAAAATATATTGAGCTTACAGAAAAGCACACATATGAGTGCATAGCTCAAAACTTCACAAATTAAACAAACCTCGGTATTGGAAGAAATAAGGAGATGTTGTTGGTCAAAGGGTACAAAATTTCAGTTATAAGATGGTTAAATTCTGAAGTCCTAATGTACAGTATGGTGACTGTAGTTAATAATATTGTAGTATATGCTTGAAATTTGCTAAGAGAATAGATCTCAAGTCTTCTCACCATACACACAAAAAATGATAACTATATGAGATGAAGGTATGTTTCTTGTCTTGATCGTGGTAATCATTTAAGAGCGTATATTGTACACCTTAAATATATACAATTTTTATTTGTCTATCACACTTCAGTTAAGCTGAAAAACAGTAGAATTAGATGATGGTTATACCTGCTCCACATGTTTGTCAAAAATAATAACATTGACTTTAAAAATTATAGCTCTTCTGTTAGGCGTGTGGTGGTAGCATTTCATTGTGATTTTCATTTTCATTTCCCTCCTGAATAATGTTGATGAAGCTACTTTTATGTTTGTCAGACATTTGATTTTTCTCTTCTGTAAAATGTGTGATTAAGTCCTTAACCATTTTTTTTGCTTTAATTATTGATATTTAGATATTCCTTATTAATACTGGTCATTTGTTAGATATATATAGTATAAATATCTGATTCCATTGTGTGGCTTGTCTTTTTATTCTCTTATTGGGGTACATGAATAAATAAAATTTATTAAGTTGAAAATTATCTAATTTATAATTTTTTCTTTATACTTAGTAGTTTTTAAAAAATCTTTGTCTACATAGGGGTCATGGTGATACTTTGTTATCCCCACCCCCAGAAAATTTATTTTTTGGTTTCTCTCAATTAGAATTCTACTTCATTTGGAATACATATATTTTTGTATGGTAGAAGGCAGGGTTTAGAATTTGTTTGGCTACATATGGTTAGTCAGTTATGTAAATGTACTGACTCAGTACATTTAGTCAACTGACTGTCCTCCTAATTCACTAACAAGGCACTTTTTTCATGCCTTTTCATGGATATATGTAGGTCTGTTTTGGAAGTTTTAGTCTATTAGTCTATTTATCCTAATGCTAAGGCACTCTGTCTTGATTGCTATATTTAAAAATAAGTTCTGATATCTGTTAGTTAAGTTCTCTGAATATTTCTCTTTCTTAATATTGCTCTGGCTATTCTTAGTTCTTTACATTGTCATATAAATTTAAGAAATTGCCTGTCAGTCTTCATTCAAGGAGATTAATAATAATAATTACCATTATTAGTAATTACTACTATTCTTATTACTATTATAAATCTTTGGGACTTTTCTTTTAGATTTCAGTAAAACTATATTTCAATTTGACATCTTTCAAAATATTGAACTTTCCAGTCCATGAATATGTGTTCTTTAAGTTCTCTCGATAATACTTTATCATATCTGTGTATAATTCTTGCATACTTTTTACTTTTCATTATATTCATCCCAAAATTAGTGAATTTTTCTCAAAAATTTTAATCTGTCAAGTTCTGTCTTAACAGTATAAAATCACATTTTTCTTTTCCATTTGTAAAATCTGCTTGTAATTTATTTTAGATGCATTACACATTATTGAGAAATTATAAAAATTTTAAAAAATGTACACGATCATTTGTTTTTGACATAATAGATTCTACCGTTTTCTAGTCTTTATCATACGCATTTTAAACAGCAATAATATGCATGCAATTTGGCAGCCTACTTTTTATTTTTATATATCATAAACATTATTTCATGCTTCATATTCCTTGTTAACATCATTTAAAGGCTGTAAACATTTTTCTCTAGTAGATACTGGACAAGTTACACAATCATCTTCTTATTGATAGGTGTAGAGATGTTTTTTATTTTTTATCACAAGAAAAAACATTTTGCATGTAAAGGATTTCTATTTCTAATAAATTTCTTAAGGCATATTTCTAGTAGTGCAATTATCTGGTCAAAAAGTTTGAGTGTTTTGATATGATATGTTTGATATATTTTGTTATATGAAGTCAAATGGCTTTTATTCGCAGTACCAATAGCTGGATGCAAGACAATAGTCATTTCTATATTTTCACTCTCTGTCTGTAACACCATACAAAAAGTTTAATATTTTATATACAAAAGACATAATACATCCTTGGTGATGCCTTACTTTGCTTGTGTTTTTATTGAACATTTAAAAATAGGTTTGTTTACTAGTTTTATTTTTTCTCTTGTAAACTAGCCAAGAGTCAGAGAGAAATCTTTATTAAATTTGTGTTTGTTCCAATCTCATTGCTATTACTGTAGGAAAAAATAACCATTGACTGAACAATGAGGTTTGATGTGGAGCACTGTGTGTGGTTGGCTGAGTTTGAGAACCAGCTTCCAGAATGCCACTATAGTTAAAGAAAAGAAAAAAGGAAGGGAAGGGAAGGGAAGGGAAGGGAAGGGAAGGG
>NW_011888936.1:4272881-4278835 GCF_000151845.1 Pteropus vampyrus
TTTTGATTCAGTGGATCCATATAGTTATCTTTGATCTACTTCACATATCATTTCTCCTCATACAACAAGTATTTTGAAATACTTTTTTTTATCATTTTTTGTAACAGGCTTCTCGGCTTCATTAAACTGCAAAAAAAAAAATGAGGATACCTTTTTGAATATCTACTTTTTTTGTGTTTCAAAAACACAAATACTTTTTGTGTTTCAAAACTGTTAGATATAGTTTCTTTTCCTGATACTTAATGAAATTCTATATTTGTACATCCTTCCTGCCCTTTCCAGCATGTCAAATTTCTCTCTATTGATTCTTTACTTTCTCTCTTCAAACAAAAAAAAGAGCTTTCTCAAAGTTGTCTCAATGAATTGTCTACTGGACCCTAGAGGGCAAGAGATATGACTCAGCGAGGCTGAGAGATTTAAAGAAGTAAGTAAAGCTCTCAAATTACTATCTGCTATAATCCAATTTTAATAGTAGTTAAACTACAGTTCAGAATCAAATTAACATGAGATTACAATAAAATATCATTACGATGCCTGGAACAGATTTTAGTCTTAAGTATTAGCACGCCTATCTGTTAATAATTGAGTTGTGCTAATGTTTCATTAGTAACCAGATGAGAATAAGGGTTGGCGAAGCGTGAGTGTCTATAAGTAAGTTTATGAGTATGTGAACATATAAAACACAGATTATTTCAAATGCATAAAAAAATGGATAACATAACTAAGAGTGAAACGAGACGATTTTCATGTTGAGGCTTCTCCCAAAAAATGAGGGTGAAAGACATAAAAGTGCTCAAAGCATTCACCAAGAATGCCCCATTTTCTAAATTAAATACAATTCTAAGCTTGTAATTGTCAGGCGGAGTAGCAGATAATTTAATTGCAGACATTTGGGAAACAGATAAGGTAAGAGTGACAATTTTTCTTTTATTGAGGTTACACCGGTTTCATAAACAGTCTCTAATGTTTGAGAAGAGCTCTCCAGTGTCAATTTATATTTATCAATAATCCAGTGTTCGAAGGTGATTCGAGGAAAGTGGACCATTTAGTTCCTGCCAAGGAGAGTATGCGGAAATTTATTCAAGGTTTCTAGTCACAGTATCGAGGGTCTTATTTTATTTCAGCACATCAGGTAGGAATCCCTCACCCCCAGGTACCCTCCCCTCACAGACAAACAAAAGTTGCAAGAGCTACATGCAAATAGAGTCACATCTCCATTACTCCTGCAAACACTGCACCTTACATTTCAGCGTTGTGGCCTGTTCTCATGGAAGCATACTTTTTCTTGGAGTGTTTGCTTATTTATGCCTTCTCAGGATGCAGGAGCCCTTTTCCTCTCAGCTGGCTGAGCTACCCTTTCCCACCAACACCAGAGAAAGAGTCGATTGTCATCTCATTGGTGTGGAGCAATGTTTGTTTCCATTGTTGCAAAACCAAAGCTATTGACTGCCATCCTAAAAGCAAGAGAATTTAGATTTAGGATTCAAAGTGACAAATTCCATTTTAGGAGGAGAATGACAGGAAAAAATAGCATTGACTTGCCCGAGATTATCCAGCACAGGGAATAAAAAAAAAAAAAAAAATACCCAGCAATTAACCACTCAGTGAATTGTCCTGACAAATGAGGCCAAGACTGAGAAGCATTTACACTTAGACATGTTGAGAACACTGTATTAAGAGTGTTCTGAAGAGGCGGGAGATTATGCTAAGAAAAGTAAAAAGTATGACCCAGTTCAGTACCAAAACCCCAACAAGCCAGAGATTCATAGTTCTTAACCATTCTGTAGCAGCAGAAAGATGTGGAAATAAATTCGATAGTCAGGCAGGAGAAAATACTTTAATAAAAAGACTTCTGAGGTGCAGAGGATGATTGTTAAGGCATTCTTTCATTTAGGAGTTTTTGCCTTCCAGCTAAAGCCAGATCATACTTAAATTCTCTCCCGGGAAGAAGACCCCCGGAAGGCATTCTGCAATGGTTTGGTAGAATTTGTTCTCAATTGTCCATCATCTAAGAAAGTTCCTTAATTTTAATTAGCATGTACACTGGTAAAAAGAAAATTCAGCAATAGGTTCATGACTTATTATTTTAAGTACCTCTTACTGAATAATTTGAGAAGAATAAAAATTCTATATAATTATTTTATCAACACTGATTCATATAAATGGTCAATCTAAACTGATCAACCATAAACAAATGTAAGAAAAACATTATTTAATAAATATTTATTAGTAGAATATTTATCAAGAGGCTAGCATTGGAAGGGCAATATTCTACAAGCTGGGATATAGAAATGTACAAAAACATGCAAAACCTCTGTATTTAGGAAACATACATTCTGTTGATGGGCAATATTGGGCAACGATGTCATGGGATTCAATAGTGTGGCAGTAGTCAGTGAGAAGTGAGTATTTAGAAGGAGGAAAAAGAGTCATTCTCAATTAAGAAGTAGAAATAATGAGAAGAGAATGAAAGATAATAACGTTATGACTACAAACATGTTATTTACAGTTTGTGCACCTATATATAATCTAATGAAACTAAATATATTTAATCCATATCAGGTAATTTACTTTCAGTCATCTCTAATAAGATTTTTAATGTCTTCCGATGGTAAAATTTCCAGGTAATGTGATGATGTAGCAAATTGGGCCTTCCCACCTGAGTTTGATGTTGAGATTCTAAAGCAGGGCAGACTGAATCATCACTACCTCCTATAAAATAATGTCTGAATAAACCTCAGTCATTTCTGGTTGAATTTCTTCTTCCATAACAAATTGAAACTTGTTAATAAATACTGAACCATAAAAATAATAGTATGATAAATCTAAAATTTAAATTTCAAGCGCCTCAAAGACTTTGTATCATAAAGCAGTTTATGTATACATATATCCATAAGATATAAACTTTCTTCAAATATCTTATTATTTGAGCTGTCGCTTTTGAATAAATTATGCTAAACACTACCGATCTGTGTGAGAAGAGATATGGCTTTGTGTATGATGTGAATGTTAGCATCTGTCAATGAAATTTATTGATCTGTCGGTAATTAGAATTCACTGTTTAATGGTTATCTGTTCTAAATTCCCATTTCTTTAGTTATTCAGCCTTACTATTTACCCAGCAGCTTTATGATTTAAAAAGGCTTTATGCTCCTATGGGAAGTACAGATGGTCAATATCTATTCTTTCTAGAGTGACCACTGCTAAGGGGGATGCTCATCACCCTTTGTTTCATATTTTGCTCTTCAGTATTATTTATTCAACAAATACTCAGTGAGTACCTGATTCAATTCAAACTCTGTCTTCTCTGTTTTTGGTAGAATGACAAATGAAACATGTTCTGGAGTCCTTGAAGAATTCACAATAGTAGGAGATTTAGGAAAGTCAATAAATAATATTAAATTTGGAATGTGAACAACATCCTATGCAATTGTAGAGGTATTAAAGGTCAATATTATATAAGAGAAGAAGATAGCTGTTACAGAAAAGCTGATATTTGACTTGTATCTCAACGAATGTGTCAAAAGCCCATTGGGAGAATATGGGTGAGGGTAGGAAACTGCAATGACTCCAACAGAGAAAACAGCATAAAAAATAGAAAATATCTTTACAGTTGAGGATAGGGGAGGAATAGGAGAAGGAAAGAGGAAATATAATATAGAAGATTTCAAAGGGCCTTAATTATAATAATAACAGGAATAAAAAGTTTACTCCCTATCATATCTGGCATTGAGATGTACACAAATAAGTTTCTCAACTGAGCATCTGCTTTCATCTATTAAAACTGAATAATTTCTCTTGAAATTTTAAGACCTCAGATCGAATTGGGCTTTCCTATTTTTCATGATTTTATTGAGATGTTCTAATCTGTATTCATTAATTTGTACCATTAACCATTACTTCATTTCTCTTTAAGTATTTATGATTCTACGTCAGCCTAACTTCATTTCTCTTTAAGTATTTATGATTCTACGTCAGCCTATCATTTTACTCCCAAAAGTGCTAAACATGTATATTCACTTTGTTTTTACTAATGTGCATAGTAAACATTACATTCCTTATATATACATTCTTTTATTTCAACTTCTTAAATTCTTTATTTTTGTCTGCTCATAACCTTCTTTAGCAGACACATTCGTTCCAAAGTCTTTAAATATTGATGGCTCTTTTTTTGACCAAACTTTGGCTCCTTTGTACTATCTCCTCAACTAGACCCTACCCCTTGGCCTGCTGAGACTAGTTTTGGCAAAGATCCTGCTAAGTGTGTTTAAGAAGTATCCCCTATTCTTTATATCTGATTGTTTCTCATCCTGTTAAGCTAGTTTAGCAAGAATCACCCTATCTTTAATCAAGTTCCTCTTAAAAATAATTTTCTGTCTACAGCACTAATGGGCTGTAAATCCTTAGGCGTCTTTGCTGAATTCAGAGGCAAGTTTAATCTCTCTCTTTTCTTGTTGTAGTTTCAAAGTCTATCTTATCTATTTAACAAGTGTCAGAATAATTTTTCTAGTATAGTTCCACATCCATGTGAAAGCTACAAAATTACTGTCCAAGGCCTACATTATTACATGCTTTCTTTATGATATATAGCATCTCAGCCAATCATCAAATGTTTCATCATATACCCCTGGATCTCTCAAATGGGCTTTGTATTTGTTAGAGATAATTATTCTTCTTCTTCTAGGCTTGGAATTTCAATGTCATTCTGAGCATCATAATTTCATCACCTTCTCCCCACATATTCCAGTTCAAATTATGTGCATCCTTTATCATCTATGTCTTCTGCATCCATTCAGCCTTTTCATTCTGCCTGTTATCTCTCTAATTAAAGTCTTTGTCAATTCATTCATGGGGAAATCTTTTATTAGTCTACTTATTGGTCGCTCTTTTTCTACTTTTTCTGTCTTTTAATTCTCCTGTAAAATACCATCAACTTATTTTTCACGAAACAAAACTTTAATTCTATCACATCTTACTCAAATATTTTTATTGCTTCCCAATCCCAAAGAATTTATTTCCCAAAGGTGGAAACTAAATATCTAAATCTGGTGATATCTAAAAGAACAACATAATTGATAAGCACATATTTTAATTATAGTAATATAATCATATAATGATGCTATTTTCTATGCATATCACCACACTTTCTTAGTTATTCACCAGTTTATTACTTCTAGTAGTTGACAGATTTTTAGTATACAAGGCAACATCTTTCATCTGTATACTCTTTGCCCAATTATTTAATATTTTATACTTAGAATTTCTTATTTGTAAATTGGAAATAATTATAGAACCTGCCTGAAATGGTTTTTATGAGGCATAAACTGAGGTAATGTATGTAGGTTAGCACATTGCCTAGCATCTTAATGTTTGGTGTGGTTAAACTTAATGTAAGTTATGAGTAGTGTTATTAATAAAAATCCCTAATTTTAAGTAGTTTAAATTGTGATATGTTTTCTTTTTTCTTCTTATTTCTCTTTTTCAACTATCTTGAACCAGTGCTGAAAAAAACAGGATTTTAAAATCCAAACATTAAAAAGTGATGGTAAGTAATTTGTTTTGGTATATAGAGAAAGCATTTGCCACAGCATCACACATGAATTTAAGGAAAATACTTAATATGCTGCTATAATTGTCAATCATGTTAGGACCAGGGCAATAAATCTGTGACTGCAGCTTGATAAAGAGATAAATAGTTCTTACACACAACTTCTCTTTTATCATGACACTTGCTGGCTTTCATACAGAAATACTCTCACTTGTCTAGTAAGTTGTAAGAGGAACTTCATCTTTGAAGATGAAATATTCAACCTATGATATAGTGCACATAATTAAGGCTGGCTTTGCAAATTAGCACAAGTCATTTGAACTAACTAATTTCCTCTCACAAAGAAAATTCATGTCAAGACTATACACATGAGGAGAGAATGTGATGATTGAAAAATTAAATTATG
>NW_011888936.1:4278885-4300038 GCF_000151845.1 Pteropus vampyrus
ATCTTATCTATTTAACAAGTGTCAGAATAATTTTTCTAGTATAGTTCCACATCCATGTGAAAGCTACAAAATTACTGTCCAAGGCCTACATTATTACATGCTTTCTTTATGATATATAGCATCTCAGCCAATCATCAAATGTTTCATCATATACCCCTGGATCTCTCAAATGGGCTTTGTATTTGTTAGAGATAATTATTCTTCTTCTTCTAGGCTTGGAATTTCAATGTCATTCTGAGCATCATAATTTCATCACCTTCTCCCCACATATTCCAGTTCAAATTATGTGCATCCTTTATCATCTATGTCTTCTGCATCCATTCAGCCTTTTCATTCTGCCTGTTACCTCTCTAATTAAAGTCTTTGTCAATTCATTCATGGGGAAATCTTTTATTAGTCTACTTATTGGTCGCTCTTTTTCTACTTTTTCTGTCTTTTAATTCTCCTGTAAAATACCATCAACTTATTTTTCACGAAACAAAACTTTAATTCTATCACATCTTACTCAAATATTTTTATTGCTTCCCAATCCCAAAGAATTTATTTCCCAAAGGTGGAAACTAAATATCTAAATCTGGTGATATCTAAAAGAACAACATAATTGATAAGCACATATTTTAATTATAGTAATATAATCATATAATGATGCTATTTTCTATGCATATCACCACACTTTCTTAGTTATTCACCAGTTTATTACTTCTAGTAGTTGACAGATTTTTAGTATACAAGGCAACATCTTTCATCTGTATACTCTTTGCCCAATTATTTAATATTTTATACTTAGAATTTCTTATTTGTAAATTGGAAATAATTATAGAACCTGCCTGAAATGGTTTTTATGAGGCATAAACTGAGGTAATGTATGTAGGTTAGCACATTGCCTAGCATCTTAATGTTTGGTGTGGTTAAACTTAATGTAAGTTATGAGTAGTGTTATTAATAAAAATCCCTAATTTTAAGTAGTTTAAATTGTGATATGTTTTCTTTTTTCTTCTTATTTCTCTTTTTCAACTATCTTGAACCAGTGCTGAAAAAAACAGGATTTTAAAATCCAAACATTAAAAAGTGATGGTAAGTAATTTGTTTTGGTATATGGAGAAAGCATTTGCCACAGCATCACACATGAATTTAAGGAAAATACTTAATATGCTGCTATAATTGTCCATCATGTTAGGACCAGGGCAATAAATCTGTGACTGCAGCTTGATAAAGAGATAAATAGTTCTTACACACAACTTCTCTTTTATCATGACACTTGCTGGCTTTCATACAGAAATACTCTCACTTGTCTAGTAAGTTGTAAGAGGAACTTCATCTTTGAAGATGAAATATTCAACCTATGATATAGTGCACATAATTAAGGCTGGCTTTGCAAATTAGCACAAGTCATTTGAACTAACTAATTTCCTCTCACAAAGAAAATTCATGTCAAGACTATACACATGAGGAGAGAATGTGATGATTGAAAAATTAAATTATGCAGTTAGGGCTTTTATAAGAGTAAGTGGCATGCATTATGCTCTCTGAAAGATATGCTTAAGAATTTGTCTGAAATATCATAGAAATCAATTTAAATATAAGATTACCTTTATCATTATTTTTACCACAATTAATGGCAGGCATAAGTGGAGAAAATCTTTTTCCAGTATTTTGTGGGCATTTCCAAATGAATGTATTTGTGGAAGTGTAGATTCTGAATATTGCTGTATAGCTGTATCGAAACAAATGTTTATTGAAAATTTATGTAATTTTGTTTTAGAAAGATTTTATAGAATCAAATCATATCAGAAAAGTTGATAAAGCATTTTTTTAATTTTTACTTTGAAATATTTTTATTTACATAAGAGATATAGTGATAGTACCAAGTGTTTCGCTATGCGTTTCACCCAGCTTCCTCTAACCTTAACATATTTCATAACCGTGGTGCAAATATCAAAACTAAGAATTAACAACAGAAAACTACCATTAACTAAACTGCAGACTTTACTTGAATTTTTCCAGTTTTTCTACTAATTTTATGCAATTCAAGGCAACAACTTGCATTTAATTTTCATTCTCTGTTGTTTTTTTCACTCTGTGACAATCAAATATGCGGTCGCTTTCTGCATTTCATCTTGGGTTCCCCAGACCTCCTGATTCTTTTTTTTAATTTGCATGCAAAAAAATTTACTGTTTGAAGTATAAAGTTCTAATAATTATGATGAATGCGTACAGTCATCTCTCCATCACTGTAATACCATACGGAACTGTTCTATTGTCCCCCAAACCCTTTATACTGTTCTCTTATTATCCCCTCTCTCAGTTTACTTTATCTGGTAACAAATGGCATGTTTGCTGTTCCTGTAGGTTTGCCTTTTGAAGACTGTTATATGAATGGAGTCGTACAGCTGGTAGTATTTGGATTTGGCTGCTTTCACTTACATGATGCACTTAAGATTCACCCATGTTGTTACCTGAATCAATAGTTTGTCTGTTTTTATTACCGAGTAATATTTTATTGTTTGAGTGTATCATGGTTCATTTATTTCTTCATCTTTAACAAATATCTGACTGGTTTCCAGTTTGAGATTAGTCATGGACAGTTTTGTGTCTGTAAACTCCATATTGAGAAAATAAACATTTCAACTAAAAATATCCCAAGAATCTGAATTCACCAGAGAAGTTATACTAAAGGAAACAAATCTATATATATAAAAGAAAATCTCAACATCGTTAGTAATTAAGGAAATGCAAATTAACACCACAATGAAATACTAACACATACCTTTTTTAAAAATACTATTTTAAGTGCATGAATACTACTGTGTATTGGTCATAAGTATTGCAACTTTGCTAAACTCTTAGGCGCAAATAGGCCTCATTCACGGAGTAACTGGCGTTTCAATCTTCTGCCTTTGTATTGTGCCCTGGGGGAATAGCAGGTGACTCTGAAAAAGCCCCATTAAGAACTGCTCCTTCCTTCATCATAGCCTTGTGGATCTCATGGATACAAGGCATGTTAGCTTTCAGAGCTAGATGTTTTGGGGGCCTGTCTCTCACATGAAAGTCTTAATAATTGGGAAGCCAGATGTCAGGTCCAGACCCTTTACTTCTCAGGCAGCAGATGAGAGTTGTGAGTTATATCCTGACTGTACGGCGCTATTTTGGAGGTAGGGGTTATGATCAGCATCTCAACCTTTCCTACCTGTTTTGATGTGAGTATTTTCTCATTAGCCTGTTATGTAGGAATCACTCAGCTAGTTTCTAATTTCTTTCAGAGGGAATTGCTCACTGTGTAGCTGTTCATTCGATGTGTCTGTGGGAGGAGGTAAGTTCAGGAGTCCCCTATGTCACCATCTTGGACGGGAACCTCTTCTAATAAAAGGTAAGAAAATTGTCCTTTGGTCCTAGTTCAATTTTTAATTAGCTGTGTGATATGAAGCATATCATTAAATTTCTCAATCCATTTTCTCATCCATAAAACGATATTTATGGAACAATATATATCCAATGCTAAAAATCCTGTGATTTTTGATTTATAGAGTTTGTATCTAAGAAAATTTTCATTGTGAAGTGAAGGAAGATATCTATCACAGTGAATAGGAGCTAACTGAAATAATAAAATTGGAAAAACATAAGGTGTAACATTATAGAAAAACCCTAATATATATATTTTTCAAAAGATAGTGTCCTTTAGAAACTATCAGTAAAATGTTTATAGATGATTTTTGAATCAGTTAAGTAAAAAAAAAATGCAGTGATAGGAAAACTATTAAAAGTTACGTGACTTGCAATCAAAATTACATGATTTTGAATTTAATCCACTCAATAAAAGTCATAAAATTTGTGTAGTGGTTCCCACAAATGTTGTAAGAAAGAGGCTGTTATAAGGACTTGCCTTAAAAAGCTGTGATCAAAATCAAAGTAAAAGTGACTGAGAACCAAGCTTAAAGATGCCCAATGAGCACCTAGTACACTAGAAATTAAACTGCGAGAGTGGGGGTGACCTAGATGCGAAATTTCAGGTATATTTGTCCTATTAGAATAATTGGCAAAGTGTGACCCTGGTAGAGCCACTCCAAAAACTTCTGATTATGGTCAAGTCATTGATTAAGTCCATTTCTGATTAAGCCACACTTACAACCATATCCTGTTTACAAATCTCTGGCAATATTGAAATTTGAGAGTTGAGGTGGAAACTTATCTTACTCTTTTTGGGTAAGTACCTAGCTAACTTGAAATAAAGGACATCATTAAATCCATATTTAAAATGTGCTAGTTTTAGAGATAATATTTTAATTATTGCCCTGTTCTTTTGCGTGCTTGTTGTGTTTCTTAAGTTTTTTGAATATTTAATGGAAAAACATGTTGGTCTCAAGTTTTTAATTTGAAATACTGAAGAGAAGTTGATTGAAAATGTTTGAAAATATCACGTTAGTGTTAAGAACATTTGATTTGTTGGTTTATGTGTTTGATCAATTGTGCATTAATTATAGAAAAAAGTAGCGATAATTATCCTCATTCATCAATAGTAAAGGATAGTAAAATACTATAATAATTAAATATTGTAATAATTACTAATGCAACCATCATAAAAACAATACTACAGACTGGATGACCTCAGATTAATTACAATGACTATGAAAAACCAAATAAAAAGTACAATAATTATAAAAAAGGAAGATATATTTAAGACATAGTTAAGATTCCCCCATCAATAAATGTGAAGCAGATAAAGGATGTTTTTAACTACTCATTTGAAGCATCTATAAAATTTTATTTCTAAGAATAAATGAAATATTATTTGATTAACTGTCAATGCATATAAACCTTTACATAATTATTATTAATATATTCTTGTGAAATTAGTGATAAATTTGGTTGAGGGGGTCATTTTAAAATGTCTGAGAAGAGATTTGGTGGAAAGAAGATATACTTTAACTGAAGTTTTCCTAATACTTTTTAGTCTTTATTTTTTAGTAACAACCCAAAGTAGATATCCACAATGTGTAGTTTGTCAATTGACATATATTTAAAAACAAAAAAAAGTTATCGATGAAAATGATGATGATATGATGATGATTATTTTGTACTGTTACTAATTTATGTTTTGGACTTCCTTGACTTGGAGTTTAAAGGCACCCTTACTCTAAAATACATAGCCATAGTTGCACAATTAGCTTTTGTTTAACTGAAGGCAAGTAACCAACACTAAACACAGAAGACATGTCATTTATTTTCACCCTGAGTTTCACAAAGCTTTTCCTACCCAAGCATTCTCTTTTCATCTCACTCTTCATTCTTATTCTTTTTTTTGCTTCAGCATACGTGATTCTATCTCCTGCCTTGATTTCTTAGTTCACTCTATCAACAATCTCAAGGTCTGCCTGTGTCCAACACATCACAACTGCCTTGGACCAGCTTTATAAAGGATGTGAGTGTTAATGAATGCACGTAAATACCTGCATTGATAACATGTGAGAATGAAACAGTATAAGATCTTACAAATATTGTGAAATCCCACATGATTTGCAGAAACAAGATGAAGGAAATAAAAGGGGGGTTGTCATTTGCGACTAGGAAAATTGTTTTAACTTCGTTAACCATTTTAAACCCACTTCAGGGGTTTAGGATTTGACTGATCTTAATGATTTGTACTTGTGGAGCAATTGTAATGGCATGCAGGCAGATGAGTGCAAAGGAGATTGGGAGTGGGGACACAAAACAAAGGTTCCCACCATCACTATGAGAATTCTCTATTGAGTTGATTAAAAATTAATGTGCATTTTACATTCAACTCTATCTATAACAATGTTGTTATGATAGTTCTTTAAAATTGCTTGACTTTTAGTAAAATTATCATTCCAGAAAAATTTTACCAAGTTATTCTTCTCTCTTTCTCTCTCTTTCTCTCTTTCTCCCTATATATATACACCAACATACCCCTTCTCTCCTGGGGAGATTCATGTGTCAGTTTAAGACACATGGGCTTATTACTTTTAAGACTTTAAGCCCTGTTTCTAAACACAGTACTTTATGTCTTAAATATATGAACACTTGGATAGAGAAATTACAGGCTTCTTGACGGAGAGAGCCTACCAATGCACCATTTATAAAAATTGTCCTAATTATTTAATTAACTTTTTTCTAAGTAACCGAATACATTGATTCCATCACCAGGTAGCCAAATAGTACTAAATACTCAACGACTAATGGCTCTCCATGGGTGGCTAAAAACGATGTTGCCAGAGAAAATATGTAAGTAATAAGACATTTCAGAAAGCAGTTCTGAGACCAGAAAAAAAGTAAACAAATTATTCAGTAATAATACTTCAGTGATATTTAATATGAAAATATGCATCTATCAAAGAATATTAGAGTTAAGTTCTAATATATAGTCGTAAATGAATATTAAGAGGTATGTGAAAAAATTTTTTCAAAGCCTAAATTAAAAATATATACTTCTATTTCTCAGGTAAGAAATTTAAATAGGAATAGAATTATGAAACAAACACGCTATTGGTCACATATCCATATTTGAATATGAGCCCCTCAAAATACAAAACAGAAGGAAATAAGATGCAGCATGTTTTCAGTTGACCAAGGTATAGTTTAAATGAAATATAGATGTTATTGAAAATGCAGATTTGAAGCGTAGATGTTTGACATTTCAAAGGTGCATAATCCAGTCAGACAGTAGCAAAGAAGTGGAAAAACTGACCTTGTTACACTTATCATTTGTCCTGCCTTTGTATAGAACTTTATTGTTACTTTGTGTTTATTACAGCTATACCTCTGAAGTACACTTTTTGAAGCTAGTGATACATAACATTAAGTTTACTATTAACAGAAGAGAAATTGCTTTCCCCAAACAAACTCATTATAGACAATGAAAAATCAATCCCAAAATGAATTGTACTTTGCAATTCAGCTTGCTGTGGTAGTTATTGCATTGCTATTGATGTACAAACACACCGATTATAGCTGGTCATCATCTCTCTGTGCCATCAGCATTCTCTACCATGTTTGTCACCTACAGATGTCCTATTGATTTATATAGGGCTAAGAAATTTGAGACTACTTTTTCTCCTTTGAGTTATGGAAATAGTTATGAGCACATTCACTTAACCCATGGGGGCGGGGCGGGGCGGGGGGAGGGACGAGACCTACTCAGCTAGATCCGCAAGCTTAATCATCTGGTTATTTAGTGGATGAGTCGATCAAAGGAAACAATGCAAGTTTCCCATGCCACCCACTAGAATACAGAAAGACTTGCTAGTGATATCTGGAAAATTTTGCATATGGATTTTTCCTGGCTTACTCTCCAGTCCTCAGTTTACTTCATTAATATGAAGTCAGGGTTACACTGGGTTAAGTACCAAGGCCATATACTCAAGCATAAAGAGATAATGACATGCTCCTTTTATTCACAGGAAAAACAAAGGATGAAGGGTTTGTCCACTTGCCTTATGACATTCAGGGCGCTCACCTGAGAAGCAAGACAGGTCTAGTTCTGGTGGAAATATTATAAAATATTTACAGACAACTGATATTTTGTTAGAATTTTGTTTCCATATTCTAGTCTTTCAAATAGATAACTAGTAGAATGAGGAAACAAAAAGTAACAGTAAATTATAAAGTGCACATTTGAGGGCAATGAACCATGATCTTCCTGGTTTTCCTTTCCTAAAAATTCATTAAGAATATAACTTTAAAACTTCCCAAAGAAGTCATACCTTATAACCAAGATTATAACCTTATATCTTATAATCATACCTTATATACTTATAACCTTATACCTTATAACCATAAGATCTATATATTACATATTTAATTTTTAAATTGATAAGTATAAAATTGAGCCCCTAGTGTTTCTCTAATTATCACATTTGGATTGCCAAATCACATCCACTCTTTCATATTATGTCAAAAATGTATGTGTTAGTTGGCGTGGTAACTGAGCTACGCAGCAGCTTGTCCAGAAGAACATATCTCATCATATTAGCAAATTATAGATTAGGGCCTTTAACTTTAATTTTCGATGCACAAAGGTAAAAATAATTATAAAGTATATTATATACTTTTTAGTTATATAACTAAATAACTTTTGAAGGGGAATAATAAACTTTAAAAATATAACTTTTGAAGGGGAATAATAAACTTTAAAAATATAGAGAGAACTGAATTTTTCTGAGGAAGGAAAAATATCTATCTATCTATCTATATACCTGTATTTAGGAGACATTATTTAATCAATATAGATTTATAAACATAATTTTATCAGACTATGTAGGAAGTAATATAGAAGGCTCCAAAAAAGTGAGGATTCAAAGATCTAGGTTAATTATATTACACACACACACACACACACACACACACACACACACCATTCATGCATTCAATCATACATTAATACATTTATGAAAGGTTTGAATGATATTCTCAGGTTAACCTTGTAAATAAGACTAAAATTTCCACCTCTTAAGTTGCTGTGAAAGAAATCTAATACAAGTCTCTGAATATTCATATTTCAGTTTTAAAGGGAAGAAATCAAGTTACAGTCTTACCTGAGAGTAAGTTATTTGTTCTGGGAATAATTCCTATACTAGTTTTAGATAGATGTTGTCACAGACTCCTACAGGACATCTTTGAGAATCTCTCCTATGTCTTGGGGAGGTTGCACATGTCTTTTAAAACAGAGAGTATATTTTACACTCTACTCAATGCCTTAGAATCCCCAGAAGGGACTATCCTTGCTTTCATACAATCAATTGAGCCTTTCTTAGGCAATGACTAGAGATGTCAGGGTCCTCCTGATCCAATAATTTCTTTCATATTGTCATTATAATTGAAAATCCAGATTCATAAACCCAGAGGCAAAATGCGTGATCTCATCAGCACACTAATGTTGGAAATGTTTGCAGGAGTTGAGCTGAGGTCATTTTCCTGGGATCACGAACCCATAAGAGTCACAGCTAGCCTCAAATATAGATTTAGTTCATGGAAAGCTCTCCTTCATAGCGATTGCTATAACTCATATCCTTTAAAATCTATTTAACTGTTACACAACCTAAATATAAGGATGATAGAAAACAGTTTAAAGCATTTTTCCTCTATCAAAACCATACAGGACAAAGCACTTCCTTTAGTCACTTTGACTCTATTAAGAACTCTCCAGGTGTGTGTGTAATGATAGAAATGACACTTTTCTTGGCATTTATTTTATTGAACAATATGAGATGAATATAGATTTTGGAACTAAATCTCTCAAAAACACTCTTTTAGAAGTACACTTCGCAATTTTTTTTCACTTATGTTGAGGGCGTACAGTTATCAATCTAAAAGAACAATGTAGGAAATTGCAATGGACTAGAAGAGATTTATAGGATGAGCTCACTTTAAAAGGAGTCAGGTTTATGAGTTTTCTTGAGATGGAGTGCTTCCCTTATTTACTCAGAGGGACAAAAACAATCAAACGCACCATGATACTAGACTAAGATCACCAATGGGAAAACAGTAGCTGTAGTAAAGATACACTTTGCTGCATCAAATAAAATATCCATATATGATGAAAAAATTATGTTTTAGGAAATGAAATTCGAAGCCCCAAGAGACTCAGAAATAAACACACTAGGAATTGATTATTGTATTATATAGACCTTTAATTAGCTTTTTTTCACAGAAAGGTGTCTTGCAATTGCTGTTTTATTAAACCACATTAAAGTAAAATTATGTTCTAAACATGAAATATATTGAAACCACTATATGTGAATGTATGTTTTATTCTTATGGAAAATAAAATATATACATTCCTGATACCATAAAAGAACAACCCATATAAATAACAGTATCATTTCATACATATTTTCACAGCCTTTATGGAAGTTAGTTCTGGCTCACAGGAAAGATACGCACTGTTAATATTACTGTATATGTGAGTTAGGGGAACAAATGCTCTCTAGTAGCTTTTAAAACTAAAGTCTAGTTCTAAGATCTACCATTTACTGGCTGATCTGAAGACACTGCTCATTGATCTAGCCTCTAGTGGAATTATGTTCCTTATCCATTAAAAAATAGCCTAGTAACATCTGCCTAACCTGAAATTATATTGATGTTAGTACCTGGAAAAAGAAAACTTCTATAAAGATTTAGCTGTTGCCTTTGTTGACCAAAAGTATTTTATGTTTGTTCAAATGCATTTATAATTAAAAATTAGTTTATCGATTGCCTAATCTCTCCTCCACAGCAAAGACAATGACACCATAAAAATGACATTTATTGTTGTAAATTTATTTTGTAAAATAAATTGAAAGCACTTTAAGATGTGTTATAGACATGGAAAACATAGATTATTGACAATCATCCAGGTGGTTCACATTAAAAAGTAACTCTTTTGAATTCTGTAAAGAACTATGAAGTAAATGTATTTTTTTTTTTTAGTGAGAATTATATGTTCATCACATCTTGTTGCCCAAATCTGTTTTTACATTTTGATATAGAAATATATAGATGTAGAACTATGGTTTTCAAAATTTATGGCGAGAGATTTGTCTTCATCTTGCATAAGCAGTTAATCACCATTTGTTTCCATTCTTCTAAATTTCTGTCAATTCTAATACCTAACACACCCCTTCTCCAGATTCATTGTAGTTCTCTGATTTGTGGCCCAAGATTCTCTTAAATGAACTGCTGCAATACATCTCTAACTTAACTTACAGACTCTGGATTGACTCTCTTCTTACTTATCTTCAGAGTTTGTGTTAAGTGTGATCATTTAAAAAGTGTTCTTACCACAATAATAATTTTAAAAGCACATGTACATTTAAGTTTACTATATGCCTTCAAAAATTTTAGAAAGTAGATATTTGCCTAACCAATAACAGTACTTACAGATTTCTGTGCTCCACATACTCATTGTATTAGGTATTGTAGACTGTTTAATATTTGATGATTTGAAGAATGTTAAATGATCTTTTTATGATTTTAAGATAAGGTGCTTGATAACTAGAAATAAAAAAAAAATCTAATTAGGAAAGAAAATAAATAAATTCAAAAAAATTAAATCATCTAAAAAATGCATGTTTAACAAAATTTTCCACCAAGGACATTAAAGTGTTTAATGGCCCTATTTCTTGTCCCTTAAAAATGAGTACTTTTCCAGCCTCAGGCACAAAATCCTTAATTTGTATCCCTTGTGCCAGTTGCATGAATTGTTCCCTCAACACACATGCTTGCCTTCATGCATGTTCTTTACAGAAATGACATTTTCCGTGTTGCTACCTAGTAAAATCCAACTCATCATTCAAGACCAACTTCATTGTAACATTCCCTTCTGAGTTCTCAGTAACTCTCTTCTCTCCCCGAGGCAAATTTTATAGTTTTGTATCTGCTGTTGAACCACACCTTATTCACAATTAGTTGGTATAACATTCTATTGCCTTGAAATATGGGAAATGTATACCATTTCAATTTTCAAATTTTTCTAATATATCAGGAACTATGTATTACAAATATCTCTGTGTATTCTTAACGCTTACCACAGTGCCAAGTATAGCAGGTGCTCAATACATTTTCAAATGGATTTATTTTTGCATCAGTCTTTCTTAATGAATCAATATGTAGGTAGACAAAATAGGCTCTGAATAAAGTTATAAAATATGCTTAGTTTTCAATAGCTGCAAGTGTACTTAAAAAAACAAAAAGATTAAAATATGTCTTATATAGTATTACTTTAATTTTTTTTTATTGTAGTGTATATAACAATAAAGCAAGGGGAATCTTAAAAATACATGTTTAAAATTACCAAATAATTTAAAGGCTATCGAGCATACTTTATAGAAATATATTGACTATTTATATGTAGGTAAATAGTTGGCATAACTGTACACAGAGGCATGCTTGTATTGATCTGTCTTATAGTCTTATCTAGAGATACATATTTTATATCTCATCAAATCTAAGACAGTTAATTCTAGGAAGCTCCAATACTGACATATGACTAAAAAAGAAAAATAAATAAATAGATGCAATGCTTTTATATTTTTAACAATTTTATGCTTATCAAATAAGCTGTGCTATAATTACTGAAATATAGACTTCATTTTACATCACTTGAATGAAAACTTAAAAATAAGACAATATAAGCATAATACCTTCGATAAGGTATTTCCTAAATATTTTCACATTTAGAATCAATGCTTCTGAAACAGTTTGCTACTCAGTTATTGATGTCAGTTGCTTTTTTTCCCTCCTGCATGAGACTGTACCATCAAGAATATTGGTGTTGCAACACTTCAAGGAATCCATAAAAAACTAGTAGCCATTGATTCCAAGTTCTTGCCTCATTTGCACTTATGTAGAGCAGGAGAACTTTTGATTCCTGCTTTAGGAATATTTCTAAACACATTTCTAAATCACCACGTTCAACCCTTTCTCTCCATACTATGTTTCTCCCTGGGGCCAGTGCTCTGCTGTTGTCTTTAAGATTTTGCTCAAAGCCACTAACATTAATTCTGCAAGCCTCAATGCTAACGCCTATGAGAAAGTGTGCAACAATTGATAGCTAGTTCATGTCTTCTGCCTTTGACAAAAATCATTGGAAGATGCCATGGACTGTAAGATGTATTTTAGTTTGTAATCTTAAATATAAAAAAATATGTGACATAGAATCAGAGAAACATAGCATACTATTAACTGATATCAGTCTACAAGATTTTATTTTCACAATATATACATATATTAAATCATGATGTTATACACTTTAAATATCTTACAATTTTATTTGTAAATTATACATCAATAAAATAAAATAATCTTCAGGGTCTTATATTTGACATTAGATTAAGTAGCTTTTACATTTTTTAAAAATTTTTAAATAACTGAAAGACATCAAGCAAATACACAAATCTCACTTTTATAGCAAACCACATTTTTATCTTTTTTCTCCCATGACTTAACTGTGATAATGCTCTTTATCCAAATTATCATTTAGTTTAGGAATTGCAACAGAAAGTTTAAAGAGTTTGAAAGTTAAGAAGTATTTCTTTCTTTAAACGGACAAATAAGTCCCATTTCACCAAGACAGGTTGTCTCCTTAATCGAAAATAAATAATCCCCAAGGATATACTTTCTTATAAAGAGAATTATCAAAACCTAAAATGCACATTTGTGTGACTTCACCAGAAGGACGTTTCTAAGAATTACTCAAAATCAGAGCATGCAGAGTAAAGAACAAGGAATTCCCTAAAGCAAGTCATGCATTTAGTTATTTGAAGGGCTTATGTGACAGTCAGGGCTTCCGAGGTCAATCAATGTACTGACTATAAAAACTGATACATAGTCCTACAGTGCTACTATAATTTTCATGATTAAAAAAAAGTTGTTATTTCTTTTTTTCTTGTGCCATTCTAGAACACTTTCATTATTAAAACTATGTTAACTGTCCAGATGTGATCAATCTTTAAATGAAAGAGTAGCTAACTTATAAGGGAGCATTCTGCAAGCCAAGGCAGCTGACACTTAGAGCCCTGCAGCTGGTCTTGCATGGCAAAGTCTTTGTTATATATATATGGGCATGATTTTCAACTATGGAACATATACAAAATCCTTTACTTTTTAGAAAAGTCAAATTAACATCTATTTTGAGCCCCTTTTTTGTTAAGGTAGTGGCTAGAGGTATCCAGAGGTGAGTATGTACATCTAGCCCAAGGCTTAGTTTACAGAAATATACTCTTAAGATCCTTCACATGTATCTCCTGGCTTATTCCAGTTACTTTTCTCTCCTTTCTACTTCTCTGACCTATCTTTATAGTGATCTCTCTGCTGCTTTGATGTGTTGAAATCTATTATACGCTATACTTAGATAAACAATACAAAGATTTATTTTTTGGGGGGAGGCGTGGAGAGTGGCTTGTTTTTACAGGATTTTGCCCGAGAAGTCAACAAGAAAATCTTATGAAACCCACTAATCTTGTTCTCATCTCCTTTCCATCGCTCCTGAGACTAAATGTCTATCGTAATCTTTAAAGATCTCCTAGGTTCATTTCTCATTTCTGCCTTTTTTTTATTCCTGTTCTCCTTTTTACCCTCCTCATTTTCCTCCCCTCATCCTCTCTCCCTTCCTTCCTTCCCTCCCTTCATTCCTTTCTTTCTTTTATTTATTGTTTGATTGAACACATTTCTTTCCTAAGATAATTAATATAGAACCTGTCAGCTCCTTGAGCAGTGTGGTGAAAAATATAGGAAATTTTGAGAGAAAGTGAGCTCCGATTGATTCAATTTATATATTAGCCTGCCCCGTCTGCTGTGATATCACGTAACCCACAGCTAGAGCCTGAGTAAGATGACTTGAAAACAATTCATAGAAAAATGAAACTTAAATAGACACAACTCAAGATTTTACTTTTGTTCTTTATTCTGAGAAAAAAAATATGTGCATGGATCAAGGAAAGTTGTATTTCAGGGATAGAAAATGTGAAAAACAAAGAGAGGAAAAAAGCTCAAGTGGGGCAGAGGTATACTCACTTTTGTTTACTGTTATGTGACTTTGGGTTTATTTCCTGAAATAGGAGTGATCAAGTTGTAAAGAGTTTATATCAAATACTTGTTATCCTCATATCACTAATTGTAATATAACTTTATTTTTAAAAAAAGAATTTGGAAAAAAAAAAATTCAAATCAAGGAAGAAAAATCCAGTAGGGAGGTTTAAATGTGCCACAAAGTGACAAAGAGTTTATGTTTGACTTGCCAAAAACTTGCTCTTTTATCTTACAGTTTACACTTTCAGTCTCAGTGACCGTCTTCTTTCTAAAGAGCCTCTTGCCGTTCTAACGTTTAACTAAGCTTTATTAACAAAAATAAATGAGTAAATCTAGAAAATTTTTACTTGATTTCTACAGTTAGTTTTCATCTCTTTCTCTCTTTAATATTTTTCAGGAATAGTGAAACGAAGAATATTTTTTAAATGACTATTGCAAAGATCGTGGCATACGCAAGGAAGCTGAAATTTAAAGCAATCATTTAAAAGGATGCTAGATGCCAGGCTTTTAAAGATAAGCACTTAAAATCTTGATATTGAAAGTAATATTGTGTGTGACTATGCATAAAGTCTGAGCATTATTTTAGCTCATTTTTTGTGCTAAGAGACTGATGTATAATGACTTCTTGGTAATAAATTCTGCGATAAATATAATTCTGGATATTTATATTTTTAAATCATGTAGAAGTCAACAAAAGTGGAAGAAATGTACAAGAGGCATTTTCTAATTGCTTTCCATAAATCCCTTAGGCAAAAATAAAACACTGCCAGAATAATTTTAAAATAAAAAAGTCTTTTTAACATTTTAAATATGACTATATCTAAATCAAAAAAAAATATATATGAGAAAGCATTCTGACCCACTCCCAGTCCAAACCTCTTGCAAAACCAAAACACAAGACTTTGCTTATTTTTTCAAGGATAGCATAAATATGCATGAAAAATGCAAAAGACCTTGATATTTCACATCTTGACCTTTTTGAGTATGCCTCATGAATGTATTTCCACATCTTGCTATTTAAGTTCACTTTCTCTTATATTGAGTCCACATATTTACTGACCATTTAAATACTTAGCAACACCTCTCCAGGGTATTTATGTCTTTGTCTTGGTCTATAACTGACTTTGCAGCTTTTCTCCATTCTGGAATAAATTATCATTATTATTAGTGATTGTGTGAGCATGCTTTCCTCTCTGGATCATAATGAAAACAAGTTACTAACACTTAGAGGCCTAGAGTATAGAGCAGTCTTTCCTATTCCTAATAATATCCTGAAGTTGCAGGATTTTTGTTTTGTTTTTGCTTTTTGTTGATTGGTTGGTTCATTTTACCAAGCATGTTAGTATCAGAAAAATCTGTTTAATTTTGATGCTGTCACTTATCATTATGTGAAGTTAGACAGTCATAGACTTGGAGAATTCCACAAATGCTTTCGTTAAATGTGAGCATAGCAGATGAAATAATGACAGTATATAAGGTACAGTTGAGTTCAGCTACAGAATGTAGTTGTTATTATTAGTCACTTTATCATCCAATGATGTTCTCATTAGAATTATTCCTCAGTCAATGAATGAGTTACATCACAAGGATCAATAACAAATAATAAAAGACAGTAGTAGCATTGTAGTTTTAAGATGTGCTTGAAGCAGAAAATTGGAAAATCTGCACTGAAAATCCTTGAAGCCAACCATGGGAGACTCTTAGAAATAACTGGAGACTCCAGAGGAGGCAAATTTCTATAACCCTACAGAATTAATATAAATGTGATTTTGTTGTTTTGATCATTGGCTGGTAAACCTGAGAGCCTTATGTTTATGTCATAATGCTATTTTCATCCTTTTCTAAATCATATTAACACTGTAATTGGAAAAGGTGAACATCGGCTTGAAGATATATCCTTTTGAAGCACCAAAAAGGAATACTTTCTTATTAGGAAGCTGGAAATATAATTTTGACACTCAAAGGAAGGAAGAACACAAAGAGAAAAGAAAGGAAGGGAGGGAAATTAACATATAGGATTATTTTATCTCTTCTGCTGGGTACTTTGACATCATCCTCTCAGCAATCTTGTTTCCCGTGGTAATATTATATACTGACTTCACAATAAACCTGCAGAGCTACATAAAAACATTCCAGATACTGAAAGCACAAGGGTTTCTTTCCTCATAAAGCTGTTTCTTGATACGGCCAAGTTCCTCTAACTGTAAAGCCAGTGCCGTTTTCACCACACCATGTAGATAGGCGGGCCTTGCACCATCAGTTTTATTTGTTTCTGAAAATAAGATTAAGGTAAATGTCAGCTATTATAGAAGGTAATTCTTCCAATTAAAATAATGTGGATAAAATTGTCTTGATAATGTAGTATATTTATCTCTGTATAGATAGTATCTTCTCACATCATTATAGTACATAAATAAGGCTTTGAAATTTTTCCGATGAATTCAGTAAATATTTTTTAAAAACTTGTGGAAGACCTAAATACGGGATTAAAAAAATAATAAGATTCTCATTCATGTTTTAAGATTACTTCACTTGGATAATGGCATTTAGAAATTATTTAATTAGCAGCCTTTCTTGAAATGATCTAAGACTTTTTGATAGTTTATGAGAAAGAACACCAGACTAAGATGATATAGTTTATACCAACTTTTTTTTGGCCATATATTCCTCTTTTTCAAGCATTTAAAAATCCTGAAAAATATACATTTTTCATAATCTATCTTTTTCTTTTATTTTTAAATATCAGAGAAACAGCCATTTTCTCTAGGGAAGAATTACATGAGATAACCCTGCTTTGTCTAACTCCTTTTATTTTAAATTTTTTATTAATCATTAGTAACATATTCTGAATGTTATTTTTTGTATTCTCAGATGCAGTGTCCTTTTATTCCTCAATAATGAAATACATTATTAAGACATTTTATAATAAAACAGTATATGTGTGTTTTGAGTCTACGTGTATATATCAAGGAATGCACATCACATGTTATAATCAGATTGATAACTTGAGGGATAACAATACGTTAATGTTGAATTACTTCATTAATCCAAAAAATTTAATTTAACACTATAATATACCAGTTATTAGTTTCATTGCAGAGGTCATAACAGTAAATGAGAAAGAATTTTTGCTATATGAAGCTTAAAATCTAGCCTGGGAGGTGGTCGTGAAAGAAAAATTGTACCAATACAAATTAAAATTGTACAAATAAAATTACAATTTTGATACATAATAAATCCCATGAAGAAAAACTACTCACAAGTTTTCTCAAAGTAGAGTTGGTTTCTTCCTCTTGTGTTGGTATATATATTTATATTTACATATAATATATATATATATAAATGAAAGAGCAACTTTCGTTTTTAAAGTGTCTTGATTTTGATGAGTGAATAAAGATGTGGTACATATGTACAATAGGATATTACTCAGCCATAAGAAAAGATGAAATACCGCCATTTGTGACATGGGTAGATCTTGAGATTATCATGCTAAGCAAAATAAGTCAGACAGAAAAAGTTGAGAACCACATGATTTCACTCATGTGTGGGATATAAAACTGAAAGCAACAAACAAACATGACAAACAGTGACTCATGGACACAGACAGCAGCTTGCTGGTTACCAGAGGGAAGGGAGGGAGGGTAGGTAGGAGTAAAACGGGTCAAATATTTGGTGCAGAAGGAAATTTAACTCTGGGTAGTGAACGCACAATGCAGTATACATATGATATCTTATTAAATTGTACACTCGAAACCTATTTGATTTTATTAACCAACATCACTCCAATAAATTTAATTTTTTAAAAAAGTCTTAGTTTAAACAAAAATGTGTAATAGTCACTATAATTAATCTTGAAGCATCCTTTTATTACTGGAATCGATCTCAATCATGATATATTTTTGTTTATGTGATATTGTCTTCTGCTTGCGAGTATTTTTTTAGAGTTTTTTCATAAATGAATACTAGGAACGTTTCTTTGTGCAGCCTTTATACACTATCAGCAACAATGTAATACTTGCTTCCTCTATGGCTTTCCATATTCTTTAGATTATTTGCGTTTTAAATTTGGCAGTATTTAGCTGTAAAATCATTTTTTTTTGGAGGGAGTTGCTCTTTGATAACATTATGCATTTGTTTTCTATGGAAAAACCTCAGAATTTTCTCACTGGGGTTATATTTGGTAGTTACAGTTTCCTAGAGAGTTATCTATTGCATCCAGATTTTCACAACAATTTACATAAAGATATAAAACTAATATCCTAAAAGTTTTAAGTTTTTCTCTTTTGATGGTTATGTTATTCTTCTCATTTCATATTTTGTATATTTCTGACTTCTTAATAAGGTTAGCAAGTGATTTGCATAGATATAGTTTTTTTCTAAGTGCTTTGTTTTATACTTGTAAAATATAAATTATATATTCATATGGTATATCATGTATCATATTTTAATTTTCTTCTGAGCACTGCTGTGTAATATGATTTTTGCCTTTCACTGTGTTAAAATACGAAGATGTCATGAGTCAAGTCATTGACTTTCCCTACTCAAAGCAACAGCTACTTTACTCTTCAAAAGTTTTCTTTGCTGGATGACATTGAGAGTGTAACAAGACTTCACTTTGATAAATTTAGGTACCAAGAAAATCCATAATGTAATTCAGCAGCAGTGCTCAATATATAGGAAACAATATTTCCAAACAAGACACTAAAAGTAAAACTTGCTTTGGAAAATTTAAGTCACATTTAAGTCTAAAAAATCAGATGAAATATGATTCCCTATATCATGATTTTCTTTTTAATTTTAGTTGTATTTATTCCTCCACAGCCTTTTATAATTTATGGAATTAACGGAGAGAATAACATAAAAGTAAACTTTGATGATTCATTCCTCCTAGTCATCAACATTCATTCTATCATTACAAACTTCTGCTATCTCATTAAATTTAGAGTAACTACAGATGACTTTGCCTCCAATGTCATCACCCTTGTATAAGTCACCATTGTTTCATAGCTTGTATCCCTAAATTCACATTTGTACTTCTCAAAACATTTTTGCAAGTAGCCAATATGATCTTTATAAATATAAATCTGATAATGTCACTCCAAATTAAAACATTGTGATGGCAAAGCTCCCAGAAGATAAAATAAAAGAAAAACTATATAACCTTGAGTATGACCATGACTTTTTAGGTACAACATAAAAGGCACAATCCATGAAAGACATAACTGATAAGCTGAAATTCATTAAAATTTAAAACTTTTTTGCTGTGCAAAGGACAATGACAAGAGAAAACAAAGTAAAGCCACAGACTGGGAAAATACATTTGTAAAAAATATACCTGATAAAAGACTCTTACCCAAAATATACAAGAACTTTTAAAATTCCAGTATAAGAAAACAAACAACCTGATTAAAAAATGGGCCAAACACATTGGAAGACACTCACCAAAAATGATACACAGATGGCAAGTAAGCATATGAAAAGATGCTCCAAGTCCTATGTCATTAAGGAAATGCAAATTAAAATAACAATGAGATACCATGACATACCTATGAGAATGGCCAAAATCTGGAATACTGACAACACTAAATGCTGGAGGAGATGTGGAGCAACAGAAACTCTCATTCATCTCTGATGGGATGAAAACAGTTTAGCCACTTTGGAAGACAGTTTAGAGGTTTCTTGCAAAAGTAAACATACTTACCATATAATCAAACCATCATGCTCCTTGATAGCTATCCAAAAAATTGAAAACCTGCACACAATGTTTTATAGCAGCTTTTTTTTTTTAACTGCCAAAACGTGGATACAACCAAGATGCCCTTCAGTAGGCGAGTAGATAAATAAACTGTGGTACATCCAGAAAGTAGAATAGTATTCAGTGCTAAAAAGAAATGAACTATCAAGCCATGAAAAGACATAGAGGAAACTTAAGTACATATTTCTAAGTGAAAGAAGCCAATCTGAAAATGCTACTTGCTGTATGATTTCAACTTTATGACATTATGGAAAAGGCAGAACTATGGAGACAGCAAAAGATCATTAATTATTAGGGTTTGGTGGGATAGAAAGCAGGATACGGGGAGCACAGAGGATTTCAAGGGGGTGAAAATATGCTGCATGATACTGTGATGATCCATGCATATTATATATTCATCAAACCCCATAGAATGTACAACGCCAAGAGTGAACAGTAGACTGAAAAAATATTAAAGTCAATAACAAACAATCTCAATGGATTTACATTCTCTTAGAGGTAAATCTAAAATTATTAACATGAACTGTAAGGCCTATAACAAACAGAATTCTACCTGTGCATGTAATTTATTCTTACTTTACCTTTTGTCTCTCTTACGTTGGTTTTTATCACTGTCTCACATATTTTAAGCTCTTTTTCCATCTGGGACTGTACATGTAGTTTTTTGCCTAGAACAGTCACATCTGTATCTCTTTCTTCTTTGCCAGGTACTGATATTTGTATCCTTTTTCTCAGAGGCATATTGTAATCATTCAGTCTATTATACAATTTTTACACATGATTTATCACAAGTTATAATTACAGATTTAGTGATATATTAATGTCTCTTTTACTATAGTATTAGTCATAGTTAGCAAGAACTGTGTCTGTTTGTCAAC
>NW_011888936.1:4300088-4313421 GCF_000151845.1 Pteropus vampyrus
AACAATCTCAATGGATTTACATTCTCTTAGAGGTAAATCTAAAATTATTAACATGAACTGTAAGGCCTATAACAAACAGAATTCTACCTGTGCATGTAATTTATTCTTACTTTACCTTTTGTCTCTCTTACGTTGGTTTTTATCACTGTCTCACATATTTTAAGCTCTTTTTCCATCTGGGACTGTACATGTAGTTTTTTGCCTAGAACAGTCACATCTGTATCTCTTTCTTCTTTGCCAGGTACTGATATTTGTATCCTTTTTCTCAGAGGCATATTGTAATCATTCAGTCTATTATACAATTTTTACACATGATTTATCACAAGTTATAATTACAGATTTAGTGATATATTAATGTCTCTTTTACTATAGTATTAGTCATAGTTAGCAAGAACTGTGTCTGTTTGTCAACCAACATCCTAGCACATCTAAGCATAAGGACTAGCCTATAGTCACTCAAAAATGTTATTTTTGACAGGCTAATTGAATATTACTTTACTATTATTAAATTTCTTTTAAATCATTACTTTGTGCTGTCCTGGTATGTTATTATTGTTTATATGTTGCAGATAAAAAAGCTGAATATTAAAAAGCATTCTAAATTCCAAAGTAATGTAAATTCAGAAGGTAAAACATGTAAATTTTCTTTTCTCATTAACGTTTATTTGTTTATTTGTAGTCTTGTGAGTAGCTATGAAACTGGATAAATGAAGATATTCACGGAACTCAGTGGTTGAGCTGTCCATAACAATTGCTATATTTATAAGAATAACAGATTCTGATTTTTATCATGAGTGGCATAAAGACTAATTTTTGGAAACTCATCATGTTTTTAATTGATATTTATTAATTATGCTGCTATCTACTTTATAATTATTTTGATATAAATTTCTGAAAGTATATAAAAGATGTAAGTGTGAATCATGAAAATAAATCAAGCATACAAAAAAATAGAATAATAGAATAGTCATAGGATAAATATCAAGTAGCTTGATGATTACTAGAAGTGGCTTGAAGATTAACACAAAATTCACTAGAAGTGGCTTGAAGATTAACACAAAATTCACTGGAAATATAACACTGGATTATGATAGAAATGGCTCTCATGGGTCACCACAGAGAGGACACTATGCCAATTAATGAGTGACATCCTCAACAACAGTTCCACAGTAAGTACAATAATGAGTTTCATGGGATGTATATTCAGTATCTGTTAATATAAGCTGATGGGATAAAAGCAAATTTTGTTTTATATGAAATAAAAATGATTCAGCTCCAATAAATTCTCTGATACACAGCCACCACTGTGGTTTAAGTAAAATCATCTGTGAACAAATGTAGAATGGCAAGTTAAATGCAAACAAATATATGATGACCTTTCCAACTATATTATCCCAAGCAATAGATCTCTTTTCTGAAAGAAAATCACAAATATCAAATATAAATAGTTATTGCTGCCTTCAAATTAATGGTTTTTATTTCATGTATATAATATAGTACAAGACAAGAACAGCTAACAATGAATAGACCAAATGATTCAGGAGGTTCATATGGCAAATATAAGATTATCACAGAATCAGTCATACCATAGCTTCTTCTTCAGTTTCATCATGTTGGAAGGATTCCTTCACTGGTGGTTTTTACTCATAGATGTAGCCTGCCATGTTTAATTTATTTTTGATAAACTACAATTCTAAAAGGCTATTTGAAACACCAGTACTTTCATTTAATATTAACCTTGTGTTATATGTAATGACCATTTAGTTTTCAAGTAAGAAAGTTTTACAGTATTAAGGTCAAAACTATGGTATTTAATCTAAGCGATGTACCTCATTTTTCTCCCTGAATTCTCAAATTTTGTTAGAGAGAGCCACATTATATAATAGCAGCTAAATTCATAAATTCTATTTCAAATCAAATACAATTTTATTAAATTACTAACTCGAAAAACCTTGACTAGAGTAGTGAATTTAATACATAATAATAAATGATATTATGCACTATCTGAAAAAGCTATAAATTAAATGACTCAGCAGCTTCATTAGTCTTGTATCAAGGGCTCAGAGGCTAATGATCTCACGAATATCTAGACAGAGACAAGCAGAGAAAGGGAGAACACTTCTTTACAATGCTGTCATCCTGAAGCAATGTGCAGTATGATTAAGTAGTTATTGACGAGAAATGTTAAACACTCTAGTCTAATTTATGTATATGCTCTCAAAGTCAGATTGATAAAAACTTCACTCTAGTTTTATGTATTACCTACCTCCTAGAGTCAAATTGCTAAAACGTGAGGTGTTTTGGCTTGAATTATATCAAAACTTCTCACGACTAGTAGAATAGAGAGTAAAAGTTGTTTCTCATAAAAGTTAAGTTATATCTTCTTAGAACATTTGGCTAGAACTTGTCACAGTGGATTGACTGTGGTTTAAATTGAATGTTATTATATAAGCCTTTAATAAAGATGTGAATGCAAATCATTTCAGAACAAGGAATCTAAACTAAAGTTAATTTTAGTTTCCCTTCATCATTTTAAATTATTGTTTCCTAGCATCGGAGCTATTAAACCAGTAAGGCTTTTCTGATGTCTTGTGCAAATGACAAATACCAGTGTTTTCAAATGTGTTTGCAAACAATGATAAACAATAAAGACAACTTCCTGTAATCCCAAAAGCCAACAAAGAAGAAAAATTATTTCAGCAGCATATGGCAGAAATAGGTTTTTCTGGCACAGAAGAAAAAATAAATGATTGACAATAGATTCAATTTATGAACATATGCATGGAAAATGTGTGATAACTCAGTAATTAAATTGTAGACAATAGCACACTCCCAAGTGTAAAATGGCACATAATGTTATCAACAGCTTGGTGAAATCATCTGGCTTGACACATCATCCAGAATATGATAAAATAGGTAAGGATAAATTGATTTTTTTTTCAAGCTGCGTAAACAGAAGATAAGGAACAAAATAAGAGAATATTATTATTCAATAATTACTGATATTTTTTTATTTTTAATTAAACCATTTAGTTACCTGCTCTTTCTAAGAATGATTAATAAATGAAGAACACAATATCAAAATAAAAATTTTTTTCTGTTATCTATAATGGCAGAATACTTCCATGCCTGGCAAATAAATTTGTTTAATTAGCCAAGATTGCTCAAAGGAGACTTCACAGTGGATCTGAACTGGCTTTGCCTATCAATTCTATCATTTATTATCAGAAAAAAATAAGTATAAGTTACTTATATCTCTCTGAACTCCATATATAATTTTTTATCTTAATATGGAGATATCATCATCAAACATAGACATTGAGCTATTGTGAGAATTAAAATATCACATATTAAAACGTGTTACATACTAGTTGCTCAATAATTGTTAAGCCTGTCTTTTTACATTTCTACATATACAAATAATCCAATAAATAATTATGCAATAAGATTTATTGTAAAACTAGATTCATTGGTTTAGTTTATCCACTCTGGGCTAGTTTCTGTGCATGATTACATTAGTAGGTTTCTGATAAAATCAAATGGAATAAAAGAAACAAACAACAAAAAGCCCAAAATCTAAATTAGAGATAGTTCTTATTTGGACATTATTCATACAAGTATTATCTGCTGCCTGGAAGATTCAAACAAGTATATTTCCGGTGTTTGTTTTATTTTTTGTCAGAGAGATATTTTTTGATCCTTTAGAGCCATTCTAGTTGAATTTGTTCTTAATGGGCTTCTTTAATTTGGAATCTTGAAAAAAAGTAGAATTAATTCATAAATATCTGAACCATAATTTCACAATGTATGGATGGACTTATATGCAGTTATTATCAGTATATTTTGAAACATAAATTTATTCTATTTATATTCTAATTCTGTAATACATTTTACAGTGAATGTAACCTCATCATTAGAAATTACATTTACTTTACACATGAATAGCTCCTGTCTTAGTATTACCTTCTTAACTTTCACACATGTACTTTACCAGCTGATAGTCTTTTGATGTATACAAACTATAGAGAATTTCTGCATTAGCGATTTCTCATGCATGAATATTTTTGGCTTAGATGATTTCGCTTATTAAATATCTTTTTAAATTTTATGTTTCTTTATGTGTAGAAATTGTCTCTCTTTTTTTTTCATACTGGTAAATGGAGTCTTCTTCTTGTTAATGTGGCATACAACACATATTTTTATTGATTGAGTTCCTTCACCACATTAATCCGTGCTGACTTTGTTTACCTCCTCTCTTTTTTGCCAACTCCAGACTGATCAGCAAATCCTATGGCTGTACTTTTGAAATACACACGGAATCTTACTCTTTTCACCACCACCACTATTAACACCTTTGTCCAAATCTCTATCACCACTGTCTCATAATAGCCTCCTACTGCATTCCTTGGTACCACCTTTGGACTTGTATAGTCCATCTTCCACACAATGGCTCAAGTAATCCTTTTAAAATGTAACTCATATTATGTCACTTTTCTGCTTAAAATACTTTAATGGCTTTCGCTTTTTTCCTGAATGAAAGTTCAACTTTTTACCAGTTGCTTCAGTAAATGACCTCAACTTTTGGACAAATTCTTTTGATTCTAGTTCTCCTTCTAATTGATGAAATGATGTAATTTATATGATCACATTTCTTTTGCTTTTAGCAAAACCATAAAAAAAAGTAAAATCCGACAATAAGATGGGAGAAAACAAGTAAAACTAGTAATTAATTCTATCGTGTGTTCTCAGTTCAGCAGTGTGAAAAATAGTATAAAAAATAGGTCATATCATGTCATTTTCTTCACTCAAACCACTAGTTATTGTGAATATTAAAAAGCATATCTTTTAAATTCTAATTAACATTTCTGGGCCTCATTTTCCTGTTTGTTAAGATATGATAATTTCTGTATTTTTTAAAATTTTCCTCATAGGATACAGTTCTACAACTCTCTCTATATAAAATATTTCAGGTTAAATCTTATATTTACTAGAAATAAAAATAAAGCAATTTTATGTTTCTAATAATACCAGAAGCAGAATGATAGATTAAAAAATAATTTTCGAATCACGTTTTACTCTTAATTTCACAGAAAACATAGGAAGGAGGCCAAAAAGTTAACTCCATATAAAAACAAATATGAATTTTTAAACATAATCAACACATGCTTTCAATATCAAGCCCCGTTTGAACGTTATATGTAAGGCTGCGTGTTTTTCAACATTACGTATGAAACTCTTATCATGTCAACAAAATGAAGTCTACTAGCCCAAATAAATACTGATATCATTATATGTGAGGAAATCATTGAATGTAAATGTATCTCATGCATAGCAGAGATGCTCATGCATAGCAGAAAATAGAATATTAAAAAAATACAAACATAAGAAAATATTTCATTTGCATAACTGCAAAGTGCTTATACAGAGTATTTTCAAAGTATTGAGGCTGTGTCCACTTCTAGCCAGAATAATTTTCGCAACTCAAGCCCCTTTGACAGCATCTGTTGAAATACTTCATGTCAAATAATTCACTTTTAAAAAGAGCTCATTACATATTCATATTCTTTCACCACAGAAAATAATTTTTTTCTCTTTGTATTTAATTAAATCACATATTAAAGTAAAGCTCATTATTCCAGTAATCTGAATATGTTTACTTTTATTTTTTTCTTTACTATATATGGGGAAATATAAAATTTACAAAAGCAATGCTGTTGCTTACTGAAAATATATCTCATTCCTGATTCTCTCAATGGCTTTAAATTCATTCTGACATGCAAATCCCTGAGGTTAAAATCCTATTTAAAGTTCACGTTTGAGTTTATAATGGTTTCGCTTCTGTGCTGATTTAGAATTAATAAGAATTTGAAATAAAAAGAACATATAACCTTTTACATCTAAAACAGGTTGCATAATGTTTGTAATTAAGAAGCATCACTCCATAGGTAAATGACATTCTGCAAGACAGTTTTATAGCATCATTAATATCAATGCTAAATGTCAAAGTACCCAAATGTCAAAGCATGTTCTTTACCTTCCACATACTCTCCTTATAACAAATGGTGTCGCACTTGTGAATTGATAACGAAGTCATCCTGGAATTTAGAAAAGAATTCACAGGCACATAATGAAGGAGTTAAATTATCATTCTAATTTATACGGGACCTCCCCAAATACTGTGTTTCAAAAAGTTGAACTTTTAGCTGAGCCAGCAGTGTCAGTAAGGGTGTCATGACATTTAAATATTTGTTTTGCCAGTCAGAAATAAGATTGACCTAACAATTTGCTGAGCATGGATTCAACTCAAACTACCTAGCTATGAGGGTTATTGGTAACAGTTTTGCGGAATGAATGCTCAATTGGAGAAGAGACCGAGTTAATCACACTATGTTTAGAACTTCATCACTGTCCATTATTTCATTTCATTTCAATAACTGAAACTTACTCTAATGCATGTCTCTTTGTATATTCTCCAATATAGGCCATTTCTGTCCTTCTTTTCAAATATTCCTGCCAAGAGGAAACATTAATAGTGTTTTTTATGGCACCTACTCCTCAGTCTCAAAAATTGTTCTGCTATTCCTACTTAGCAAACAGTCTTTCTTTTTGAAGGTCTTTCACACCATACTAACCCCTGACATCACAAGGAACTTTATAGTCTTCCTCCCTTCTTCCCTCCCTTCCTTCCTTTCTTTCTTCTGTTTATCCTTCCAGATACTCCTTCTCCATAAAAAGTTGAATTTCAACTCTTAAACACTGTAGCATTTTCTATCTACTTTATTAGCACATACGTGCCTGAATTAAACCATTAATCATTATGTGCCTACTTTGTACCAAGAAAATATTCACTTTCATTATTGGTTTGTATGCTCATCGTGAACTTCTTATATTCAGATTTACCTAAATGGCCTTTAAATCTCCATTTCTGCCTCATGGAGATTCTCGTTAGTTATTCAATTAATATTTATTGAAGTAAATCTATCTTGTTTAAAACAATGCTAATGATGTTATTAATAGTACCACTATTAAGTTTGTTAATATACCTAGATTTCAAATTATCCTAAAACAAGTTTTTATCACTTGCATCAAGCAAAATAGATAATTAAAGTCTCATGAAAGAAAATCAATAGTATCTTTGTCACATATATCTCATATTCATATAATGAAATGAATATGAATTCTAATAGTATAGCTATCATATTTATTGTCACCAAGAAAGGCAGAATTATAATGCTGGGGAGAACAATATTTGCTTTTTAAATGTCTGCTGTCAAATGTTCCAAATCAATGAACATTGGCCGTGACAGAATGCTGAGGCCCTGAATAACCTTTGTCCCTAACATGAGTCTGTAGTGCTTCTGAATTGGTGACAAAAGTCTAGCGGATCTTAACCTCTTCGTAAAGCCCTCCCTCCTTGATGATGACTGTTCCTCACCACTCCTGAAAATCACAAGCCTTTTTCCCTTTGCTCCTTAAAGTAGATATAATAAATTACTCACAAGGAAAAAAAAAATACTTTAAAAGTATATTTCTAAGAAAGGAAATAGCTACCATCAACGTTTAGAAAATGGACACTGGATACTCTTAAATTTCTACTTCAACCGGACACAATTGTTAAAACTTTGACAATCCAAAGAATCGCACTTCTCTTGTAAAAGTCAAAGGAAATAGGTTGCTGAAGGTGAAAGAAAAAAATTCATTTCTAAGGTAATAGAGAAGCATGAAGAAAATACTAGGGCTGATTCTAGGTCATTGGCTAATGCATATTTTTTATGATATTTATATGAAAGCTTTATTTGTCCATATGTAAAATTATTACTGTTCATGATACAAGTTAAGGGGGCTTATTTTTGCTCTATACATTTACATTTCATTTGCTTATATGGTGAGCTATTAAATGATTCTTCCATGGCCATGCTACAAAAAGATTCTACATTTGACATGTGTTTTAAAGCACCTACCCAGGCTTCAAGCATAGACTGTCACAAGCAAAATTAAGCTTGTCTCATCAAGCAATTCCTGGTGGGCATGGGATCAAGACTCTGCCCTATGCTCTCTGTCTGATGCCTTTGGCTGGAATCCCAGATACTGCTTTCTTTTATTGTGAAAACAGTGAGGCTCTGAGAAAACTTTGAAGTGATGTTGAAGGAATAGAAGAGAAAATGCTGTATAAATCTTCAGCCTGTGAGGTAGCCAACTAGAAAAGCAGAATGTTAGTTTTCTAACAAGATATGGAACTGACTCTAAATAAGCTTTTGTTGACTAATTTCATAGTTCAAATGAGAAAATATAGCCTGGGTTACAAGCAATTGACTACTAAATAATAAAGAAACGTGGTATTATCTAGTTATAATGATCAATTTTAGAAGATCCTGAAATTAGATATTGGAACACATTGTACTTTTCAAAAAGTTAAAACCTAAAGGTAGATTTTCAGTTTTAATGTTCTTTGAAGTCATTCTGCGAATGTGGTAGAGGAGATATAGATTTTAAAAAACCAACTGCTATTAAAACAACCTGAATTAACAGGATTTGAAGTTTCTACTCATTGATAAAGAGAACTGGAAAGAGTGTGTGGTCTAATAACAACAAAACAACATTAAAATATTCAAATTCACAAATTTTGTTGAGTTCCTCAGAGAGCTAAGGTTGCAGGACAACCAACCAGCATGTAATCTAAGAGACAGCCACCCCAAGGGAGAGACAGGATGTGAACATTTGTTTACTTGGAGATGAAACAATCAGACCCAGACCAATAAGGAAAATTCAGCAAGAATAGCTAAGAAGTTGAAGGAAAATAATTGTAGGCTAAAGAAAGAATGTAGATAGAGAACCTGGGGGCTACAAATATAAAGGGTGTTTGTATCTTATCTCTAAGCATTTCTATGTAATGTAGACATTTTATTTTGACTTATATTTGCCCACATCAGTTCCAAAGATGTTCCCTATTGAAAGAATAGTAGCAAACAATCTTGTGAAAGTTATATAAAGCTTGAAAGTTAAGAAAATTAATCTTTGAATAAGTTCAGACGTGGAGAAATATACCTAAGATATACTACCTTAGTGATATTTACAGATTGAATATTTGTAAGTCAAATAATATTTTTTCTCTGGCCATATTTTACTCACACAATAATTTTTGAAAGATCTATTAATGTTTCTTATTACTTTGAAGTAGAAAGATTTAATAATCTAGTTTGTTTCAGGAGCTTGATTATTACTCTAACTATGCTTATAGCAAATACTTATTTTGTTTGTAAAGTCCAATATCTTTCACTGCTGTACTATGTCATTCGTGTCACTGTCATGAGCTATCAGAAAATCATTTCTGTCCTTCATAGTTTTGGATCAACTGTCTGTTCTACTTTGACCATGGAGACCTGACGACGATGTAGCATTTGACCAAGGAAACAACTTGTTCATTTTTATTCCTTCTTCAGAGAATTGCTTTTTTTTTTTTTTTCATATTGGCAGGAAAGGAGAATGCTGACCAGATAATAGTGAATCAGAATCAAAGACAACCAAAATATTTTTGACCTCTTAGTGCCAAATTTCTTTAATAATTTATTTTCTTCTTCCTTATCATCATTACTTTACTGCTTCAAAGATGCCACTTTAATAAGCCTTCAGTTTCATGTTATACTCTAAAAAGTTTGGCTCTAAATAAGAATAATTAATCATAATAAATATAACTAAATTCAAGAGGTATTATCTGTAAAAGTTTTTGCAGCTAACTCTTTTTAATAAGTTTTATATAATCTAGAGTCTAGAATTTGTTTTTAGTGCAAGCTTTTTTATTTAATATATATTTATAAAATCTTTGAAGACAACAGAAAAAAATTAAGTGATATTCATAAGACTCATGAACATTTGTATTTTCTTAAAGATTTTCCTGAATTCATTTAAGCATTTATTTTCAATAGGAGACAGACCTATATGAAATTGCAAGTTCATTAATTTTTAAGATGGGGGTTTATTTTTCTTTCCTATGTCCAGACCTTCTTAGTATAAAAAGAGTTGCAATTGGCATAATAATGTACAAAACTTGGCGAACAATGTATTAATCTGTTTGGCAATGTACCAAATTACATCAAAACCTCCATGCCAAACGTTAATGCTTTTTGTGCTTATAGTGATGTCTTTTAATTTGTCATAATGGCAGAAACAAATCTGTTAGCATGTAATGGTTCTTTACTATGTAACAAACAGTAATGTTCTAACTTTGTTACATCTGTCTGCTAAACCATTGATAGCCACTAATTCATCCTGGTCGGTTTTGTTGTTTTTACAATGTTACATTATGGTGTTTTGCTGTACAGGAACACACACATCACAGGATGACTTTTACATAGACGAAATGTTCCATATTAATTTCATTATAGTTGTCAGAGGCTAGTTCTCTGGATTATGACTGACTTGTATAGAAGTTTAAAGACCTTTTTTTGTACTAAAGAATTCTCCATTGATTAAACATCATGCAATGGCTTTACTTCTAATATTAGAAATTTTATTAATTACTTGATGGTCATAATGGAAGATGTGGTGCAATTATTCTTTGATCTATTTTTACATAGGAGCAACAGCTAATGTTTATGGCACTTTTTTCCCAAAAAGATTAAATTATTTACTTATCCTTTCAGTTATTCATCACTAACATCACATATTTCTACAATGCTTTAGAGTTGACAGTTTTCAATGGCATTTTAATCATTCGGTCCCCACAAAGATTTTATAGCCAGGTGGCAAAATAGTAATTGGGTTCAGCTTGGCTGAATTTCAGTCTTTTCACTATATTTTGCCTCTTTTTAAGAAAAAAAAAATTTGAAATATGTTACATATATTATTTTCTTATCTAGTTTATATTTGGAGGATTTGCGGACAACTAAAATAAGTCAAGTCAGAAAAAGCTTTATATAGTTGTTTGATACAACGTATGGCATCAGGGACATTATGATGGCCTGTCTCCACCTCTCCAGTTATTCTTCTGCTGACTCAGATGATGCTGCTGGAATTTCATACGTATCAGGGCATACTTATACTTATCCTGTCTTTAGAAAGCATGGCATGCAAATGTATCACAGCCTAGCATATCTGAATTTACGCTAATATATAAATTAATAATTGACCAACCTAGTTACATATCAGTCAATGGTAGAGGTATTTTTGTTTGTTTGTTTGTTTTTAACATATTGATGACCACATCCAGACATGTGGAGTTAAAAATTGGATGAGGAGTTGGGAAGCTGGACAGAAAAAGTATCAAAACAAAATATGTACCATACAAAGTTAATTAGCTAAGGAAGACTATTCAAAGCAATTGCCCAAAAGAAGAGAGATTGAATTCAAATCCACTGAAACAAAAAGCAAGAGAATTTTTAAGAACTAAGGTGGGGAGCATTGTAAGTACCTGTATTTGCCCATTGACCTTGCCCAGAGAGAAAATAAACTTTCTCAGATAGTCAGAAAAAAGATAGTTTTACCACTTGCAGCAAGTTACCTGCCAAAGTTAAGCTCCTCCTCTCCCACTGACACGCTAGTATAGGTGTATTATCTTCCTTGAAAATTACATTCAAAAGAGATGGCTTTCGGGTCTTTGAGAAAAACATTATAGGTTTGTAAAACTGTCAAGAGGATATATGGAAGATATAATTCGGTGATCGTTTTTAGATTATAAAAAAATAATAATATTAAGGCTCAGAAAAAACTATTCTAGGCAATTATTTAAAACTAAAAGATTATATTATGATTTACTTAAACAACTTTTAAAGTGAGTTTTATTCTGAGGAATATTTACTAAAATGTTCAAGTTCTTATTTTCCTAATTAAAGTATTGTTTCACATTCTTTAGACTTTTCCATTTCATATACTGTGAGATTGCAATCTTAAGTCCTATGGAATTTAATAAACTTACCATTTACTTACAATAAATTAAAAATTGTAAGACTACTGTAATGAAATAATTAATATGTCTCACCAATTGAATAATTTACTACTAATAAGTGACCCACTGAATCTGAATGAACGTGCAGATATGTCCAATAAGGTGACCACATTTGCACATCATTAATATTTTAATGGTTCGGTCAAATATTAGGGGTTTTCATGGCAATATAAATCTGTTTCTCCTCTAAAGCTGTAGGGGCATTCAAAAAAAAATGCTTTTACATTTATGTATTGTCCTGGCAGCATAAAATGTGGTTATATATATGTGTAATCAAATATTTAGAAATACAAAACTATATGACAAAACTTAGCTGATCATTGAGACTGAGCACAATATGAATGAAGAAAACAAGGTCATTTGTGTGTGTGAACAATTTAAAAGTAGACAAATATACACATTTTCCTTTCATGAAGTTCTGAATTTAAAGAGAAATTAATAATTGTTCTTTTATTAAAAAATGATAATACAGGCTCCAGAATATGTCTTTCAAATTATTTCAATACATAAATGTGTTCTTTCCTGCTACCACTCATGAAAATAAGAGGAAGAAGAAAAAAGCATATTCTTTTTTTGTTCTTTAAAAAAACTGAGTTTCTTATGGTTCCTCCTTGGTTTTCCTATTCATTAGAGAGCCTATGAGGAAACTAATAGTATTTTGAATGGCCCAGGGAATGTTTTACATGTAAGGGTTCAAGATAAATCATAATTAGAAAACCTTATTTTCAAGAAGTGACCTTTTTTAAAGATGTTATATTTTAAGAACAGTTTTAGGTTCATAGAAAAACTGACAAGAAAGTACAGAGATTTCTCCTATATACTCAGCCCCCACCCATGTATAGCCACCCCCATTGTCAACATGCCCCACCAGAGTGGTTATGTGTCAACAATTGATGAACTGACATTAACATGTCATAATCACCCACATTCCATAATTTAATTAGGGTTCATTGTTGGTATTGTACATTCTATGGATTTGAACATCCATCATTATGGTATTATACAAGTGTTAGGCAGCTAGTCGGACATGAGCGACAGAGGGAGCAAAGGAAGAGGGGCCCAGCCTAGAGACCACCCAAAGAACATCCTATTGGTAGTTAGAGAATCTCTTCAGCATCCCCAGAGTCAAGGGGCAGGAGAGTCATAGTCTTAGCTGGCCTAATCCGGCTACAGATGCCTGCGCAGAAGATCATTATAATACTATGTTTATGCCTGGAAGTTCATGAATCTAATTATAACAGACTGTATTCTGGGTATGCATATGCACACTAGGCAAAGTTATATAGCAGCCAGGTGTCAAACAAAACGACCGCTTGCCAATCACCTGGGAATGAATGCCTTTGGAACGACCCCATCACGGCTCAAAGATAAGGCAGACATTCTGGGCCTTTT
>NW_011888936.1:4314306-4323935 GCF_000151845.1 Pteropus vampyrus
TGTGTTCTTCGAAGATTTAGAAAAGATACACACACAGACATGCACAGAACAAGATTTACCATCTATCTTGGGGGTTAGGGGGTGGGCATAACAAATACAAGGTAAGTGGACAAAATATGTGAAACGAAGATTTTCAGTTATTGGATACCAGGCAATACAGGTGCATAGTGCCTCAGAAAGAAGGAACAAACAATATAAGCTCCATGATTGTACCATTTTATTGCCTGAAGAAAGACATAAGTCCTGGAGAGACCTCAGTGGATCCTAGTCAGCTCCCTGAGATGAACAGATGTTATGGGGGCACCAGATGACCAAAGGGGCCAACATTCAGAAGCCAAAGTACCAGAGAAAAGAAAGCTGTACCAGATATCTGCAAAGGAACCCCATGGAGTCTTCATCCAGGTACCGAACAGCACACGTGTATAAGAGATATACCAGACGTGGGAAAAGAATCATCCAAAAAGAATAAAGGAAGAACTGCTGGGGGACAGAAAGGGTTGAAAAAATCTGTTACCACCAGTCAGATTGGACAGCTTTGAAATTCGTGGAGACTATGGATGCTCATTAGGACAATATAATAATCCTCAAGATTTATGCACTCGTTATATAAGTGCTATAAAATATATGGAACAAAATCCAATAGTATTGACAGAAACCTACAAATCCATACCTGAAATGAGAGATTTTGACACTCCTCTCAATAACTGATAAAACAAGTGAACTGAAAATTAATAAGGATTAGAACACTACAACAACACTATAAACCTGCTTTAACTAACATTTTGTTAAGGAGTTTTGTGTTTATATTCATGAGGGATATACATCTATAGTATTTTGGGGTACTATCTTTATCTTGTTTTGCTATCAAGGTAATATTGGCTTCATAAAATGAATTGGAGCATTTTTCTTCTTTTTAGATTTTTGAAAGACATTATGTAGAATTTGTGTTAATTCTTATTTAAACAATAGGTAGAATTAACCAATGAGATCATCTGGGCCTGAGGATTTGTTTTTGGGGAGTTTTTAAATTATGAGTTTAATTTCCTTTCATGGTGTTAGGAAGCTATTAAAATTATCTATTTTATATAGGGATTGTTGTGAGAGTTTTCCTTTTTCAAGGAATTGGACCATTTGTCTAAGCTGTCAAATTTTTGTTTGCAGAGTTGTTTTTGTACTTCTTTAATATCCTTTTGATATCTGCAGATTCTACAGTGATATTCACTACTTCATTTCTGATATTGGTAATTTGTGTCTCTCCTCTGTTTCTCAGTCCTACTAGAGATTTATCTGTTTTATTGATTTTATTAAAGAACTAACTTTTTCATTGACTTTCTATATGGTTTATCAGTTTTAAGTTTCAATCAATGTCACTCCAATAATTTTTAATAAAAAATTCAATAATTTTGCTACTATCATTATTATTTATTTGTTTTGCTTTCTTTGAGTTTATTTTGCTTTTCTTTATCTACCTACTTGAGGTGGGAACTTTGATTGATTTAAGACCTTTCCTATTTTCTAATGTATGTATTTAGGGCTATTTTTTTTTCAGTACTGTTTACTCTGTCCAAAAAGTTTTAAAATGTTGTATATTTATTTTAATTCAGTTCAGTGTATTTTTTTTTTTATTTTACTTTATTTGAGATGTCTTCATGCACATATTATTTAGAAGTATGTTGTTTAGTTTCCAAGTGTTTGGAGATTTTCCTCTTTTTTTGTTGTTATTTATTTCTGTTCTGATCCCATTGTGATCAGAGAACACACTCTGTATGATTTCAATTCTTTTAAATTTGTGGTTTTATTAGATTCTGTTATAAATTACATAGGTACTTGGAAATAATGTTTATTCTGCTGTTTTAGGGTTAGAGTGTTTCATAAATGTTGATTAGATTCTCTCGATCAATGATGTTGAATTTTTTTATATCCTTGATGATTTTCTGTATAATTTTTCTATTAGTTATTGAGAGAGGAGTATTAAAGTCTCTAATGACAATTGTGGATTTATTTATATCTCCAGTTATTATTTCTCATATACATATATTTATCCCTGCTGTTTGATGAATAGACACTTAGAATTGCTGTTTTCTTTATGTTTGACTCTTTTATCATTATATAATGCTGCTCTTAATATTGGTAATTTCTTTTGCTCTGGTCTATTTAATATTAATATAGCCACTCCTACTCTCCTTTGCTTAACGTTGATGTGATATACATTTTTCCATCATTTTATATTCAAACTACCAATATCATTATATTCGAAATATATTTCTTATAAGCAACATATATTTGAGTCCTGTTCTTTAATCCGCTTTGCCGATCTCTGTTTTTTGAGGGGTATATATAGGCCATTTACATTTAATATAATTATTGATATGTTAGGCCTTATGTTTGTCATTTTATTTTTGTTTTCTCTTTGTTCTTTTTGTTTTTCTGTCTCTGTTTTTTTCCCCTGCCTTTTCCTGAGTTCCTTGATTATTTTTTTGAATTCCATTTTGATTTACTTTTAGTCTTTTTGAGTGCATCTCTTTGTCATTCTTCGTGGTTACTCTAGCTGTTAGATAATATATTCATTTCTTATCACAGTTCACTGCTATTGTCATTTCACCAATTGAGAGAGTACTTCCCTGTGTTCATTTACTTTCTTCCTTTTGTAATATGATTGCCTTAAATATTTCCTCCACAAGCATTTAGAACCACACTAGACAGTTATACTTTTTTACTTCACTTTTAATATATGATTTTTAAAGATCAAGATAAAAAGAAAATATTATTTTATTTACTCATGTTTTATGTACTATTTTTCTTTCTTCTTAATATTCCATTTTCTTTATTCATCCTTTCTTATTAAAGAACTTTGTTTATCCTTTTCTTTTTATGATAGATCTGCAATTGAAAAGTTCTCCTAGTTTTTCTTTATTTGAGAAAATCTTAATTTCTTCTGTTACTGAAAGATATTTTTACTGTGTATACAATTCTAGGTTGATAGAGTTTATTTTTATTTTTATTATTTTTTAACCAGAATTTGAAATATACTGTGTTACTTCCTCTATCCTCAGTCACTTCTGATTAGAAATCTATTGTCATTCTAATTGTATTTCCCTCAATAGATAAGATAATTTTCTCTGGAAGCTTTTAAGACTTTTTCTTTCATTTTCAGAAGTTTAAATATCACATGTTGTAGCATGGATTTCTTTCATATTATTCTGTTTGGATTTCTTTAGCTTTTTGAATCTGTACGTTATTTATTTAGCCCAATTTGAGGAGGGTTTAGCCAATATTTCCGCAAGTACTTTTTCAACCTGTACTTTTCTAGATTTCAATATTTGAGTCACATTGTATATTTTGTTGCAAAAGATGTTGCATATTTTGTTACAGTACCACAGATCCACAAGTCTCTGTTATTTTCAGTCTGTTTTCCCTATTATTCCAATTTTGTAATTTCTCCTGTTCTGTGATACAGTTCATTAATTCTTTTGTCTTTTCAATTCTGCTATTGAGTCAATCCATTGATTTTTTAAAATTTTAATTTATTGTATTTTTCAGTTCTAAAATATTTGTTTCTTCCCATTGAAACATTTTTAATATAGCTTCTGTAAGATATTTATCAGATAAATCTAACATTTCAGTCATTCAATGTTGATATCTATTGATTGTCTTTTTCCATTCAGTTTGAAAATTCCCTGGTTCTTCATATGGTGAGTGAGTTTCTATTGAAATTTAGACAGTGTAGGTATTATATTATAAGAACGTGTCTTATTTGAACTTTGGTTTTAACTATCTTCCTTTGACATCACTCTATCAGGGCAAAGTGAATGGCACCATCATGTTACATCCAGTTCAGGATAATACTGCAGGTTTTCCTCTAGGTCGCCATCGCCGTCCAGGGTGAGAGGGCTCCTCCTTACTGCTGGCGTGGGTGGGATTTTTGGTCTCCATGTTGTCTTTGTGGTGGTGATGGCTTTGTTAATGTCAGGTGATAATGAGAGTCCTGGCTTTCCACTAGTCTTCCTCTGACACAACTCACGTGGAGAGGGGTAAGGATATCTCATCACCGCCAAAAGGATTAGTCCAGACTTTCTATGTGGTCACACTAACATCACACAAATAAGGCTCATTCAGAGGAAATGAAATTCCCTATTCTCTGTTTAACTTTTAGGGCACCACTCTTGCAAGGGTTTAAAGAATTTTGTTATAGCTTCATGAATGTGGAAGTCTAGGATCAGTACTTGCTCTTTGCTAGTATGGATAGGGATAGAACCAAAGGTTTTTCTGTGCTGTTTGACTAGATTAGAACAGTTATTATTTAAGTTTTATGTCTTGCTAGGCTGTTTCTTGATCCTTTAGCTAGAGAAAGCAGCTTTGGCTGGGGTGGTTTTCTGGGCCTGTTGATGTTTCCAAGTTGCAGCTTGTTCAACTCTAAGTCTAAGATATATTAGGAAAAGAGAGAAAATATTTTTGCATTTTTTCTTGAGTCCAAAGTCTCTAGGCAATATTCCTTCTATCTTTCACAGTTTCATAGTTTGCATTTGATTTTAAACAATCTGTGGTTTACAATTTTTAAATCTTTTTAATTCTTGAATATTGTTAAAATATTGCAATGTTATATACTGTTATCTTCCAACTACTTTTCTAATGCCTTATTTACTATTACATTCATTAATCGCCTAATGATATTTTAGGCTGTCTTATATTTATCAGCTGCTACATCTTTGGACCTGGAGACATGGAAACTGATTGATTAGTTATCATAGACATGTAAGATACATTCAAATACATGCCTAAACCCATTACTTAGCACCATTAAATAATTCCCTAATGAAAGAATTTTACAAAGAATTAAATAAGTACAAATACTATCAGATTAAATTATTATGATCTTATATGCTTTATTATCTGTCTCATTATATTTCTAAGTACTTTCTGTTGCTCTACCTTTCCTTATAGATCTCTTTCTTCCTTGATGCTTTCCTAAAGCATTTTAAAATCAATTTAAGATTTTAGCTACATATTTATGAGTTTGTTTTTATTCTTTTTTTTTTTTTTTGGTAACAGAAGTAAATAAATGCCTTCCAATATACTTGAAGACATTTGCAAGTTTAAATACAAAGTAAGGAAGCAACTTTTGGTTTTGGGTCATTGTTTTCAAATTATATTTGTATCTTTATATTATTATTTAATTTGTTGTGAACACATTCACAGTAATGACACCTGACAGCTGGTATCAGACTTAAAAAAGTGTTGTGTTTATTATAGACCTTGCCAGAAACATTTTAATGACTATCATTTCACAGTGGAACATATCAGATTACTTTGAGTTGGATATGAAAGAAAAAAAGAAATAGTAGCATGAAGAAAATAGAAAATGTAGGGCAATTTGACATTCAATGATAGACATTATGTCTGAGATCAATATTTTTCTTTAAAAGTCTTGTGTAAGCATCAAATGTTTACCTTAGCACTGAATAGTTTGTACACATTTAGAAACAGAATAATAGTATGCAAAAATAACATACACATTTTGAAAAGTTAAATCACTTGAAGCTACACTTTAATTTTTTAAAAATATATTAGGAGTTGATAACATTTGAGAATTTTTAAGTTAGGATTATAGTTATTTGATTTACTTTCTGATATCCACAATGAAACACAAGAATTTTATTTCGCTTATAAAAATAAAAAAATTTAATTGAAAACTAAAGCACTATTGTTTCAAATGTCATTGATTGACAGTAAGTTTCTAATGCATAGCTGTCAAAAAAGGTCATTATCTGAGGTGTTTTAATTATAAAGAGAGAATCTGAGGAAAAACAAGATCTTATTTTGCAACTTTTTATTAGTATTTCTGTGACTATTCATATGAAAATTTTAAGGTAGTTAAAATCTTGCATAAATTAAAGCAATACTAAAATTCAAGGTATTTTACAGTCTCCTCTCTAATTTTATGGGTTATTTTTATTATTTATAAGTAAAATGGTATAACAAATAAGTGATAGTCTAAGAATGGACCCTAGGAAATATGAGAGTACAAGATTAGAATGAGGGAAAGTCCACAAGAAAGTTAAGTACTTGCCACTATGATGTGCGCTAATGCCAGTGTTGCAATCTCTATATTGCTAAATCTCATTTAAAAATATTAAAATGTGCCTAATTATCTCCTCTTGTGGAGAGAAGAAGTCCTATAGAAGTAAGGTGTTATTTTGATAAGTCGTATTAAAAAGAGAAACTTTGAGAAAAGGGGGAAATAAAATTTGTATATACAATCATGAGTCAACTGTACAAATCTGATGACTTTCTTAAAATATGTACTAAACTGTTAAGAAAGTGGAGGCATATCAGAGTTCTGTGAGCATTGTGATAATTATTTTGTAAATTTAAACACGTAATTAAGTAACCCAGATAAGCTCCCCTTTTTAAATTTTTTTTTCCTTTTTTTTTTAGATAATAGACTAGACTGTGAGCTTTTCAAGTATATTCCTAGCACAATGTTTGAACTACAGCAGACTCTCAATGAATGGTTTCTGGGTAAACACTATATTAGATTTTGTAGATCAGCCCACGAAGCATGCACTTCAACCCCCTTCTCCATAGTGTTCTTTTGCCATTGCAGCTGAGCTCTCAAAACAAAATTAGGCAGATTCTTTAACACAAAAGACTCACCATGTAATCTCAGTTAAGCCAAGCAGATGTATCCTCATGAGACTTGAAAGGCAAAAGTCAGAAATGTGGTATGGTAGCTGTGGAGTCATGCACCACTTACTGGCGAAGATGTGTTCTGATGAATGCATCATTAGGTGATTTCAACATTGTGCTAACATGGTAGAATATACTTGCATAAACCCAGATGGTGTAGCTGACTACTCACCTAGGCTATATGGCACAGACTATTGTTCCCAGGCTACAAGCTTATACAGCTTATTACTATGCAAAATAACATTAGATGAAATCGAGCACAGGAGAAAACAATGCAATCAAGAGATATGGCAAACAAGAGATCTGTGAGGATGGGGCCGGTATAAGGCAGCATACTATTTTACAGCAAACTTTCTTTTTATAAGTAGAAAAAGTACACTCTAAAATAACAATAAATGTATAATACAATAAATACATAAACCAGTAATAAAGTTGTTTATTAATATTATCAAGTACTATGTACTGTACATAATTTACGTGCTATAGTTTTACACAACTAGCAGTGAAGTAGGTTTCTTTACACCAGCATCACCACAAACATGTGAGTTGTGCCTTGTACTATCATGTTATGACAGCTAAGATGTCAGTAGACAATAGGAATTTTTTAGCTCCATTATCATCTTATGAGACCACTATCATATATGTGGGCATCTCTAACAAGTAATTTGTTGTTCTCTGATGCTCTAGGAGTCAAGTAATAGGTTTCCAGGGGAACAATACCAGTTATAGCTGGGCACTTCTGGCTGTGTCATTCCAGGTTGCTGCATTGTTTTGTAAGGTTCAGGTATTGCTATTAAGCATTCAGGATGTCTTTGAGAAGGTATATGTTCATAATGCTGTGTCTGCTATAGGAGGGAAATCTTTATCTAATTCATATGAATTTGCCCTCTGGGCTTTTCAGTGACCCTCATTACTAACAATATAGCATCCAATCTTGTTTATCTGGCCTTTCTAGAAATTTTGTAGGCAAACTAATATACTCCAGGCTATCCTTTTCTATTTAAATTATAAAATTGGATTCTGTTGTCTGCAACTAAGGGGCCTAACTGAAATGAAGCTCTTGCCCTTTTACTTCATGCCTGGTAGTAATGTTGCACCTCAGTGTGATTCTTTTTTGTTTTGTTTTTTTTTGTGTGTGTGTGTTTTTCGTGTTTCTACTTTGCTTACTTACAATATCTATATTAAAAGAAACAGTCTACAAAATTGGAAGTAGTTTTCTTGGTAGTCTTTCTCCTTCCTGTAACTCAGGGGAAAAAACATTCAGTATAAAATATTGCGTAAATGTTGATGCTGTATATTCTCACATTTTTTTATAAATTATTTTATTTGAGCTGAAATGAAAAATAAAATCCTGCATATGTAAGACCAAACAAAATACATAAATAACTATTTTTCTCCAGGAAATATTTGTTCCAGTAAGATGCCCTATAAATCATCCAAAATCACTTCCTTATCAAGACTACGGCTTCTACATTAGAACTAAACCAATAAACTTCTAGTTCATCAAAACTTGCTTCAAAACTCTTGCTTTGGACTCTCCCTCCCCATCTAGGACAGTACGTCATAAACTTCCCTCAATATCAGTAAATTCTTTACAATTTTAAGGTCTTCTTTACAAACGTTCAGCTCAAGATAAACAATGGCCCTTAAAATTCTCTGAGAAAGAAGAAAAAATATTTTTTTAGGAATTAGTGCAATTATAAAACAATATTTACTAATCTGTGTCCCTCATATATTCATTATAACTCAGAAAATAAAGTATATATTAGTAAATCTTCAACATTCCAAAGAGATGGCTTTCAGGGTTTTGAGAAAAAAAATTCCTGGGTCATAAAGCTGACTAAAGGCCAGTTGATGAATGGCCTCTTTAGTCTTTGAAAGGATTTATATACATCTTAAAGAGATGAGAAAAATACTTAAATTACAAGTTTTCTAAGGTTGATGATCTGATAAAAAGAAGGGTAGAAAAATCTTTTTTTCCATTTTCAATAGAGAGAACTAAGTCATCTATTTTTAATTTGTATTTGTCCATAGAGTGTCCATTTACAAAAAGCAGCATATAGACATGTAGATGTAAGAAACGTCCAAACCTATAGAGAATTTTTATACAAGTTTATTTGACCCAAACTGGCCACATACCCCAGGGAAGCAAGATTTCAAATTGTCTTGAGATTAAAGGTTTTGTGCCTTTGAAATTAAGGAGGGACAGTAACATGGAGGTAAGAGAAAGGAAGGCAGAGATTGGATTACAGGATAGGTTATGTGCTCTCTTGATGGTGGTTAAGAGTTATTTCAAAGGTGTGTTAACCCAGATATATAGAAACAATGGACAGGGCTTGCTTAAGGCAAAGATAAACCTTTTACTATATGCCTGGGGGTGACTACCCACCATGACCTGCCCAGGTAGGAATTTATGATCAGATCACCCTGTAAGGTTACTTTCTATAGAACCCCTTTTTCACCCACAGAACCAAAAGAACAGAAACTAATCTTTATAAGTAAGAAAGACTTGAAAGACACAAAAAAGCAGAATAACCTGAGGCTTTAAAAAGTATATGAAGATAACGAAAAGATTTTTCTTAACTATGAAACTAGTGGAAGGAAGGAAACAATTTCTTGAGAAAGACAATGATTGTTAAACTATTTCATAAGGAAAGACTCATGCAACAATAATTTTATGTTGACTTTTTTCTCTATCAAGGAATATAATCTTCAAAATCATAGAAGGCAACATCTAAGAGATTAAGGTACTTGTCTGTCTTTACAACACTCTATCCCTAAAGGCTGGCAGATTTTCTGGCACCTGATAGATGTTCAAATAATGTTTATTTATGAAATAAATGAAGGATTAGTACATTACAGTGCTTAGGCCATATTCCTTTGGGAGAGGGAGTCATTTTAAGCCTGTGATTGACATCAGAGTTGTATTTTAAAGATCTTTT
>NW_011888936.1:4323985-4333743 GCF_000151845.1 Pteropus vampyrus
TGTAGATGTAAGAAACGTCCAAACCTATAGAGAATTTTTATACAAGTTTATTTGACCCAAACTGGCCACATACCCCAGGGAAGCAAGATTTCAAATTGTCTTGAGATTAAAGGTTTTGTGCCTTTGAAATTAAGGAGGGACAGTAACATGGAGGTAAGAGAAAGGAAGGCAGAGATTGGATTACAGGATAGGTTATGTGCTCTCTTGATGGTGGTTAAGAGTTATTTCAAAGGTGTGTTAACCCAGATATATAGAAACAATGGACAGGGCTTGCTTAAGGCAAAGATAAACCTTTTACTATATGCCTGGGGGTGACTACCCACCATGACCTGCCCAGGTAGGAATTTATGATCAGATCACCCTGTAAGGTTACTTTCTATAGAACCCCTTTTTCACCCACAGAACCAAAAGAACAGAAACTAATCTTTATAAGTAAGAAAGACTTGAAAGACACAAAAAAGCAGAATAACCTGAGGCTTTAAAAAGTATATGAAGATAACGAAAAGATTTTTCTTAACTATGAAACTAGTGGAAGGAAGGAAACAATTTCTTGAGAAAGACAATGATTGTTAAACTATTTCATAAGGAAAGACTCATGCAACAATAATTTTATGTTGACTTTTTTCTCTATCAAGGAATATAATCTTCAAAATCATAGAAGGCAACATCTAAGAGATTAAGGTACTTGTCTGTCTTTACAACACTCTATCCCTAAAGGCTGGCAGATTTTCTGGCACCTGATAGATGTTCAAATAATGTTTATTTATGAAATAAATGAAGGATTAGTACATTACAGTGCTTAGGCCATATTCCTTTGGGAGAGGGAGTCATTTTAAGCCTGTGATTGACATCAGAGTTGTATTTTAAAGATCTTTTAGAAGGTTTCATGAAAGTTGAATTTTAAATGAGCAAGATGAAGGCTGGAGAAAAAAACATGAAGAAACACTTTTGCAGTGGGGAGTACAACTCATACTTCTGCCTGGGCTACTTAGCCTGCTAAGATCTGTATAAAACTATCTCACAACCTCAAAAACACCCTGTGGATTCCTGTGGACTTAAACTTCTCTAAGTCACTTTGGGCTCTGATTGTTTGCATCTACTGAATTACATTACCATCTTCTATCATATGGTTGATTTTTTGTCTCTGCCATGATATTGACAAAAATATTAGTCATTGAATCTATCAGCATTCAGCCAGAGAAGCAGAACTGTGTGTGTCTGTGTGTATCGAAGAAGAGCAGAGTTTGCCACCCCAACATATGCCTCTTTGGGATATTGATTATTTTAAGCTTATTATTTATAAGGCACAGAAGGCTCAGGATGAAACTTTGACCGTCCCCCAAACTGTCTAAAGGAATTTAAGATAGAAAGCCTGTTCGAGGAAGAATTATCAGCATAGATAACCACAGTATAATCTGAATAGGTACCATAGACAGGAAGGAAACCAGCAAGGACCATTTGATCAAAATCCTCTCTGAGACCCATTGTCTTTAAGTGGCCCAGCAAACATTTATTTGTTTACTAAACATAAACTTTTCATTTTCCATTGAATCCTCTTCTTTCTTATTGAAGTTCTATCCCCCTATTTCCTTCTCAGTCCAGTAACATGTACACCTCATTTTGCTCTACTGTCTTTGGAATTCTTCATGCTTATGTGAATTTCCTATGCATACTTATTAAATTTAATTTTCTCCTATTAATCTTCCCTATGTCATTTTAATTATTTGACCAGCCATAAGAACCAAGAGAGGAAGTGGGGAAATTTTTCCATCTCCCACTGTATATAAATATATATAAATTCATTAGAGGAAAGTGGACACACATAATTATGAAATCATGAGAGCCAGCTAAACAGTCTCTGTAAGGCTTTGTTTCCACATCCGGTGCCAGAGACTGACCTCCACAGGGCATGCAGTCATTTAGGGAAGACAGATATAAAGTGAGGAAGACCAAGGGGCAGGCTGAAACCTTCAAGAACAAGCTGGATTCCTATGGGATGAACCGAAACTCGTTTCAGTTCTCGTTCCTTCTGACTTTGGTGGTGAGGGTATCTTGCAGAAGCCAGAGCCCTTCATTTTAGAGCTGAACACGGCCTAGGAGACACGGAAGCTGAAGGAGGGTCCAGGCAGAGCAAGTGCAGACCTAGCTGTCGCTTCCTGTCAACAATGTGAATGAGCAGATCAGCAACAATGTGTGTGAGCTGGAAAATGTCTGCTGCTCTCCTTTTGCTCTCCAAATCTCCCTTGTGGCGCACCCTAACTGGGAACATACACAAAAGTCAAATGTAAGAAATGCAGTTTGGCCTAGTCAATATTACATATTACAAAGCCATCAATCACACTTATGTTTGCTTCTTGATTACCTCACCCCTCTCCTAAACAAATACACTCATACGGAGCATCTGTCCAGAGTGGACTTTTATTACAAAATTTTGGAAAATAACAATTCACATAAAAAATTCTTTCAGCTCCTTACTCAAATTAGGTACCCGATTCCTTCTCTTTTAGGTTTTTTGTTAACACTCTTTGAACAGAATGTGCATTCACACCCAGCCATAAACAATACCCCTCCCAGATCAAATTAACACCCTTCATTAATCTCTTTTTTGTGTACATGTTATAAATAGTTAAATAAATACTACAAAATTTAGCATTGATTTTTTTTTGCAGCAACCATAAATTAAATAGTAATTTAAAAAGTTAAGCCTATTCTCTATCATTGTAAAAAGAAATATTTTCATGAAGATGCTAAATACATCTACAAAATTATTGATCAAGGATGTCCATGGAAAGGCTGTTTTAAGTAGCCCACGAAATAAGCATTAGTGGCAAAATTAAAAAAAGTGAAATACAGGAACAAGAATGCATTTGATAGACTAAATAGCCTTTATTCTTTGCCTTGAAATATTTCCTTCTTACTTATAACTTACCTTAGGGAAAATGGGTCCTCCTTGCATATCCATAAATGTCCTAGAAAATGGTTATGATACAGGCTATTCTCCAATTTGACTAGTTTATGCTTATACAGATGGAACTGTGATGTTATAAATCTAAGATCGGCCAAATGTTCTTTCATACTACTCTGCAGCTTCCTGTGATCTTCTATTATTTTTCTTTAAATATTTTATGCCCTTAACTGAAATCCAATAGTGCTTGCATGGTTTGATGATGTTTTGGGTTTTCAAGGTCATTCGCAGTGGTTGATAGATCACAATCTCCATAAATACACATTTGCAGTTTTGTGTCTGTTACTGTGTAAAATTAGAATTTGTTTTCAGTATAATCTTGCTATTACAGCTGATATTTCCTATAAACAATGATTATTATTCAGGAATTTATTTCCTTTTTGGAATTTACTGTGAAACAGTAACTTTTAAATTAGGAACATAAAATTTAGTAGTTGTAAGCCAGAGTATATCAATGACTTAGGAAAATATTTGAGATAAATTAAGTATTAGCTATTTGATCTCTAATGAGTGTGGATAGATAGATATAAATATAGATATGCAAGGACTTAAATGATAATTTATACATAAAGGAATTTAAATGATAGAAAATTAAAACTTAGTTTGAAATTGGTATAAATTAATAATCTAACTTTTCTATTATAAAACCAATATTCAATCTTGTTCTTCAGTTTATTTCTTTCAAAAATCTTTGGCCCCTGGTTATGTAGATACATTCATGTTTTGTGGAAGTCTTCCTGTACGACTCTAAAAACAAAAAAGAGAGAGAGAGGGAACAAAACATCTCTTAAGCCCAACTTCAGGGTCAGAAGTCATCTTGGCACTTATTGGCATTAAATTCTGGAAACTTTCCCCATATACTAAGTCTAACAGCTGGAACAGATTTTTCATGGTACTCATTAAAAATTACAGCGACTATTGTTTTTTGATTTTTTTAAAGTACGGTCTCATTCTTCCCACTACCCCACTTTCCCAAATCTGAAACAAAAAAACAACAAAAAATCCTTTTTTTAAAAAAGAGTTCACCATTCTCATATACCTAACCCAAAACATTTTCTTTAGATTGCTACGGTTATTTGAAATCATAAATATCTAATTTCAGTTAAAAGATATAAAAATAAAATGTCCATAAGTACAACTTCCTTAGGAAGTAATTACTCTAGACTTGGCCCTGGGTAATTCAGTAGCATTTTGCCCTTGGATGGACAGTTGCCTCTGTTGTTATGAGCCAGACTATTCTCTGCACATGTAGGAAGGGTTTGGTGTTTTAAGAAAACGATGTGTATCAAAACAGATGAAAATCTTATCTCTAAGAAAGAATGAGAGTAGGGTTGTGACACAAATCCTCAGTTACATTGATTCTAAATAATGAGAAAATTATATCAATGGCTATGGACACATAAACATACTAAAGTAGTTAAAAAAAAAAACATGGATTTTTTTAAATCTGTATATTACTCCCCCAAAAAATATCCATGCTTTGATAACATGGTAAAACAAATTTTTGTATTAAAATATTAATAGATTCTAAGAAAAAGTATTTTAATGTTAAAACAATTTGTATCACTCAGTTTTAATGTCTACTATGTATACACAATAATTAATATTGATATATAGCTACAACATTTAGCAATTAGTGTTTAAAATAAGAAGGCATTTTTATCTCTTTTGGAATATACAATTATGTGAAATCATTAAAATATGTGTCTCAAAGTGTCCAAAAGCCTACACTACTATTAAAAAGCAGGAAAACAGCCTATTAATAACTGAAGGTTCTGCAATTTAAAAGATTATTTCAAAACATAGACAGAAATACGTGCAATGACATATGAATGTCTGTGATAGATATCTAAAACAGCAGCACATTGATATATATTTAAATGGTCATTGTTGTTCCAACCAGCAGAGGACAGTGGGCTCCTCACCCTTATGTACGTGTGACTGAAAGGTAAGCTCTGTGATCAGCAGTTCCTGCCATGGACTCAGACAGATTATTATTTGGTTTGCTGTCAGACTCTCTGGTGGCATACTTTGCAGCTATTTGCAATTGCCACTTTGTTTCATAGGCTGCACAATGCCCTTATTCCAAGTAAGAAAGGTATTGCATACCAAATTAGATGCTAGCTTGTCTCTCTATGAACAATGAGAGAAACATGCTCTGCACTGTGTACACCTTGAGACAGTGTGTTGATTAAGTGACAAATCGTTCTCTTTTGGAATATCTTTATTTTTGTATAAATATCATATGTGCACGTCCTCAAGCCTCAGTGAGTGGTTAAGTAGTTATAGATAGATCCCTGTAGTCAGTTATAAACCAACACTTCATTCATTACCAATGAAAATGACATTTTGAATTCTTGTTACAAATTACATTAGAATACATTATTGAAAGTAGATTGCAACTATATTATTGACTTGCAAAATACTTCCTTCATTAGAAGACTGTACCTGGCAGTACCTAGCCCAGCTGGTGAGGTTTAAATAGTTCATAAATTAGCAATTGTCACTGCTTTGAACTATATCATTTATTTTTATTGAGTTAAAAAAAATCTTGACTTGTTGGTTTAGGTCATTAAACATTTATGCACTTAACCTCAGCACTAAAATCCATGATTCTTTGGCAGTTACTCAACAGACTGTATAGTGCTTAATATTTTCATTCTCATAAATTGGAATATAATTCAGTAACATAGATTACATATCTAAAATTGATCTGACTCTGGAAGCTAACAAATTAGGCAGCTCATTTAAATGAGTTAATGCCTAATATGTCAGAAGATTTCATTCATTTTCATGGTCTAATTATATCAATCATTGCATCTAATAACTTAAAGTCAGCTTTCTATAAATCGTAATATATGGAGAACAAAATTGCATCAATCAAATTATCAGGAGACCTAGTTTTATAAATTGGTGTGCCGTAATTATGTCATAGCTATTTTACTTAATATGTAATTAATAATCTATTTTAAATTTGCCAGTGCAAATGTATTTTTAAAGGCTTTACAGATTAAGCAGCAAAGAGGAAACCTTTAATAAGACTACCAACCTGGATATCACATTATTCCTCGTGCTGTATTTTTAATTTTGATCTTCACCACAGACCAATAACTTAGATTGGAAAATATCTTAATATTGAGACAAATGAAGTAAACTGAAAGCAAAATAAAACAGCAACCCTTAAAAGTTTTAAATGTCTTTGCCAGCCTCTGTTTGAAAACTTCTCTTTACTTTCTGGAAAGTCCTCCATTCTGCATGGATGTATACTACATTCCTTTTTATTTTACTAGAAGCTGCACTTCCCTTGCAAAGGACCTGTGGCAGCAAGAATGGCTGCCAGAACAGATGTTGGCCACGGAGCAGGAGTTCTCAAAGGTGCATTTTTGGAAGAATCAGTTCAAAATGTCCTGGACCCTTCTTCTTTCCTTGTGATTCCCAACAAATTTTGCAATTTACACTTTTTTCCTTTTCTTATTTGACCCCTCATTAATTATTCATAAATTATGTTCTTTTCTTTTTTCAACAGTTCGACCCCAAATAGCTTATTGGCAAGACGACCTTTCTAGTTGTAATCTCAGTGAGCAGTGTCTAGACATAATCGGTGCTCAAAAAATACCTGTTGCATTAAAGAAAAGACTTTCCATACATACATATCTTCATTTTCTTTCATTCTAGCTTACAGACGCCAGATAAAATATCTGAATTTTTAACCGATATTACCCTTTCTTTTTTTCTCATTGTCTATGACCTCAGCTTCTTTCTGGGAATATTTTCTGGATTAAGAATGTTCTATAATCCTAGGTTTTCTACCTTCACTATAAAAAAGAGTAAAGTAAAACTGCTATTGTTGATTATCATGTCAAGATGTGAGGTCGTCTGTGTCCAAACGCAATCTTTGTTTGAGTAGGTAGAAGGAATAGCCGTATGGTGAATTTTAAGATGAAGTTGATTTTTGAACAAAGCAATAAGTGACACCAAGAGCATAGGATTAAATGAAACTGCAGGTTTATTAAGAAGAGTTTGCAAAAGCGACTTCGCAGTATTGTGTTTGTTCTTTATTTGGAATTAGATTTTAGCAAAATAAAATGCAGAGCAGCAAATCTGGACGAGAAGACCGTGATGCAGAACATCATGTTGTTTAGAGATGGTGCTAGGGCTGCGGTGGGGAGGGTGTAATGTACTGTGGACACAAGACCTTAGCAATACTTCTCCTATGAGAGAATGGCATTTCTCGTAGGCCAAATTTCCTGAGAATGTGCATGGTTTTATATCACAAAGACCTAACTTGTATTGCCATTGCCATTCTCCTTGTATCTCTCTGCACCCTAATTGAAATTACATTTCCCTGCATAAGACATATACCTGATTAAACAGGAACACTCACTGCCTGCTGCAGTGAGACTTCAGAGAAGGATGTGGGAATGTGAGCATAACTCACCTAGAGCTCTAGTGCCAAGGTGGACCAATGTGAAAGCAAGTGTTTTTATTGAAAGTTTTTATTGTTGTTGTTTGTTTGTTGGCCAGACTTCAATTATGGAGATATGTTTACTGCATCTCTCTTTGCCTAATGTGAAGAGTACATAACTCATTGAGAAAAGACGTGACACCCCAACACGCCCAGTTTTGTTTTGTTTTGTTTTGTCTTCAAACACTTTTTCCTGAGAAAGTCAATCTTAGGTTCACAATTTGAAGTGGAAATGTTTTGTAAACTTATTGGAAGAAGCATCCCTCGTAAACCTTTCAGTACTTAAGTATAACTTGTGAACCTTGTGACCTCATGAACAAATGTTCACCTAGACACTAAGAATGAGGTATCTGAAATAAGAAACTGATTGTGAACACTGGACATGGAATATGAAACACAATACATGCAGAAAAATTATATAGACTTGAAAGACGATTTCAATTGTGGTGGCGGAATTCTGAGGATGACTTCCCTAAGCTCTCTTGGTTGTTTAAGTGAAACATAACTCTAGGTACTGCTGGGAACAGACTTTGCACAGAGAAATAGGTTATTGACTAGATCATCTGATCTAATATCAATATCCATTGATATTCTTTAATGGCAATTTACATTGAACTTTCTTGTGTTGATACCCCATGATCTCCTACCATATTGTTAGCTCTTACCTTGAGTTCTAGGAATCTTATCTCAGACATACCATCTGGAAAGCACAAACACATGCCTCACACGTCTATATTCAAGAATAATTTCTTTTATCTAATTCTTCTTGATCTTTTTAAAATGCTCTGCTTTTTAATTTACTTCACACTTTCCTTCAATCTCAAGTATATTTCCTTGGTTTCATTCAACTCCATGTCTTTATTACTTCTTCTAGCAACATACATATTCTGCAAACTACAAAACTAACAGTAAATTAAACTGATACTTCTTTAATTTTTACTGTTAAATCTATTCATGCATTTCATCTACTTAATCTACATTTTCTTATAGATTTTCCAGGAGCCTCATAAATTCAGCACATCCCAAAACCTTTTCCAACACAGTTTTCTCTTTACAATATCTACAAATGGAACACTCCCTTAAGAAAAACTGGCTTCATTGATGCTTTCAGAGTTTTTCTCTATTCAATTATTTTCAAATTCGTATATCATCTACCTCTACTACGTCTCTCATATATAATTCCCCCTTTACATTCTGATATTTTCTTACTAAGATTAATGCATAAATAACCCCACATTTCTTCACCTCATCCTGTGTAATGTTGTAGTTTACTGAACAGATCACTGCTTTTATTACTCATTTGGTCAAAAATTTACCAACCCCACTGCATATGAATTCTCCCTTTCTCTATTTAGCCCCACCCAGTATATCATGTTAAACTTTTCTTCTCTCCAGTTTTCTATATAACCATCCAGGTAAACCATTTCTGTGGTTTCCTGCCATCAGACTTTTCCTAATATGACACTATCCCCCAGGAATTCAAACCTGGTACCATTAGCATTTGACCACATTTTCTCTTTTCTCCGTGAATTTCCTTTTGATTTCAAGGCTAAATGATGCTATCATTTTTTTAAAAAAATATCCATTGCTATTCTTAAATGACACTTTACATTGAACTTTCTTGTGTTTATACCTATGCTCTCCTACCATATTGTCAGCTCTTTGCTAAAGTAATGGTATCTTATATATCTCATGTGCTGCTCCCAGCACATTACCTTACTCTCAAAAGGTATTTAAAATATATTTTCCTATTTAATTTGTTGAATTGAAGGAAAAACTAAGTAGGAAAAAGTGCTAAATTTACACTAATGATAAAGAATATATTTAGATTAACCTTTCAAAAATACTTTACTTTCTCTCAATAAATGTGGTAAGCCACCTATTTATTTATTTACAGTATTCCATAAAAATTTCAGAAGGACTGCAGGAGAAGTGACATAACTATTGATGTATCTTGACTTCCTGCGAAGTAGAGTAGTAAAAGGTTTATTATTTTGTCAATTATTTTTAAAGAATTACCATTCTTTTCTTGAACTGGTTTGTGTGTACTCTAACAATTCTAACACAACCTGACACTAAATGGAACTAAATGACAGAATAAACTAATATTAGGAAAAGACAGCATGTTACTATTGACCAATACACTGGAACTGACTCACAAATACAATGCAGGAGCTAGAATTCACTTTCCACAATATGATATTTATTTTGATTGCCACTTTACCACTTTAGGGGGAAATTTTCTATAAGATAATGTAGAAGTTTGTAACATAAGAACAGTAACATATCATAATCAGCACATCTGAAAACAAAATAATGTTACCCTTT
>NW_011888936.1:4333793-4348233 GCF_000151845.1 Pteropus vampyrus
TTAAGAAAAACTGGCTTCATTGATGCTTTCAGAGTTTTTCTCTATTCAATTATTTTCAAATTCGTATATCATCTACCTCTACTACGTCTCTCATATATAATTCCCCCTTTACATTCTGATATTTTCTTACTAAGATTAATGCATAAATAACCCCACATTTCTTCACCTCATCCTGTGTAATGTTGTAGTTTACTGAACAGATTACTGCTTTTATTACTCATTTGGTCAAAAATTTACCAACCCCACTGCATATGAATTCTCCCTTTCTCTATTTAGCCCCACTCAGTATATCATGTTAAACTTTTCTTCTCTCCAGTTTTCTATATAACCATCCAGGTAAACCATTTCTGTGGTTTCCTGCCATCAGACTTTTCCTAATATGACACTATCCCCCAGGAATTCAAACCTGGTACCATTAGCATTTGACCACATTTTCTCTTTTCTCCGTGAATTTCCTTTTGATTTCAAGGCTAAATGATGCTATCATTTTTTTAAAAAAATATCCATTGCTATTCTTAAATGACACTTTACATTGAACTTTCTTGTGTTTATACCTATGCTCTCCTACCATATTGTCAGCTCTTTGCTAAAGTAATGGTATCTTATATATCTCATGTGCTGCTCCCAGCACATTACCTTACTCTCAAAAGGTATTTAAAATATATTTTCCTATTTAATTTGTTGAATTGAAGGAAAAACTAAGTAGGAAAAAGTGCTAAATTTACACTAATGATAAAGAATATATTTAGATTAACCTTTCAAAAATACTTTACTTTCTCTCAATAAATGTGGTAAGCCACCTATTTATTTATTTACAGTATTCCATAAAAATTTCAGAAGGACTGCAGGAGAAGTGACATAACTATTGATGTATCTTGACTTCCTGCGAAGTAGAGTAGTAAAAGGTTTATTATTTTGTCAATTATTTTTAAAGAATTACCATTCTTTTCTTGAACTGGTTTGTGTGTACTCTAACAATTCTAACACAACCTGACACTAAATGGAACTAAATGACAGAATAAACTAATATTAGGAAAAGACAGCATGTTACTATTGACCAATACACTGGAACTGACTCACAAATACAATGCAGGAGCTAGAATTCACTTTCCACAATATGATATTTATTTTGATTGCCACTTTATCACTTTAGGGGGAAATTTTCTATAAGATAATGTAGAAGTTTGTAACATAAGAACAGTAACATATCATAATCAGCACATCTGAAAACAAAATAATGTTACCCTTTAGGCAGCTTTTAAAAAGTCTTATTAGTTAACTTACCAATTTATTTGGCTTTCATTAGTTTTGTACTGTGTATATTATTCAGAATTCTTCAGATTATAAGGTGCCCAGGTCTCACTCAAAGATCTTGCGACTATTCAGACTTCAACTCAGCAGATCTGAGATCTGAATTTTTAATATGTTCTCAATTAATGTCAATGCTGCTGATATGAGCACTGAACTTCAAGAAGCAAGAAACTAAACAGTTAAAAGATAGAAAGGGTTAATCAGCTTTAAAAAGAAAGAAAAAAACTTAAATATATCTCTTGAGGTAAGATGAAATTGGATAAAATTTGAAGAAAATTAACACGTCTCATACTTTAGGATATTATAAAGTTTCCCTGTTTTGAAAGAAAATGTACCCTACTTTATAGATTCCTCACCCTAGCTATACATTATATTTATGTGGTGAACTCCAAAAAAATAATGTGGACTTTTTACTGGCCATGATGAAGAAATGAGGACGAGATGTAATATTTCATCCTAAACAACTAGATATTAGACAAAACATATTAAACAATAGTTTTCAGTCATCACAGAATAGAAGTACAGTGCTATAAACCCCAAGAAAGGGAAAACAGATGAAGGGAAAGCTCTTATTTCTGTCAGAAAGCCATTCTGATCTCTGGAGCACATTCGCTATCTCAAGTGATCTCTGTGGACTTGCTGAGTTAAGGACTAGTGATTGGTGTTCAAAAATCTAGGTGGATGGAAGTTGCATGGAAGAATTCTTGAAATCAGAGAAGCATGAACAAAAAAGAGCTCTAGAAATTTGGAATAGGGGAATTAATTATTATGAATGAGTGAAAGAAAATGTAGACAAAAGAATAACTAAATAATCCTCGAGTGCATTATTCAAAGGTAAAAAGTAGAAGATTTAATAATACTACTAAATGTTTGAAGGAACAAGGAAAGGAGAAGGCAGTATAAGTTAACTATATCCTCTACTTTCATATGGATTCAATAGGTCATCAATAAAGTTAAAGAAATAAAGTTGACATACAACTTTTATTTATTAAATAGTCTCATGAGAGCATACATATGTGAATCTCTACTACCAGAAACAATCAAAAAGTTTAAGAAAAAAATATGAAATGGGTAATTTGTCTCACTTGAAGATATGGTTGATTCCAGTTGGACTTTTCTTTATTTTCCTTATAATAGAGCAGCCAAGGAATTTTTACTTAAGCTAATTGGTCATATATTTAAGAATCATTATGTTAATATGCTAAATATATTAAGCAAATTATATTATCTAAACACTATCTAACCAATTTTAATTCTTTTAAAATTAAACGTAATTTGCTCTATAAAATTAAAGTGCGATATTGGAAATATCTAACTTGAAGGGTGTTATATATAAAATAAGGCTCACATAATTTTTTAGATAAGGGATATAGTAAAGATAGAGAGATGTAGTTGAGATTTTGTTTTTCTGAAGTGAATGGAAATGTTCCTACTCTTTCTGATTTTACCACCCGTGTGTCCATTGAGTGGATTACACCACATTCTTTATCAAGTCTTTCATTTCTTTTACTTTAATATTTTCTCACGTTATATGTCAACAACCAAAAATATATCTATATATTAAAAATCAACTGTGCGATCCAAGACCTAAAACATAGTTTATGTACAAAAAATTCTTGAATGGGTAGGCTGCAGTTTATATCACTTTAGATCACCATCCTGCTTGAAGTGATGCTATATAATGGGCGAACATTCTCTGATCTTTTTTCACTAAAGGGAAATATGTTGCTAGCCAGCAGTATGCCAAATAAGCATTCATCACATAAAAGTCTGAAAAAATAAGTGTTAATATTTGCCATTTTCAAAGGAGGAAAAAAGGCAAGTAAGGAAAATTATAGTTAAATGAATGAGAAAAACTTTTTGTGTGTTTCCTTCCTGAAAAAACTTGTTTTTAACTTCTGATTACGCAGAAGTTAAATTAATTTTTGGAAAAAGAATTAAGTCAATTTTATTTGTTAAAAATCAGGTTGTACAAAAATGTATTTTATTATTACAATTTTAGAATTTCATGACCTGATGACTATAAAATTTAAAAACAATCGAACCCATTTGCAACAATTTAATTCAAATACTATTTTTTTCCCAATGAAGGATGTGAGTTTTCACAGTTCTCTGCTTTGTTCTTCCATATGTCATATTTGATTTCATTTCTGTTTTCTATATCCCTGACTACTTTTATCAGTCCAGCGCTTGATACCAGTGAACAGCCTTGACATTTAAAGCAGAAGAGCTTGAATACCATAAACTTGGCTTTCAGAATTACATTTTCCAGCTGGAAATCATCAACCCTAACATCTTTGTAAGCATTAAACCATTTATTTAGAAAATTATATCAGAAAGCAACATTTGCTGGTTTGAATTCCATCTTGTTTTCTAATAGTATGAAGTAACACAATAGAAATACTTATTTAGAGAATTATTTAAACACAGACATATGGTTCAATATATTAAAATATTTATTTTCATTTATGTTAACACTTGCAAAGATATTCCTATTTTTTCAACTCAGTATAAAATTACAATTATATACATGTTTTAAGTTTATTTGTTTCTTTTGGAGCATGAATATTTTGAATAGTTATTCAATACTTTCAAAATTAAAGAAACTGCTGTTTTTGACAACACTTGGTTATATTAAGTGATAGCACATGATTTTATGTGCAACAGTAAATGCTGTTATATTTGCTATTTAAAAATTATGAAATAATCTAATTTTGGAGAAAGTATTATATCATGCTCAATAGATAAATTGAATTACTTTAATTTGCTAAATATAGTTTCTTAAGCAATCTATAATTAATCATATCCATGTTTTATTGAGAAAATGTAAAATATAATGGAGAGAAAACAAATAAAGGAAGACTTTCTTCCAACTGCCACACATTTCTTCCTATACTGCGTAGATGTAAGAGATCTGTTTAATGGAATGCAGAATAAAGTAAAATGTGTGGCTATTTTTATTTAGAATGACTGAATGCATTTTAGTATATAACCCAACTAAATTGTCAAAATGCATTGTATTTGCCATTACTGAATGTACTGAAATAAAATAAAAATGTTAGTTGAAAATCAAAACAGGAATTATTTTTAAAATTATGCATGCCATTTTTATCCTTCACTGAAGGGAATGAGTATTTTGCATAGTAGTGACATACAGTTTTAAAGACAGTACATTTTATTCTGCTGACTGGTAATATATTTATTTTATTAATATTTTCATGAATTTATAAATTAATTATAAATTAATTCTGCTCCTTTATAGTAAACTAGATTCTCAACTTCGGAATTTAATTTAATTAAAATTTAAGGTTTAAATGTAATTAACCTTTTGTTATAATCAATAAGAAGATATCACCCAAATCCTATTCCTTTGCCTAAAAAGCCTCAAAGCAGTATAAAGCTCAGAAGACTATTTTTTAATGTGTCTGACTGAATGCAGGTGTCTTGTTGCCTGGAGCAGTGGTCCTCAAAGTGAGGTCCCTAGGCCAGAGATATCAGCACTGCCCCTCATGAGTAAGAAATGCAAATTTTTAGTCTCCAGGTGATTATGATACATGTCAAATTATGAGAACCAGTAGTTTCGAGTATCTCAGACATTTTGCCCAACTCTTATCTCCTTGTATTCAGTCCCAAAAGTAGCTGTAAAAATCTCCCTAACTTCACAACGATCTCACCTTACAGCTCAGAATCACAGTTTGTCTTTCATGAGAAATAGACAAATAAATCTTATTGACCTTAAAAATCAATCTCTGTTCATTTATAATATACAATAGTTTTAATTTGTTTTCTTATATTTCAGAACACTGGTAAGGCTAATGTCATTTGAGTGTTATGAAAAGAACCTGTTGTTTGTTTGTTTGTTTGTTTGTTTGTTTTATTAATTGTACCCAGGGACAAACCCTGGCACTGCCATTTACTGGCAGTCTAATCTTCAAGCTCTCCTCATTGTACTATCCACAACTGTACAAAAGGAATAATGATATCTAGAGTTTTTGTGTAGATTAAATGAAGATAGATTAAATAAATAGATTAAATGAAGTACTCCTTGTAAAGTGCTTAGAACAGTGAAGATGGTCAACATTCTCTTTCATATATTTTCTTATCCATAATTTCTTGTTTTTCTTGAAAATAATGCCTAAATGGTTCTCAAAATGATTCTCAAAGTTAGCTTTCAAAATATTTCTAAAAAGAGTGGCTTTACTCCAGTAGCTCTGATAAGTATAAAGCATGCCCCTTGTTATCTTCCTCTAAATGCTATGTAGCAATTCCTAAAATGCTCCTATTTCACCCAATTATATTTCTCCATGTGTATAATTCTGCCTGATCTATTTTGCCTTTCTATAGAAGTATCAAGAACTTGAAAATAGAAAACATCATTAGCGATTGTCCTTAATGCTACATTACCTAATAAAAAGCTTTGCAGATAGCATGCACTTATTTACGACTGACCACCTAGCCTAATCTGTACAACAGTCTCTTCATCTTAAAAGTTTATGTAGGCATTTTCATAATTTTTCTTTATTTAGCTCTGCAATAATACAATCTGCAATTGCTAGTAAATTTCACTTTTTGAATTCGAGATATCAATCCCTTTCATTCCGCTATCACAAAGTCTAACTTATTTTTCTTACTTTGCTTTAAATTTTAGTAAGTAGGGAAGTTATTTACCAGCACACTTTTATTTTCCAATGTTCTACTAAATTCAAAAAGTTACCACTAAAACTTATTTATTGCCTGTCACATATATTTGAAGATATTCCACTGTTCCACAATTTTTTGAAGTTATAATTTATTTTATATATTCAATGACTGTACAGCTTTCTTTTACTCTTTAGTTCTGACTCTTTACATTATATACCATTGGCCTTCACACTAAAACATTTTTTTTAATTTCATACTTTCTAATAATGACTATTTTATTTCTTTCAGGACCATTTTTATGGCCTAGACCTACCCACTATTTCAGTCATCATATATATGGTGATACACACACACACATACATTAAAGCAGAAAGATTGAGTAAGTGTAAAGAATACTATAGAGGGAGTGATTTTGTTTTTTTCAATTTTATGGTTAAGAATATAAAATAATGTCTAAATTTTCCATTAAAGTATTCATGTAAAAGAGCTTGCTAAGTATATGACCTTGGGTAATTCATTCAAGCTCTCTATCCCTTCGTTTCATCATCTGTAAAACATGGATGTTAATAATAGCGCCTACTCTCTTAAGAGTGTTTTGAAAATTAAATGTATCAATGAATATACAGTCCATGCAAGACTGTTAGTGCTGATACAGTTATTGTTGTGATAATTGTTGATCATGATTTTTTTTAAAAAAAAAGAACATTTGGCTTCATATTAAGGATAAAGTGCAAATACAAAATTCTATAATTTACAATCTTATTTGATTTCTTTAAGTATATGCCAGATACATAAAGAAAGAATTTTTGGTGCCTAATGCTGTTACATATAGTTAGGACCATCAGAATGTAATACAAGTATATATCTAAGTCTTAATGGGGAAAACATAAAATTTATAGATAATAGTCTTGTGTTAACATTCTGACTCTGCCAGTTATCAGATGGCTAAAATCTAACAAATTACTTGAACTACCCAAGATTTAGCTTTCTCATTGTAAGGAGAGGGAATAACTATAGTAGTCTTTTCTTATTCACAGTTCACTCTCTGTAGTTTCATGGTCACTGGTGGTCTGTAAATATTACGTGGAAAATTCCAGAAATAAACAATGCATAAGTCTTAAATTGGGTGCCATCCTGAGTAACAGGACGAAATCTTGCACCATCCTGGTCCTTCCTGTCCGGGACGTGACTGATGCCTTTGTCCTGTGTCTCCATGTCATAGCCGCTCCTCATCTGCTAGTCACTACTCAGTTATCAGATTAACTGTGGGAGTATCATTACTTGTGTTCAAGGAACCCTTATTTTACTTAATAATGGCCCCAAAGTGCAAGAGGTGATGCTGTTCACTTAGGTATGCAAAAGAGAAGCTGTACATGCTTCCTTTAAGCGAAAAGGTGAAAGTATTCAACTCAATAAGGCATTTTTTCGTCTCAACTAATCACAAGGAGAAAGGTAATGAGTACAGTACAATAACATTTTGAGAGAAAGATATCATATTCACATAATCTTTATTATAGTATATTATTAGAGTTATTCTATTTTATTATTAGTTATTGTTGTTAATCTCTTATGATACCTACTTTATAAGTTTATCACAGGTGTGTTATGTGTAGGAAAAAACTTAGTATACATAAGGTTTGGCACTACCTGTGGTTTCGGGAATCCATTGTGGATTCTTGGAACATATTCCCCACAAATATGGGAGACTACTGTATTACCTTTTATGGTTGTTTTGAGATTTAAATATAATCTAAATAAAATAATGAGCATGCCAAGCAATAGGAACACTCTTAGTAGATGATTTTATTATTATTATTTATAATTCTAGTATCTATAAAAACACAAAACTAGGATTTGAATGTGTAGACTAACAAATGGAGTTCTTGATAATTATTCTGGAGCGAAAATAGAATTGAATAAATCAACTAGTTCTAGATGTATCTGAATCTGGGGGACTTAACTGTCACCAGGATGTTAACTGTCAAAACAAAACAAAAAAATAAAATAAAACCATCATTATTGTTAGGTACTCTCATAATAAATAAACTTTCCTCATAAAAACTAATCATACAGTACTTGTATAGATCACAAATATTATCTTCAAAACTGATGAGGTCTGTAAATTCTCAAATATAAGTTATTACTAATTATAGTTAAATATTTAGAGAGGAAAATCAATGAATAACTGATTATAATGGCATATTGATTTCTTGAATGCATGTATGGACTGTCATGGCTAATTTTTTTTATTATTTCTCTCTAATTATAGAACATTTATGTTTATTTTAAGCGATGACTTAGTTCTGCTTTTTATGGAAAAATTTATGTGAATAGATAATGCTAGAGGTTTTATGAAATGCTAAAAAGGAAAGGGATGAATTTATAGGGAGTAGATTATGTAATCTCTCTAGAGAAGGACTTAAAATTCATTTTATCCTAATTGTTTTCTGATAATTTACCCTACGCATATTCAGTTAATTGCTCTCTTAAATCAGTTTAACTATATATTTTACATTGTTTTTATCAATTCCTGAATGAATTTTTAACATTACCTATCAAATTATAAATTTCCCTCCTTCCATTATATTAAAGTACTTAAAATGCTCAACCAAAATTGCTCAATAAATATTAATTTCCTGTACCACCAACTTTCCAATTCATTCTCTTTAACTTTATGTCTCTTTTTGGCTGTTGCAATTATCAATCAGATTAGAAGTAATGGAACCTGAGATACCAGTTGTATAAGTGATTAATAATTATATACATATAGAGACATTTATCTGTGGTTACTAAAATGCAATGTTGTTTGATGATCAAAAATAATTTTAAAGATTTTTAAAAAGCTATTTAGGAAATGTCTCAGCCAGAGTTGCTTTGATAATATAGGTTAAAAAAAAAGACTCTTCAGAATGCATTCTCTTTAGTCAGAAAGATCAGAAAATGGGCCGTGATCTGGAGAGACATAGCTTCACGTCAATAAAACCTCCTGGTGAAGGGAAAAAGAATTGATTTTGATCTCATGAGATCCATGAACAAGGTGCTTCTGTGTAAGTCACAAACTTCAGAATCATGGAGGCCTTGATAGCAACAAAGCCACACTCCCTGTGAGCTTTTAGCTGACTGGAGACTTATTAAAGACTAAGCATTGCTGGGGAACTTTTCTTGATTGTTTCTTAGGCAGAAACAGGTTGAAAAGGAGAGATAATAAGAGGCTTCCCATGTCCCAATGAGTATAACACGTCATTCATGTAGAATTTTAAAACAATGATGTAGAGTTTTAATTTTAAAATTTTACTTATAGATATGAAAAAAAAGGAAGCCAGCAGTAAAACTTATAAAATGGTGAAAATAGAATGAGAGAAAACTATAAACAGAAGAATTTTGAGGACTTGTCTGTCATATTTAAATCTTAGAATAAATTTTAGACTGTTTAAATTTTATTGTTTTATAAACATATTCAATTATAACACAGTTAACATTCATGTACTTTACATTTACAGCCTGTTTTTGTAACAGGGTGAGGGCCTGGTTTGTTATCACATTATTAAATTTCCAAGCTAAACTCTAATTTTTAGCAAAAAGTAAAATTTTCTTTTCTTCAACATGCTTATGACCATTTAAATAATTAAAAAGTAGTTCATATGCAGAAAGCTAACCAAAACATCTGACAGCAGAATGTAAATATATTTTCTCTATAGACTTTAACTTGGAACCCACTAAATCACTTGGATCTGTCACTAGAGAGTTCCTCATACTTCAATCTCCACTCCTTTACCCGTGGGAATAAATAAAAACACCCCAAATTATATTTTCTTTCGTATTCTCCTCTTTTCCATGTTTTTAATTATTGTTTTATTTTCCAGGACGTTTTATTAAAATTTATCTTTAATTTCTTTGATTTACAAGAGTTATTTCTTGTTTTGTGAGTGCAATTCTTTATAAGCTTCTTGCTGTTATTTAATGGACCGAATATTTTCTTTCAACTCTGCATACATTCATTATTTTGTGCTTTTTCTTTTTAGTTTTCAAAGGCATCTTCTGCTCCTGCCTTTGACTTAACTTTCTTCTGGTTTACTTTATTTCATCCCTGCCTTTTATTATAAGTTTATTATAAATTTTCAGTAAGTTTTCTTCAAATGTCAAATAGTTTTTGACATTCTTCTTATAGCTAAGAGTTTTATACTATAAAACTAATTGAGAACTCTTAGTAATTAGTGGTGATAAACCACTAGTGAACTTCATTATGAGCTGAATAGAAATCCTTTTATTGGTAGACTGTTCACTGAGGTAACTGCAGTTCTTTTTGTTGTTGTTGTTGTTGTTTGTTTGTTTTTTGCCAAAGAGGAAACCTTAATATCTGCCATAAGTGAATAAGCCTGGTGACAGCATTCTTGAATTTGAGTTCTGATATGGAACTGCAGTTTTGCTATCAACAGTGTAGAATTTTATCCGATTCCTGTATTTCACTTCAATACATTTGCCAACAAAAAGGCCTGATGTCCTCAAATGTAGTTAACTAGTTCAATATTTTCAGAAAAAGGTAGTCATTTTGTTGTTTGGATTTCAGTTCCACATATACCTGTTTTTGCTGGTAATTGTGTTTGTTGTCATAGCTGGTCTGTGAAGTCTGGGCATAACATTCTTACCCAATAATTTGCTTTCTGCTTTCACTATTTATCAAGACAGTTTTTACTCATTTATTGATTTTTTTCCTTTCATTTTTTTTTTCCCTGATCTTATTCTTCTTGCCCATTTGTTTTATTATTGTAGATTCGTGCCTAACTTTGCTTTCTTTATAAGAGATTTTATTGAAGGAACACAGATACTTATTTGTATTTGAGCCACCCTGTCTCACTGGAGATACTGAAATATTTAAGGTTCTATTAATATTGTTTTCTTTTCATATATACCTTCATTTACACTAGGGTTAAAATATAATTGCTTCTCTGAGTAGAAACACTGTTCTATTCAGAAGAGTGCGATCTAACATTTACGAATGGATAGAATTATATAAGAAATATATCTTTAAATTATGTTTGTCTAATGCAGTGTCTGCTAACCTGGCATTTATTGCATAACACATAGTAAGAAACATTTTCTTAAAAGAAGTTATTGAGTGAACTATAGTTTTTTCTGTAAGTACATTTTGTTCATTGGCTTATTTATTAGAATGACCAAATTGGGGAACAGTAATGGAAGAGGAAGTATTGTCCTAAATTTCATTTTGTTGTGTTGACAACAGGAACTAAATAGCATTCATCTTTGTATCTACAAATTTGCTTTATGAAACTAATAATATGTGAGGTTCTGTTAAGGGCAAGACACTGTTTGAGACAAACCTATGATACACTGAAGCTTATATTCTAGGTGAGAGAAGATAAATGATAGGCAAATTAATACATATGTTACATTAGTGATTAGTGCTTTTAAAATTAGACAAGAATAATGAGGATAATAATAAAAGACATTGCTCTTATATAGAGTACTCATGTAGACTTCTGCAATAAGGTGACATTTGAGTAGATTCTGAAGGAAGTATAACATTGAGCCTTTGGAATATGTAGATAGAGAATAATCTAGGTAAAGGGAGAACAACTGAAAATGCCCTGAGATGAAGCATGCTTGTTAAATTTGTTGCATTAGAAGATGCCAGTGTCTGAAATATGAGCAAGGGGAGATAAACATATAGCAGGTTCTAGCCCATGAAATTTCTTAACGACCTGATAAGGGCCTCAGAACTTACTTTGAGTGAGATTCGAAATTATAAGAAAGCTTTGAGTAGAGCACTAACATAATCTGGCACATATTTTAGTAAGATTATTTTATTATCTGGAGAACAGGTTTAAAGGCAAACCACAAATGAAAGTACCAGAATTATGAAAAACAATTCAAGAATCAGAGAAAAAATGAGTATGAGAGGACCTGGTGGAAGTGATGTAAGTTATCAGTAGTGATTGGTTTTGGAATAAATTAAAAGAAAAGTCTACAGGAATATTTTGTGGAATGGATGCAGAGTAAAGAGAATCGAAAAATGACTACAAGTGGTTGGCTTGAGTACAGAAATGTAAACTTGACATGTCTAGAGAAGAGTAGAGAGAGGGAGCTGTTGAACAATTTGAGGGTGTTGAGTAGAAGTTAATGGTTCAGGTTTTTATGTATTATATATAAGATGCCTATTTTTCATTCACGTTGAGTTGTCAGTTGGCTATGTAAGTCTGGAGCTGAGAAGTCGATGCTGACTATTAGGCTATATTATTATATCCTATAGTTAAATATAGTTATTATTCCTCTAGTATTTAATGGGGTTAACAGCTAGAGTAAATTTTTTGAGGATTGAGCATTCCTCAAGTTCAGACATGAAAATTATTTTATATGTTAAGATATCTTGGGAGTTCTCTGACAAATACCAAATTAATGGGATAGGAACAAAATTATTCCCTAAATGTGAGAAATAGGCAAAAGTGGGTTTCTTCTAATGTAGCTGACAGGCTTAAAAATAAAAACAGCCCATCATAACAAGTTTTCCCCCCCTACTTCTGTATGAATTCTGAAGGTAGAAAACAGTGTATTCTAATGAGTTAGATATAAGTTAACAGGAAATATTCTGTTTATTCTATACCTGTGAGTACTATTATAAACAAAACATGATGATTTGTATATTCAACAGAATGATTATTTATGTCCTGAAGCTAACAGATTTCAGCATTGTTAATAATAACAGACAGAGAAGAATCACAGCTACATTTCTCTTTCAAATCCCTCCTTTCTACTGTCAGGAAAATTAAGTTTCTTACACAAATATGTTCATATTTTTCCCTTTAGAAACACATATTTGTATGTCAATTTTGTAGTAAATGTGTGTGAACTACTTTCTAAATTCCCAATGGATAAATGTAATTTTCTAAAATATATTTACAGTATTTGTCTTATGTCCACTGCATTTAATAAATCTAAAATTATAATGTGGAACTATCCCATATCAATAATTTCTTTATTGCCTTAATAATATTCACAAACTCACTAAGATCTACGTTTCTCCAACTATACGCAACTAATGTTACTTACATAATCAGATTATTATAGTCAAATGTCTACTTCCTCATTTTATGAAGTTTAATAGCAACCTCTAGATGGTACTTATTAAATTTTCAATAAAAGTTGTAAATTACATTAAATGAATGTTCTGCTTAGCTTCTTAAAAAGGTAGCATATAATTTTTATTTCTACTTATCTCTGTTATATATATAATGAATAGATTTTAAAAGTTAGATAATTGTGTTTGAATTAATTTGAACATTTTTATCTAAATATAAAACATATCTAGATAAAAATATATATATGTCTATATAAACAACCTTTTAATGATCATATGACTTTTATCTTTCATTTACAGTTTATACTTATAAGTAGTGTATTTTTGACTAAACTCTTAAGTATTACCTTAGAAGATGTATGATAGATCACCTTTAGACTTTTTGCATTATATGCACATAGCCCCAATTCAAATGTGTAGAATGTTTATAAGCTATTTATGTTGTGATTTTTAGCTTGAGTTTCATTATGGTAATATATGAGTGCTTATGAAATAAATAAACTCATTTCTGTGCAGCCATTTAATTCTATCATATTTCTTCAATCAAAATTTGCATTCCTGCTTAATCAATTTTAGATATATACATAGTGAAGAGCATAGCTATATGCATTTAAGCCGGATTTATGAGTCATATTATCTATAATAAGAACAAGTTTATTTTTGATAAGGGAACCTTACTGAGCAAAAATTTAAACTTAACAGAAAGAATAAATGAAGGAAAGAGATCTTCAATTATATGTAGATATCCTAGACATCTTCTCTCTTCTAGGTCATGATTGAAGCCCAAGTAAATAAAATCAGCATTTTTAAACAGGAAAGTACCTGTTAATATCTGAATAACTTTACTTTTAATATGCAGAGTAATTAATTGAGTAAATACATGAGTTGACAAGTAAACCTTTTTTCAGAAAGAGTAAGCTATTCAGAGATTTAAAATTTTCTAGTTCATATTTTTGTTGTCAATTTAATACTAGATATGAAGGTCTCAATGCTAAAATGATGTATTTGTTTAAATCTTTCCTAATTTACTGAATATTTACAATGTAACTTTTTTTGTGCAAATACATATGTGTATACATGTGTGTATATTTTGCATTTCTTTACTCCTGAGTTCAAATAGTTTCATATATGTATTGACTATTAGAAGCTCCTTCTAAGAAATGCATTGTTTAAGGAGCCCTACTGTTTTCTAAGGCCATAAAATATTTTATAATTTATTTTAATAACTATATATTTTTCTAAAAGTTCTTTAATTTCAAATTTATTTGCATAAGTCATTCATAATATTGCATTATTATACTTTTGAATGTCTTTAGTATCTGTCATTCTTGATGTTAGTAAGGTTTTATTCCCCCCAGTTTTGCAATACAAAGAAGAACAATAGTAGGCTGTCCT
>NW_011888936.1:4349528-4360945 GCF_000151845.1 Pteropus vampyrus
TTCATAATATTGCATTATTATACTTTTTAATGTCTTTAGTATCTGTCATTCTTGATGTTAGTAAGGTTTTATTCCCCCCAGTTTTGCAATACAAATAAGAACAATAGTAGGCTGTCCTTCCACTTCAGTCCTGGGGATATCATGATAAACTCCCTCCTGCAGATATCCCTTAAGGTAAAATCAATCTGATTCCTGCTTTATTTATGCAGCTCATTACAATCACTACCTGGTCTCTAGCAGTTTAATGTCACTACCAGAATTCTGCTCTTTTGGTAGCTATTACTAGTATTTAAATCAGTTTGCACTTTTTAATGGTAGCATTTCACATTGCCAGCTATTACTGAAATTTTCAAGGATTCACGTACTCCCTCATCAATGTATTTTATTTATTTTTAATATATATTTTTTATTTTTCAATTACGGTCAACATACAATATTAGTTTCAGGTATAGAACTTAGTAATTAGACATTTATATAACTAACAGAGTGATCACCCCGATCAGTCTAGTACCCGTATGACACCATACATAGTTATTACAATATTATTGACTACATTCTCTATGCTATATTTTATACTCCTGTGACTATTTTGTAACTACCAATTTGTATTTCTTAATTCCTTCCCCTTTTTCATTCATTCCCCCAACCCTCCTCCCATCTGGCAACCATCAAAATATTCTCTGTATCTATGAGTTTGTTTCTGTTTTGTTTATTTGTGTATTTTGTTTTTTTAGATTCCAAGTGTAAATGAAATCATTTGGTATTTGTATTTTTAATAGAATATCTCTATGCCCTTCCAGTATTGAAAGAGTGGCAAAGTGAGTCATAATACAATTGTTTCAATGCTTCTATTTTTTGAAGTCTATGGATTAGTGTTTCTGCACTTGGCAAAGTCCTAGCATCTTAATCTTGCTTGATATAGGCCACAGTTGATTCCAATGTCCAGTGAACCAATCAAGCACTGTTAGAACCTTTATCTGGTTCATTTATTGTCTGAGCATGTTTAGAGCCTGTGTAATTCCTTCCTAAGCATGGGGAGGGCAGGAAGCATTCAGACACTATTGTAACAAGATGTTCTTATTGATATTTATTAATGTCTTACATTTGAATGATGAGTCTGGGAATGGCTGAGGCTGTTTGGATGTGACTCCTCTTCATCCAGAGACCTATAAACTGAAAAAGACAAGTGATGTGTTCCCACACCCAAAAATAATAGTGAGACAATAATAGCATAATCCATATATTTAAAAAAAGTGTAGGAATTACACCAGACACAATTACGATGACACCTGAAATTCTACAGTGTGTACTTATATGAAGCTCTAATAAAAGTAAAGAATATGATTCAGCAGGAGAAAGGCAGCTCAGGTGAACACAGGGAGGTCCTGGTACCCCAGCACAGCTCCTAGAGCTCTTTGTTGGTTGTAGAAATCGTGCGTTATCTTTGGACGATGAACTGCTAGGACACATCTGAGATAATCCGTCACAAGAGCCAAGGTTCAAATGTACTGAGCAGTCTTTTACAACCTGCTGGTAAGATAGCTAAAACCAGCTCTATAACCAGTTAAACCAGATGTTCACAATAAAATTTAAATAATAACGTTGACAAGCCATGGCTTCAAGACAGAGAAATTTTAGACTTCAAACAGTACCTTATAATAAGGCATTTTCTAATAGATTCCAGCTCTATCTTGGGCAAAGGTGAGTTTTCCAGGCATTTCTGGTTATCCCTATGTAGCTGCCATAGACCAAATGTGTGGTAACCCTGTGTATGCACTTGGATTCAAAAAGAGAATAGTATGCACATAGCAGCCATTGGTCCTGCAGAGCAGGTGTTCCCAGGTCCTCTCTGGGAAAGGAAATGCAATTTTGGTCGCATGTGGTCCTGCTTCCTGAGACTTCTTTCCCATGATGTTGTTCTCTCTTAACATGGGCTCAGTTCTGTTGGACCTTGGTCTGGTCTCTGAAACATCCTTTCTTTTCTATAAGAAACAGCCCATATTTGCTGCAGTAAAGTAGCTTTCTTAGCCTGCAGAAAGTCAGGAACCTTTTAGTAATTTGAGCAATCACAATTTCTCTTAGCTAGTGGCTTCTTTGCTGGTATAACTTTCATAAAATCTTTTTGGAATTTATGTGTATCAGAAATTGTATCACTTCATGTGACAAAAACCACACCAATAGTTCTTTCCCAGACAGACTTTTCTCACATTTAAGTGGCTTGTCAGGTTGCTGCAGAAAAATCCCCATACGGTTCTTTGAGCCTCTTTCATCTAGGGTTTTTTTGTTTTGTTTTTGTTTTGTTTTTCGTTGTTATTGTTCAGGGCTGGTCTACTAGGCTTTGCCATAATAAGCCTTTCAGAGTTCTTAAGGGTCTTACAGTCACACTCTTGATTTGATTTTTTGGCCCCAGGCCTCACATCACTTGAAGAATATTTTACTACTTGAGAAGACTAGTGATGGGAGAGAGTTTTATTTTTCCAACCCTAACAATTCCTTTCTCCTTTATATTGCTTCTCATTTCTGCTTCTAAAATTGAAGGGTCCCTTCTTTATCTCATCTCTCTCTCTCTTGCAGCTATTTATCATTCACAGTTAATAAAACCAAACTGTAACTTGCAACATTTGGTCTGGTGATCTCCTTGGACAGATTGAAACATTCATTGGATACACTTGTTATTTTTCAAGTTATCACACAGAAGAGTTTGGCCATTATATTCACTACTATGTAGCGTGGACGAGCATAAAGTGGAAAAATATGGAGAGAACTATTAGCAAAGGCTGATAGCAAAGCCAATGGCTAGCAGAGGCTAAAAAAGCAGTGAAGTAAGTGATAGAGGATTGGAAAATGGGGTGTTGCTGCCTTCTTCCAAAGGTCAATGTCACATGTTTAATTTTGTTTTTTCAGCATTTCATGTTTAGGAACCAATTTCTATATGATTTAGATGTTGCTGAGGCATTAAACATCGCAAATCTGAATGGCTTAAAACAAAAGGCATTTATTAAGATCACAGTCCTGCTGTTATTGTGTTACTGCAATCTACACCAGAGGCTCACTCGAGTGTAGAAGCGGGCTCAGATAACAATGACATTTACCTTGATGCTGCTCATTACCCAGCAGACCAGTTCAAGCACCTTCACATGGTAAGTGGGTTCCAAAAAGAGCAAAAGAGGCATGTGCAAGCTTTTGGAGGCCTAGGTTAGGAACCTGCTTAAAGTTACTCCTACCACATTTTAATGGACAAAACAAGTCACAAGGCCAGTCAAGAGTGGGGACTTAAAGTCTACATACATACGTACATACACATACATACATACATACATACATTTGTTTGTTTGTTTGTTTGTTTATTGGAGGAATGGAAACATCTTGTGACTTGGAGAAATTTTACTCTTTGTCCTCAACTGATATCTCTGAAATGGTATTGGAACCTAGAACTTATTATTTTTTTTAATTTTTAATTTTTTTACTGGTATAAGCCTTTTCTTTAATCAGTAAAATCATGAAGTTTGTGTTAGGAGTAATAATCTCCATTCTCATTTGGCAAAAAAAAAAAAAAAGGATTCATAGAACCATATTGTAAAGGATAGTATCAAATTGAAATGAAATACATCATTTATTGTTTATTGATATTTTAATCTATATGATTTAAATTGTTCATGATGTGTTAAATATATTGGGTTAATTGTATGTGAAATAACTTCAGCAAAGAACGCTGAAATAATGTTTGGTTAGTGAATGGATGTGAATGTATGTGTTGGATGGTCATTCTTTTATAATTTATCTTGTACTGATTTGGCCTTGCTATAATTTTTGAGGTGAAAAATAATATGACAGCTTAATCTAGTTAATAGTATCACAGAAGGATGTTATACCTGAGGGCAATCTAATAGTTGTCTAATATTTATGAACCAATGATATGGTTAGCGACATAAGTTCATTTCAACAACATTTAAATGCTAACTGTATAGGACATAAGACAATGAAAATACACAGGAACACAGCTGTGGTTCTCTAACAAATATGAATAAAATATTGTTTCTTCTCTTTATTCTGTCTTACAACTTAAACCTCCCTTCTAAATATGCACCCTGTGTTACATGGCTACCATTAAACTATTGATTATGAATTTGGGAACCATGCAAATCAATTTATTTGCATTATTTTAGTTTTATCAGAAATATCAAGATATCTATCTAAGTCATAATTAGAATGTAACATATTCAGTTTATCGTTAGTATAGTACTGTTTTCCCATTGTATATTGCTGTATGTTTTCAAACACTTTCATACTTTTTTTAAAATGAGAAAAATAAGGTTAAATAAGTACACCAATATATTAGTTTGTGAGGGCTGCCGTAACAGAGTTCCACAACTGGGATGCTTAGAACACCAGAAATTTATTGTTTGATAGTTCCGGAGGCCAGAAGTCTGTATCGAGGTGTTGGTGGGGCCATACTCCCTCTGACGGAGCTAGGGAAGGATCTGTTCCAGGCCTCTGTCCAACCTTCAGGTGTTCCTGGCTTGTGGCAGTGGAACTTCAGTCTTCACATGCTAGTCTCCCTGCATACATCTACTGCCTGTCTAGGATTAAGCAATTTTATTTTGCTCCCTTAAAACCATTACACTGAGTGAGATTCATAATAATATTGACAATAATTCTTTTCTATTTATTTTTATAAGTGTATGTAATCTACCTAAATAAGTAATTGCTTTGTATATAGCAAAATATAGGGACTATGAGTTACTTTTTTTTTTTGGTACCCATGTTTAAATAATATTTTTCTTATTTGTAAATGGATCTATATGGAAAGGTACATAAATCTAAATGTAAATATAAAGTATATAATCACTTTGGTAAAGAATAAAATAAAATTACATAAAATCTAACTGTAATAAAAATGTAGGATAACTGCATTTAAGGCCCCTAAGGCTTTAAGACTACCAAAAAAATTGGTTGAATATGAGAAATAATTGTTGAAGTCAATGATTGACAGAGATTAACATGATGTCAGTTTACCTTGAAGATCATAGTAGGAACCTTGACATTGATGTATGTATTACTTCCCTTAATTATGCAACTCTTTTAATGAAGGAGAAAGAAAAATTTGAGGGAGATGTGAGAAAGTTTCTGGATTTTGTTCAAATGCTTCCTACTCCTTATGGTGCGTCTCTTGTTGCTATGCATATTAACTAGTATAAAAATGTCGCAATGTTAATACTTTTGTAAGATATATTTGCTCATTTTATCCTCTGTGATGCTCACAGGTTAGGAAAACTGGCATCGGTTCTTCATCCTATAAAAATGACAAAATGAGAAGTTTCTGCACAAAGGCCCCTTGGATATTGCTTCATATCAAGAATGTGTTAATTTCTTTAATTTGAATGCATTGCTTATCTAGAATAAAAATAGGAGAGTAAAATATATTATGTACCTAAAGCAAAAAACTCCGATAGTTGCAGATATTTAGATATAGAAGCAGGTTATAGATTTTATTGTTCTTTCATTTATAGGTAATAAACCTCTCTGAGAATCTGAGTAAAGCTAGAGAAATCTTGTTCCAGAAAAATCTACATGTGCACATTATAACACTGTTTTGAGAAAAAAAATTCAAGGATTTATGGACTCCCCCAAGCCAATCTGTAGGCCGCTGTGAATTATAGGCCTTACATGAAAAGAAGTCTGAGCTAATCAAATGTCTTAATAAGATTTTTGAAGAAGCTGTAATCCAAGAACTTTGACAAAATTTTATAGATAATACACTAGCTTTAACACAATTTGCAAAACCTATTGTGCTGATTTTAGCATAAGGTAGTTTTAATATTAAGTTTTTGTTTTTAATTAATTCCTTAGAACTCTACTAAAAACTGTACTTGGACACTCTTATTTCCTTGCTGGAAATGGATACTATACAGTCTAAATGCAAATATGAAAAATTTAAATACAAAATGGATACTCTTTTATTGTCATTGTATTCATTACTCCCAGAGTAATGATTAGCCCAGCACAAAATAGTGTCCTTCACAAAGAAATATTAGAGAAAACTAATTAGGTTGTGCTGGTTCTAATTAGCAAATAAATTCCACTATGACAAGATTTAAAAAACAAATAGGAAAGAGCAAAAACACATTAAAACCTTGTTAAAGAAAATATAGTTGCCCCAGAGAAAAACCAATAAATTATTAGATTAAGATATTTTGATATAATTTACTCATAGTCAATTTTATCTGATTTATGTTTAGTCACCAAACAAAAATAGACCACTTAATAGAGTCAATGATATATAAATAGGTCTTGAATAATTTTTTGAAAGGTGCAACATTTCAGAAAGTGTTAACAGTAAAGATTTTTAAGGTAATTTTCTTGACTTTGCTTATCTGTTTTTAGGATCAGTAAATTAGTCTTAAATATAATTTAATGATTATAAAGTATGTTTTGTCCACTTAAATAATATAATGAATGGGATATAAATATCAAAGTGTTATTGAAAACATTCTTTGAATTGAACCACGTATTAAAAATTAAGTTATGTAGGCTTTGCTGCTACTCTGAGCTAATTACCAAAGTCATTTCCATAATTATGCATCATATTCATTTCACAGAGCAACACTTAGGATGGAAATAACATAATTTAGCATACCCACTTCAATAAACTGTAGAGTTGAAAATATGCACAAATAAGTTTTAAGGTATATGAGTTCTTGGAACAGAAGTGTCACAAAATGTCTGAGAAGTAAACATTAATATCAAATTAGGTATTTTAACCAACCTTGAGCTCATGACTTTGCATAAACCTTTATTTAAATTCAAAACAGTTAAATATGATTAATGCAAATTCCTCTACTCTGAAATTTGTTATTAGATAGGTATAAACTGGGTTTAATTTTACCCTATCAAGGAGATATCAATTTAAATATAAGCATAATGGTCTTTATTTCAAGAAACATGCTTACTTTTTTGATAAAACAAATTTTTAAAGGGCTTTTTTATTAAATTTATTGGAGTGACATTGGTTAATAAAACTGTATAGGTTTTAGGTATACAATTTAATAATATGTCATTTGTATATTGCATTGTGTGTTTACCACCCAAAGTCAAGTCTCCTGTTGCCATATATTTGACCCGCTTTATCCTTATCTACCTTCTTCTCTCTCCCCTTTCCCTCTGATAACCACTAAGCTAATGTTGGTGTCAATGAGTTTTTGTTTGTCTGTCTTGTTTGCTGCTTTCAGTTTTATATCCCACATATGAGTGAAATCATCTGGTTCTCAACTTTTCCAGTCTGACTCATTTTGCTTAGCACAATAATGTCAAGATCCCTCCATGTTGTTGCAAATGGCAGTATTTCATTTTCTCCATGGCTGAATAATCGTCAGTCCATTGTATATATGTACCACAGCTTCTTTATCCAGTCATCTATCGAAGGGCACTTCAGTTTTTTCCATGTCTTGGCCACCGTGAATAATGCTGTAATGAACATTAAAGTACATACGTCTTTACAGATAAATGTTTTCAAATTTGGAGGGGGTGGATATCCAGAAGAGGGATTGCTGGGTCATCCGATAATTCTATTTAATTTTTTTTAAGAACCTCCATACTGTTTTCCATAGTGATTGTACCAATTTATATTCCCACTAGCAGTGTATGAGGGTTCCTTTTTCCCCACAACCTCTCCAACACTTGTTATTATTTGTTCTGTTGAAGTCTAACAGGTGTGAAATGGTACCAATTTGTGGTTTTGATTTGCATTTCCCTAATATCTAGGGATGTTGAGCATCTTTTCAAATATTTGTTGGCCATTTTGTGTGTCCTCTAGAGAGAAGTATCTGTATTTTTTTAATTGGGTTGTTTGTTTTTCTGTTATTGAGTTGTATGAATTTTTTTTTTGTATATTTTGGTTATTAGCCCTTTATTGGAGGTATTGTTTGCAAATATCTTCTCTCTTAGAGTTGGTTGCCTCTTTGTTTGTTGATGGTTTCTTTTCCTGTGCAAGAGCTTTTTAGTTTCATTTATTTTTCTAAAGCACTTTTTTTAAGCTTAAGGAATGACTTCTTCACATGACGAAAGAAATGAAATAATGGTTTTAACACTCTCTTCAGTAATTTACATGGTTGTTCAGCAACAAACATTTCTTGAGTTGGTATACATCATTATTTAATACAAAATAATCCTGTGACAAAAGGATGATAAATGTCATTTCACAAATTAAAAAAAAAAAAAAAATTAAGCACTAGAGAGGTTATTTGATCTGAAGATAATACAATAGTAGATGCTAAATGGTGATACTTTCCTGGGCCTTCTGGGCCTACCCTAGTCCAAATCTACTATCTTCCCAACACACCACTTTGACATAATGCTGTCATTTTACTAAGCATTGTAAAGATGTTTTCTGAAAAAAAAAAAAAATGCACATTGATATTTTAAATTAACACAAATTAAGAAGTTGGCAGACTCAGAGGGAAGTTTAAAGAGATTATAAATACATTGGGAAATAAAACTTGGTAATTACCAGCTCCCTTCTCTGCTTCCAGCTCCCCACACTCTGCCTTTCACTTTTTAGCTCCACGTTTTTGCTTTGGTTCTCTCAGTTAATCCATAACTGACCAGAACCCACTTTGCATTTCTAATTTCCTATGCCCTGGGCATGTTATGTGGGACTATTCACCAGTGTTGATTTTGCAGTGCTTACTATCGATTGGCACACCACTACTTAATGGCTGAGTGAGCAGACTCATTATCTACTATTACCATTCTGTTTTAAAAGTTTTGCAAAACACACAGCACAGACTTTTTCCCATTCTCTTTTTAGAGTATTAAGGTGTATTTTAAACTAACTCAAGAAAAGATTTAGGAATAACCTCTCACACAAAACTATACTTTTTGATAACTAACAGCACACATTTTCTTAATTGGTATATAGCTAATGTTTTCTCATTTGAATAATTTTAGTTCATTTGCATCTGCCCTTTCACTGATGTTATAGCTCAGTTCATTGAAAATTGGAAAGTCTGAAAGTTTTCTTTTGATAGCATATATAAAATTAGTGTTTTAAAATGCATAATATATTGATATATTTGCTTTATATAAATTAATGTAAAGTTAGAAAGGTTTCAAGTACACTCCATTTATATCTAAAACAATATCCTCTAGCATAAACCAACAGCAAAACATGTTTCTCCTTCTTTTAGTCTATTATCATTGTCCCTATATGTGCTTAGTATACCATATTTTGCTAATCACAAGGTTCTATCACCATTTATTTTACTTCTCACTCACATAAGTTTCATATGTTAAATAGTTGAGGATAATATGTGTCCTATGGTATGTGCTCTAAATTCATCACTCTATTATATATTGCCAAAGTGAAAGTATTTTGGCTTCCTTTCAAGAACAAAAGGCAGTATTTCAATATTTTTGAATATTGAACAGATAAACATTTTTGAACCCTTCTAATATGTCAAATAATCTGCTAATCAATTTACTTAACATATTTAGTTCTCACAACAACCTTGTGACAATGTACTATAAAATATATAATAATACATCTATCCATTTACATGATTAATTTATTCATTTAACCGATAAGTTTTGCAACTACCACATGCCAGCCCATCTACTGGATTATTTATTTATAGTTTTTATCCTGAGGCTTTATTTTTTAGCAATAGTGGTATATAAGTAAATAGAAAATAAAGAAATAAAATGCAATAAATTTTCTAAAACAAGTGTGTAGAGGTTATTGTGCAAGCACCAATAATGAAATAGTCTATTATAGGGGAAAAGAGACCATGACTAGTAGCCATGTATTCAAATGAATAGCTGTTAAAATCAACTCACAACATGGTTAATAGTTAATAAAAATTTTTAAAATTAGCACTACAATTGTTTTTATCCTACCAACATTTTATTTTTAGTCAGTAGAATATAATTGACACCATTTCTCAAGTGATGCTCTGGTTTTCATAGTTCAAGCAATAACCTAAAATACCATTACCACAAGGTTCACAGAAACATGAGAATTTTTATTATTATTATTAATGCACTATTAAAGTAATATTCTAGTCTGTGTGATTCAAACAGATTTGTACCTGGTCTACCTGTAATGAATTTTGAAAATGAATAGAAATAATTAGCAGTTAATTGGGTACCATACAAGAATTCCTGCATTATTTTTTTACTTCTCTTTTAGAACATGTTATTTTAGGATTCTTAGATATTTTGAGTAGGAAAGGTGAAAATCAGTTGTTGAGATATATAATTTTTTGTAATCTTTGACATTTATCTAGACAAATATCAAATTTGATAGATTTAAATAAGTCTTAGTCGCAGAACAATGAGGTTATAAAGAATTGAATTCAGAGAACAAGCAGTCTTCCTGCATTTCTCTCTAGTGCTATAACTTAGATTACATATTTTAAATTAACAGTATAATAATTAAAGTCAGACATACATACTTGTTTTAACAACTAGGTGTTATTAATGGAGTGCATACAAAGATTTAAGTTTTTGAACTTCTATGATCTCACTTTTTAAATTAAGTTTATTGGGATGGCATTGGTTAATAAAATTATATAGGTTTTAAGTGTACAGTTCAATAATATGTCATATATATATATTGCATTGTGCGTTTACCACCCAAAGTTAAATCTGATTCTTTTACCATATATTTGACCCATTTTACTCTTATGTCCCTCCCCCCGTCATCCTTGTTCCTTCTGGTAACCACTAAACTGTTATTCATGTCCATGAGTCTCTATTTGTTTGTCTTGTACATTTGTTGCTTTCAGTTTTATATCCCACATATGAGTGAAATCATATGGTTCTCAACTTTTTATGACTTATTTCACTTAGCATGATAATCTCAAGATCCATCCATGTTGTCACAAATGGAAATATATCATTTTTTCTTTGCTCTCATTTATATCAATGAGCCATTATCAAAGGCATTTTCTCTGTAGTTAATATTGTTTGAAATCAGTTAAATTCTGCAGTTAGGAAACTTGAATTATGCAGGTGAGTATAGATGAAGAATGGTTCCATGAGTTTTCCATTATCAAAATGTCTAATGTTAAGTGGAGAATTAAACTGACCAAGGCTTGCAAACTAAATTTCTAGCTGGGCAGAGGGACAGCTAACTTGCCTTAACATAAAATTTCTTTATCTGTAATTATGCATTACTTTTAATTCTTTTAATATCTCCAGCAGTTTTCTGATTTTATAAATGACTATGCTTTTAGACAAATTTTAATTTTGTTTGAAAGAGAATTGAGAAGTCTTTTTCTTGATTTTCTCTTCTATCTGCCACTGCTTCACAAACTGTAATCAATGAGATTATGTGAAAAAGCGACAGATGGATAAAATCTATCCATTCCAAACTTATCAATGCTGTCAGTCGGGAAGAGCTATGCTAGTTGGCAGAA
>NW_011888936.1:4360995-4366950 GCF_000151845.1 Pteropus vampyrus
TAAACATTTTTGAACCCTTCTAATATGTCAAATAATCTGCTAATCAATTTACTTAACATATTTAGTTCTCACAACAACCTTGTGACAATGTACTATAAAATATATAATAATACATCTATCCATTTACATGATTAATTTATTCATTTAACCGATAAGTTTTGCAACTACCACATGCCAGCCCATCTACTGGATTATTTATTTATAGTTTTTATCCTGAGGCTTTATTTTTTAGCAATAGTGGTATATAAGTAAATAGAAAATAAAGAAATAAAATGCAATAAATTTTCTAAAACAAGTGTGTAGAGGTTATTGTGCAAGCACCAATAATGAAATAGTCTATTATAGGGGAAAAGAGACCATGACTAGTAGCCATGTATTCAAATGAATAGCTGTTAAAATCAACTCACAACATGGTTAATAGTTAATAAAAATTTTTAAAATTAGCACTACAATTGTTTTTATCCTACCAACATTTTATTTTTAGTCAGTAGAATATAATTGACACCATTTCTCAAGTGATGCTCTGGTTTTCATAGTTCAAGCAATAACCTAAAATACCATTACCACAAGGTTCACAGAAACATGAGAATTTTTATTATTATTATTAATGCACTATTAAAGTAATATTCTAGTCTGTGTGATTCAAACAGATTTGTACCTGGTCTACCTGTAATGAATTTTGAAAATGAATAGAAATAATTAGCAGTTAATTGGGTACCATACAAGAATTCCTGCATTATTTTTTTACTTCTCTTTTAGAACATGTTATTTTAGGATTCTTAGATATTTTGAGTAGGAAAGGTGAAAATCAGTTGTTGAGATATATAATTTTTTGTAATCTTTGACATTTATCTAGACAAATATCAAATTTGATAGATTTAAATAAGTCTTAGTCGCAGAACAATGAGGTTATAAAGAATTGAATTCAGAGAACAAGCAGTCTTCCTGCATTTCTCTCTAGTGCTATAACTTAGATTACATATTTTAAATTAACAGTATAATAATTAAAGTCAGACATACATACTTGTTTTAACAACTAGGTGTTATTAATGGAGTGCATACAAAGATTTAAGTTTTTGAACTTCTATGATCTCACTTTTTAAATTAAGTTTATTGGGATGGCATTGGTTAATAAAATTATATAGGTTTTAAGTGTACAGTTCAATAATATGTCATATATATATATTGCATTGTGCGTTTACCACCCAAAGTTAAATCTGATTCTTTTACCATATATTTGACCCATTTTACTCTTATGTCCCTCCCCCCGTCATCCTTGTTCCTTCTGGTAACCACTAAACTGTTATTCATGTCCATGAGTCTCTATTTGTTTGTCTTGTACATTTGTTGCTTTCAGTTTTATATCCCACATATGAGTGAAATCATATGGTTCTCAACTTTTTATGACTTATTTCACTTAGCATGATAATCTCAAGATCCATCCATGTTGTCACAAATGGAAATATATCATTTTTTCTTTGCTCTCATTTATATCAATGAGCCATTATCAAAGGCATTTTCTCTGTAGTTAATATTGTTTGAAATCAGTTAAATTCTGCAGTTAGGAAACTTGAATTATGCAGGTGAGTATAGATGAAGAATGGTTCCATGAGTTTTCCATTATCAAAATGTCTAATGTTAAGTGGAGAATTAAACTGACCAAGGCTTGCAAACTAAATTTCTAGCTGGGCAGAGGGACAGCTAACTTGCCTTAACATAAAATTTCTTTATCTGTAATTATGCATTACTTTTAATTCTTTTAATATCTCCAGCAGTTTTCTGATTTTATAAATGACTATGCTTTTAGACAAATTTTAATTTTGTTTGAAAGAGAATTGAGAAGTCTTTTTCTTGATTTTCTCTTCTATCTGCCACTGCTTCACAAACTGTAATCAATGAGATTATGTGAAAAAGCGACAGATGGATAAAATCTATCCATTCCAAACTTATCAATGCTGTCAGTCGGGAAGAGCTATGCTAGTTGGCAGAAAGGTTTCCTTAAGAATTGCAATTTTGAGCTTCTTTAATTAAAAAAAAAAAGTGGTATTCCACACATGTACCCAATTTATCAATTGTGTTGTTTTAGATTAATATAGTGAACCATCTAGTATACACTATGAGGAACTGAACACCAAAAGTGATTTGCCCTCTAACTATGCAAAATTTATATTCTTGAATGATATATAAAACATATATATGAATTAGAATATTTGGAGTATTATGGGGTTTAAAAATACGTTGCATTATAAAATTCACAGATTTAACTTTATCCATCTATCCATTTAACTATCTATCAATTATTGACCTAGATTTAACATATGTATAATCCAATATAGGAATAAAGTGGACTCCAAGGACAAAATTTACATAAAAATGTAAATAATAAACAAGTTAGAAATTGACCTGGGAAAATACAAATAAAAATATCATATAAAGAAAATATCAAAGGCAATATTACTAATGACTAAGAACAAAGACTGAAAACTAATGGCCTGAGATTAAATCCAACACTACAACTAGATATCCATGTGATTTAGGCATGTTTGGCAGCTGTTTCCTCATTTATAAAGTCCTATAGTTTGTAGTAAGAACTAAATATATTAATATATACAAAGAGCTTTGACTAGCACCTATCATATAACAAAAGCTTTATGTTTACTATTATAAAATATGCAGACAATAAAGCATTAATGGATGTCATATTTGACTTTAAATATAATACAGCTCTTTCTAATAATAATTTTTTAATTTTTTTAAGTTTCTTCATCTTAAATTCTGTTTTCTCATGTGAGAAAATTTTACTGTAAAATTTTATCACTAAATCTTACTGTAAAATGTTGGTGCAAAATATCTGAGTTTTAAAAAAATGAATTCTGTTTTCTGAATTCCTAGCCCACAGAATTGCTGTAAGAATTATAAAGTATATGAACTGTGGTTTGGCATATATTTAGTATTTATTAATTGTTTGTGATTACTATTATTCTTATTATATAACTCATTATTATAAATAAACAATAAAAACTTGAGGTTACCAAAGATTTGTCATTTATGTTTCTGTTTTTGTTCATTGTGGGTTTTTAGGGCTAATTTATGACACTAATTTTTCATGTGGTAATTAAGAAAATAACATAAAAAATGCCAAGAACATTTCTTCTACAAACCATAACGGAATTTCCTGAGTGTCTTTTCATAGAGGTTGAAGTAATAATGTTTAAATGCAACACACTAGATATAATTTTTGAGGGGATTTAAATTAATACAGGACAATATAGTTCAAGACCACACCTACCTTACATTTAAATGTATTGCATACCTTTTAAAGCTATCTTTAATATCATTTCTCTCAAGAGTTTTTAGACAACTGTACAACAGACAATTTAAGACTGGCTCTCTAATAAGAGTTTCAAGTTTTGGGATTCTTTGTTACTCAGTGATTGTAGATAACTAAAACTTATAATGCAAAATTGTATGTGTATCAGTATGTATGAGTATTGTTCCTTAAATATAAATTATCTACCAAAAAATCTCGACTAGGTTATAAAATTTATTATCTTTATATAAATGTGAACTTCAGAAGTAACTCTTTATCTTCATATAAATGTAAATAAAGCATTTTTCTTCAAGAAAAATTCATAATTCACATAAAAAAATGAAAACACTTACATAATTGCCAGCATTCACATAGTAGGCTAGAGCCAAGACCATTGTAGTATTGATTCTTTTCAATCTAGTTGTCATTGGCTCTTTACCTTTACTATAGCAGACTCTTACTAATGCAATATTGAAACACGAAGTTTTGAGAAAGAATTTTCTAGTCAATTCTACTAATCCTAAAATGTATCGATTGAAAATGACAGTCACAATTATTAAAAATCAACAGCAATCTTACTATAGGCAGTGATCATATTTGAACTACCTTTTGAAGTATATTTTAAGGATAATTTATTTTGTTTCATTATAGGACACAATGTTATAATTTCTTCTCCAGCAGTGTAGTTAGCCAAGCATTTTATGTTGAAAGAATTTGCATTTCATGGATGTAAGAACTTATATTATTTATGGAGTCAAAAAGGACTATAAATGACAGGAAAAGAAGAGAAATAGACTAGTGGGAATCTGCTATATCTCTTTTCCCCACTAAGATTATAATTTGTTTTTTCTGGATTAGAGTTGAAATTCTGTTATCCCTGAATCTCAAAGAATTATTAAAATTCAGGTTTGAGGCATGCATTATTAGCCAGTATTTTATATTGAGTTAGTTTAGACTAGGCAGTGACTTGTTTCTACCCATAGAGTCAAAAGCCAATGAAAAACTAGTAAAAGTTTCAACTGTTTTTCTATTATTCCTGATGAAATTATCCAGCAATTGAGAGTATAGCATAGATAAATAGTGAAATGTGTCTAAATCCCACTAAATTTTACTGTAAAATGATGGTGTAAAATATCTGAGTTTTAAAAAAAAATGAATTTAGGACGATACTCAGTGGACTTTCCTGACACCTAAAATATAAATGCTGTTTGAGTGATTGGATAGTTTCCTTTTTGAAACAAAAAATGAACATGAGCTGTGCTTTGAGTTGATCTCTTTGAGAATATAGCTACAGAATTTAAAAAATCTTTAACCATACTTTGATATTTATATTTAGGAGTCTTGGTATTCATTCCTGAAAGTAAAAGGACTAGTGAGAGAGATAACTTGGATGCATGTTTTAAATATGAGCCTCAGAATACTCTGAAAAAATACTCCATACCTCTACCTCACTTTTAAAATCCTGTTCTGGAGGGAGAATCAGTAAAGAAAACTTTATGGCAAGTCGAATAGAGAAAGAAAAGTTAACAGAGGTAAAAGACATGTGTGTAATAATGTTACAGAAATAAAAAGTTGGACATTTTTGAAAAAAATGTTTGAGTCAAAAATAATAAGTATATATTAAGGGATAACATGGAAACTATTATCAGAAAACAAGAATGGAAACCCTTTATTTATTTACCATGAGAAACCATCTAAGGACCAAAGCAGGAGATTCTTGTCATAAGCTATGCTCTGGCATGGGATTTGCTCGGGTGGTCCGAAGGTTATAGCACAGAGGCTCGATTATTTACAGAGATATAATTGTTCTTATCTATCAGGGTTCATTTTTATGTAATCTCTTTCCATTCTGACAGAGATAAATATTTGTTTTAGGGAGGCTCAGAGTCTCATGAAAGAAATTAAAAGGAAAAGAAAAAAAAAAAGAATGTTCAGTTCTGGACATTGAAAATATAATTTCTGAGCCTACAGTATATATTGGTCATGAGTCAGCCTCTGTCTGGAGAAAAAGGAGTATATAATCCTGAATACTTTAATTTTATACATCAAGAGGGGAAATTGGTCAATTCAGGAATTACAGAATTTTAATATAATTCATAAGTTAGAAAGAAAGGAGAATATGTCATAAAGAGAGTCCCCCCCCCACCCCTCAAATAAAAGGAAAGGAAAAATTGTCAAATCTTTTCTCTCTGATTCAGAGAGAAAGTGAGAAGATTGTACTACATGTGTTGGAAACCAGCTCTAGGTGGTGTATTAAGAGCCATGAATTCTAGCCTTGGATTTGATAAATATTGCTCCTAAGTCATTCGTTTTCAAAGTATAGTCCACAGACCTCCTAGAGATCCCTGAGATTTTTTTCAGGGTGTCTGCAAGGTTTATTTTGAGAAAAAAATACTAAGAAGTTATTTGCTTTTTTATTGTATTGACATTTTCACTCATGGTGCAAAAGCAATGGTGTAAAAAACTATGTGCCATGGCAAGAATCAAAATGTGGCACACAATCACACTCGTAGCCTTACTGGATTCTTCACCAGCACACACTCAAGGTAAAAACAAACAAACAAATAAAAAGCAAACAGAGAACTTTCAAGTAAGACTGTTCTTGATCAAGCAGCAGGAAAAATCATTAACTTTATTAAACATTG
>NW_011888936.1:4367000-4372048 GCF_000151845.1 Pteropus vampyrus
TTTTCAAAGTATAGTCCACAGACCTCCTAGAGATCCCTGAGATTTTTTTCAGGGTGTCTGCAAGGTTTATTTTGAGAAAAAAATACTAAGAAGTTATTTGCTTTTTTATTGTATTGGCATTTTCACTCATGGTGCAAAAGCAATGGTGGAAAAAACTATGTGCCATGGCAAGAATCAAAATGTGGCACACAATCACACTCGTAGCCTTACTGGATTCTTCACCAGCACACACTCAAGGTAAAAACAAACAAACAAATAAAAAGCAAACAGAGAACTTTCAAGTAAGACTGTTCTTGATCAAGCAGCAGGAAAAATCATTAACTTTATTAAACATTGACCCCCGAGTGCCATCATTTTAATATTCTGTATGCCACAATTAGAAGTCTGCACATTACAATTCTTCCATGTGCATGTTAGTACCCTGACTTTTTGTAGAAAACACTCCTGTACTATTGTTTGACTTGCAATCTCAACTGCTTTTTTGCATAAAGCACCATTTTTGCTTGAAAAACTATGAATTTTCAGATCCGGGCATCTGGCAGACAGTTTTTCAAAAAAGAATGAACTTTCCACTTCAAGAAAAAAAATACTGACAGCATTTGTTGTCAATGACAATCATTTCTATAGTAATCTTCATAGTTAATCTGTGTCTCCACATACTATTAGTGTACTTTTTCTAAAAGTAGAACTTTACAATGCTTATATTCACCATCGTGACTTTGACAGCTTTTCAATACTTAGACTTTTTGGATGAGACTGATGAGGATATTAACATTTATGACTTCTTAATATCTCTTTTATAATAAAATGTGTCAACTTTGGTAATTCAGTAAACTCTATAACTAAAGGCATGATGTAAGAAAGTCATGCTGAGTAAAAATTCTATTCAAAGTATAAGATAAATGAATAAATTTGAATGTAGCAAAGTCCAGAAATATTTAACAGAGTTTCAGATACCACATCACAACAAAACTTTAAGAAACTATCACTTGTTGAGTTTTGGAACAAAGAATATCTGCAATCATCTGAAAGGATTGTGGTACAATCATAAAGGTGCATCACTCGATCTGTCTTCAAGGAAAAAAACCTTCAGTAAGGGCAAAAACCTGAGGATCCTTCAGATGCTGTCCCTTGAGATTCAGTGAGATCCACTGTGGCAAGCCAGGCTTTGCCTTGCTCTCCACCAGCTGCTCCCCATCGATGGTTGAGCAGTGTGGGTACTGGAGCTGGGCCATTTCTGTCAGAGGTGGAACTCCATAAACTGCCAAACTTTACTCTGGTGCTTCTCATTGGTTTAGCCAAGATTCTTCAAAAGGTACACAGGTAACTGAGGTCTTTCTCTCAGATCCTTCTTCCTTCCCTTTTTCCTTCCTCTTTTCTTGAGTGTCAGATAAGTATCATAGTCTGCAAGAGTTTCCTGAGTAATTTTGCTCTCTTCCCTCTTTGTCTTTTAAAGACATCTCCTCCAATAAATATCTCACACTTCTATGCTTGCACCTACTACTCAGGGGACATTTTTTGGCACATGTATGCCAACCAAAATTGCATATTGTAATAGAGAGAATGTAATCAAATATAAAACTCCAAATGTATTCTATTAAGACAGATATTGAAAGATTTGCAAAAACATAAGATAATGCCACTCTTCTCACTATTTTGTGGAAATATAGATAATTTTCATAGAAATATCTCATTTATATTAAAACATAATGAATCTGTTGCTATTTTTAAATTCATTAATACATACGTTTAAGTGATTGGATTTGGTGTGCTTTAGTTTTCTATTGCTGCTGTAATACATTACCACAAGCTTGGTGGCTTAAAGCCACATAAATGTATCATTTTATATTTCTGGATGTCAGAAGTCTGCTGTGGGTCTTGGTGGATTAAAATCAAGGCATCCATATGGCTGTGTCTTTCTAGAGACTCTAGGAGAGAATTTGGTCCTCTGCCTTTTCTAGCTTCTAGAGGCTGACTGTATTCCTTGGTTCTGGTTTGCTTCTAGCAATTGCAACACTCCTACCTCTGCTTCAGTCATCATATCTTCTTCTCCGATTCACACTCTGGCTTTCTTGTCTCTCTTCCATTTTTTTAAGGACTCTGTGATTACGTTGGGCCCACCTAGAAAATGCAGGATAATCTCTTTATCTCAAGACCCTCAGAAATCTCATTTGCCATGTGATGAAACATATTCACAAATTCAAGAAATAAGGCATAGATATTTTGGGGGAAGGAACACAATTCTACCTAACAATGTAAGAATGAAAGAGTTTAGGAGGTAAGAAGTGATGGTATGCGTTGAAAGACCGTGTTACCCATGGAATAAAGTTGGAGAAGAGTGTAGAGTGTTATTATTATGATTGTTTTTACTGCTAAACACATTTTGGGGGGACAATTGTAAATGCACAAGCAAAAAAATAACATCAAATTATCATTCTTTTAGAACTGGAAGACAGGCTTCTTACACTATCTCTTGCATTTTTTAAAAGTATTTGTCATACCAATCATTTATCTTCTGAAAAACCATGTTCTACCAATTCACTGAGTCACTTAAGAAGATATACATTTTTCCCCTTTACAATTAAAGTAAAAATTCTCCTCTAATTTCAAATATATGAAAATTGAAAAATCCATTTCTTTAGGCTAACTGATATCTCTCCTACAAAATAATTTAAATAGATTTTTCTCATAATTCTTGAAGAAAAAAAAAAATATCTGTCATAGGGCTTGAGGGAGACAAGAATGACACAGGCATTCATGTACATTTATAAGGGTTTTGATAAGGAAGCATCATCATCTGCCAATGGCCATTTATCTTGAGCTGAATTTACACTGTTATTTCTCCAAGTGTGCTTCCATCCGTGAATCATTTTCATTTGAAAAAATCACTAAAAATATTACTGTATGCATCTCCATGGTGTGTTAGATATCACACTGTCATATGAAGAAGTTTTACTCGAAGATACAAAGTTGTATAGCTCTGTAAACTTCTGCAAATCACTCAACTTCTTTAAGTCTCGGTTTCCTCATGTATGATCACAGTTACTTCCCTCTTTCAGGATTCGTTCAAATAACCAATGTCATCACTTATGTGAAAGTGTTTTTTATCTGTATTTTTTTACCATTAAAGAGATTGCCATTAATCAGGAAGCTTCTATGCATTAACTTTTCCTGCCCTTTCTATGAATATTGTTGTACTAATTTCTCAAAGACTAATTATGTTATTTACTACCAAAGGTAATGGGTGTATTATTTCACTAGGCGCTGGATCAGAATGATAAAGGTACCATTTTATAACTCAGATTTTAGTCATATTCCACAGACTTTCAATTACTTGAAAAGATAAAAACTATTTTCTTTTTAAAAAGTATTTATGTAATTATTTTCAGATGTTTGTCCAATGGGTAAGCAAAATTTTAAAGTCAACGGTGTTGAAAAGATTTTGTTATTTCATAGAGCATATGTGATATATTTAAGTTAAATGCAACTCATATAAAGATTTTTGTTAAATACCTTAATTATAAAAATAAGTTCAATCTATAGCTTTAAGACTGTAAATATTCAGGTTAGCATAATGGAGTTCTTCTTTATTGGTAAATAAATGTGGTAAAGTGCACATAATATAAAATTTACCATTGTAATAACTTTTGAGTGTACAATTCATTTCACAGGCATTAAGTGCAATCACATTGTTATGCAACTATCACCACTACCCATGTCAAGAACTTTTTTTATTATCCCAGACTAAAATTTAGTAACTATTAAACAGTAACGCTCAATACCCCTCCCCCCAGTCCCTGGCAACCACTATGTTACTTTCCATCTATGTGAATTAGAGTTAATTTCTGAAAAGATTTAAAAATACCAAATTTCTGAGGATGGTAGGAACCATAGAATATTTATTAAATATTTTGATTACCAGTCTAGTGCATTCAAGTGTTTGAAACAAAATACCCTCATTGTGAGACTGTACATGGTCTAGACAGATGAACACATAACACATTCATTTCAGGGGCCAGACCGCTGTTTCGGGAGTAAGCTAATTGGACTGAACTAGTAATAGCTGTGGTAGGCAAAATTCTGAGATGATTCTCAAAATTTCCCACATTGTCCCTTTCTACATAATTCTTGGTACTGTAGCTAATATGGTTTTATTCTCATGGTTATGTCTTGTTGTGTGCACAATTCAATTTAAAATAGAGACATTATCTAGTTGAGCCTGCTATAATCACACAATCCCTTTAAAAACAGTTTTCTGACTGGTGGCAAATGAAGAAGTTAGAAATTCAAAGTATGTGAAGAATTCCACATGCCATTGCTGGCTTGAAGTTGGAGGGACCATGAATCAAGAAATGCGGGTGGCCTCTAGGAGCTGAGAATGACAGGAGGAAAACAGGGACCTCAGCCTTTCAACTGCAAAGAAGGATTGTATCAAGAAATATATGATTGGAAGTGAATTTTACCCCAGCGTGTCCAAATAAGAACTTAGCTTGTTAAACATCTTGATTCTGGCTCTGAAATAACCTAGGTAGAGAATCCAGTTGTATTGAGCCAGATTTATGACCTATAGAACTTTGAGCTAGTAAGTGGATTCAGTTTTTTGTTTGTTATAATTTATTACATAGCAATAAGAAACAAATGGCATAGCCTGAAACAATGTCAAAAGTGGTAAAGCACCATTAAGAGTCCCAGGAGGAGTCAAAATTCTGATGTAGTTAATTTACTAAGAGGAAGAAGAGGCCACACCCCATGGGATATGGCTTCCTCCACAGTAAGGCAAATGGGCTGACCTTCGTCAGCAGTGATAATTATGGCATTTCTGGGCTTCTGGATCAGAACTTATAGCTCTTTACTAGGTGTCATGCATTGCCATGTTCACTGTAATGATAGATCCAGTTGTCAATGGTGGTGATCTTATCAGTGTAGTTTTGATAAACAGCTTGATCCCAGTTGGTCTCATAAGAATCTGAGCCCTTACCCAGAGGATGGAGCTTTATATTAATGATTCAGACTGTCCATCCAGTAGTCTCAATGCTTTTTAATATGTC
>NW_011888936.1:4372098-4374594 GCF_000151845.1 Pteropus vampyrus
CTGGTGGCAAATGAAGAAGTTAGAAATTCAAAGTATGTGAAGAATTCCACATGCCATTGCTGGCTTGAAGTTGGAGGGACCATGAATCAAGAAATGCGAGTGGCCTCTAGGAGCTGAGAATGACAGGAGGAAAACAGGGACCTCAGCCTTTCAACTGCAAAGAAGGATTGTATCAAGAAAAATATGATTGGAAGTGAATTTTACCCCAGCGTGTCCAAATAAGAACTTAGCTTGTTAAACATCTTGATTCTGGCTCTGAAATAACCTAGGTAGAGAATCCAGTTGTATTGAGCCAGATTTATGACCTATAGAACTTTGAGCTAGTAAGTGGATTCAGTTTTTTGTTTATTATAATTTATTACATAGCAATAAGAAACAAATGGCATAGCCTGAAACAATGTCAAAAGTGGTAAAGCACCATTAAGAGTCCCAGGAGGAGTCAAAATTCTGATGTAGTTAATTTACTAAGAGGAAGAAGAGGCCACACCCCATGGGATATGGCTTCCTCCACAGTAAGGCAAATGGGCTGACCTTCGTCAGCAGTGATAATTATGGCATTTCTGGGCTTCTGGATCAGAACTTATAGCTCTTTACTAGGTGTCATGCATTGCCATGTTCACTGTAATGATAGATCCAGTTGTCAATGGTGGTGATCTTATCAGTGTAGTTTTGATAAACAGCTTGATCCCAGTTGGTCTCATAAGAATCTGAGCCCTTACCCAGAGGATGGAGCTTTATATTAATGATTCAGACTGTCCATCCAGTAGTCTCAATGCTTTTTAATATGTCACGAGTTCAAACAGGGCATCTTTAATCTGCCAGTCTATAGTCTGTGAAATAGCACAGCAGTCAGCTAGTTCAAGAATCAGTGAAAATATAACAGTTTATCATGGTATCATTGGCAAGAGTTTTGAGAATGGTTTTTACTTCTTACAGGTGACCAGAACAACCACATTTGATTTTAGTTTTACATAGTTGATACTGAGGATGAACAGCAGGGTCACAATAGCCACTCTCAGGTTTAACTTAGCCAGACAAGGAGGGAATCAGGGCCAGACATTTAAGAAAAGCCTGTCAATCAAGGCCTATATAGAGCCAGTGCCTTTGTTTCAGGCAGTGGAATGTGACATAAGGCTTCCTTCCAAGGGACAGCTGCCACTCTATCATGCAAAATTAAGATGACAGTAGGACCAGATCGTGTGTTCTCTTGAATTTTCACTTGACAAATGAAGTTTGTTGGGTCCTTCCAATCTTGTCTTTGGTCAGAATTGACCCAGCTCAAAACAGTAATATCAGGAGAAAGAGTCATAAGTTCTTCATGAGTCAAAAATTCAGTTTAAATGAGACCAGTAGCAGGCCAACAACTTCTTTACAAGTGACATTTGACCGGTAGCTGTGTGTACAAACCATAAAGCGTGCCTCTGGGAGGAGGTGCCCTACTATTGCCAGAGGCCCCAGTGTGTAGATCAAAGAGGGCACTGAGATTGTGGGGCCCCAAAGGTAAAAAGAAAGTCACAATTTGAAGTTCAGCTTCCAACACATCTGTTGATTCAGGTCCTAAACAAAAAACAGATTTCCAGATAGTCGATATAAAAGGCTGAGTAAAACACTTAAGTAAGGTACACATTGTGTCCAGTCCTTAAATAATTTAATATGGTGCTTATCCTCTTTTCTGATAGTGAAAAGCCAATGACGTAACAGAGGAATTGTGACATATTCCCAACAAACTATATTTGGTGAGCAGGATCCTGAGTTTTGTCAGGGTTTCTCAGGCACCTCTTCTGTTGGAGAAGTAATAATACTGTATTCTGAACTAAGACTGAGGCTTCTGACTTGGCAACCACTGGACCTGATCTGTGTTTTGAAAGTTTTGGATTCAGAGAGTACAGACTCTTGTCCCATGTCTTGAACATCAGAAGTGACAAAAGTCGGGGAAGATTAAGTGTCTCTAGGGGAGCCCTGCAGATGTGCATCAGAGGCCTTTCCAAATGAATGCAAATTAGTCTTGGTCTTTAATTATCAGAGAAATAGAAAAAGGTGTTAATGTCTACAACAGCATATCACATGTCATCAGTTGCGACAATGGATAACGTTATAGTTACATTGTCTGAAACTGCTGGGGTGACATGAGCCAACACCAAATTCAGTTGATGACATTCCACTCTGTCTCCAGCTCTCATTAGACTTTCCACTGGCCAGGCGAGGCAGTCATATTGAGATAGGATATCTTTCATTACTCCTACTGCCTTTAATTCTTCATTTGGGACTGTGATTTCCCTTTCATCTCCTGGGATTCTATACTGTTTCTGTTGAACCACATGGAAGTGACAAGAATCCCCTCTCCCTAGAGGTACTTTATGAGTATTTAAAGTACAAGAGTGTAAAAAGCGAATGCCAATTATACATTCTCACATCAACAGTACATTGTCACTTTGGATTCGTTAACTCTATGAGTTGGATTTGTGTGTGTCCAGTGTTTTCTTCTAGGGGCCCACA
>NW_011888936.1:4374644-4377666 GCF_000151845.1 Pteropus vampyrus
AATTCAGTTGATGACATTCCACTCTGTCTCCAGCTCTCATTAGACTTTCCACTGGCCAGGCGAGGCAGTCATATTGAGATAGGATATCTTTCATTACTCCTACTGCCTTTAATTCTTCATTTGGGACTGTGATTTCCCTTTCATCTCCTGGGATTCTATACTGTTTCTGTTGAACCACATGGAAGTGACAAGAATCCCCTCTCCCTAGAGGTACTTTATGAGTATTTAAAGTACAAGAGTGTAAAAAGCGAATGCCAATTATACATTCTCACATCAACAGTACATTGTCACTTTGGATTCGTTAACTCTATGAGTTGGATTTGTGTGTGTCCAGTGTTTTCTTCTAGGGGCCCACAAAAAAGTCTATCTCTCCTTCTGTGAGGAGTGTCGAGCAACTGAGAAGGCCTGTGGGGAATGATCAGGGAGGTTTTTTCATCTTTTGGGTTCTTGCTTCAGAGACAGCGCTGCCTCCTCTGACGTGTACCAGATAGTTTCTGCCAGCACTCAGAAGCCAGGGCTCATTTTCTCCCATTTCTGTTTCTCCTGCTGTCAACTGCTTCTGCACATAGCTCCTCATTAGCCACAGTACTGCCTGTCAGCTGGGAAGTAGAGATCACTGCCCTATTGTCATAACTTCTCTTCATTTTCCCATCCAGAGGAGAATGAACAAAATTCAGAGCGCTAGTTTGATGGTTTATTTTAATCTAAACTCTTACTGCTTAGAAACTAAACCTTCATTCACAGCTAGGACAGTGGAGGGGAGGCTTTCCTTCAGTTGAGTCCTATGGGATGAGAAAAGATGATTTGGCATCCACTTTCCTGATAAACTTCATGAGGAAAGCCATAGCCATGTCGTAGCAGACATTTGCTCAGACTGGAGACACAGAGTTCCGGATATTTCCAGCCATTATATTGCCTTTGGGAATATTTTAAAACCTACAGGTTTTGCCGATGGACAAGATGTGAAATATAAGAGCAAGTGAAAGTGTAAAATGCCTCCCATCTTTTTGTCTGTCTACTGTATGAATGGAGTTGATTTTCAAAAGTTGGAAAATATTATTAGAAGGTTTCATTTGCAGGATATTGATACAGGATTGGGGTTTTAGTAGACCTGGATGATGAACTGAGAATGGCTAAAGGAAATTCAGGAAAATGCGTGATCATAAAGATTAGCCATGGAACCAAAATGAACAAAAAGGGAAGTAGAATCTGAAGGTATTTAGGAATAGCGAAAAAGAATAGAAACAATGGTTTGTATATTCTGAAAGAGTTAAAGAATGTAAGTGATGGCATACCAAAAGGAATTATCTGGAAATACAAGAGGTATTATTTATCAGGGTAAAAAGATTAAAAATATAACTACAGAGTGGTTTCAGTAATAAAAAAGACTAGACTACTAGTGGTCGAGTGTAATCAGGTCTTTTGTTGTTGCATAACATTTTGCCACATATTTAATGACTTAAAGCAACTCACATTTATTAATGGAATTCCCATAAGTCAGGAGTCCAGGCATGATCAAAATGAATCCTCTCCCAGGGTCTCACAACTTGGTATTTTCAGACATTAGATATTTCAGACAGAAGATATTTTCAGACATTAAGTTTGTGATTTTCCTTTGAATTCTACAATTGAATATTTAATTTTGTTGTTCTTATTGAAGATTTGTATTTCCCTTTCACTAACACTGCTGTGTGACCTTCCACTATACCCTACCAAAAATTGAGATTTTCAATCTATTAAATGGGTTTGATAAATCTATTATTCGATATTCTCTTCTGAATAATTTGGTGCATTGTATACAAACCAATTAAAAATTCTTACCCACAGAATTACATGTAGAAGTTCAATAAAATATATAAAAAATTAAGAATAAAGAAAGGTTGTATTCAAAGAAGATATATAAAAGGCCAACAGGTACAAGAAAAAGTGCTCCGCGTCACTAATCATCAGGGAAATGCAAATCGAAATCATGAGATATCACTTCACACCTGTTAGAATGGACGTCATCAAAAAGAGAAAGAGATAGCGAGTGTTGTGAGGATGTGAAGAAAGGAAAACCCCTGGGCACTGCTGGCAGGAATGTAACGGTGCAGCCACCATAGAAAACACTATGGAGTTACTCAAATAATTAAAAATAGAACGAGCACATGATTCAATCAAAGTGAACAAAATCACTATCTGGAAGAGATATCTAATTTTCATGTATATTGTGGGATTGTTGACAATAACCAAGACATTGAAACAAGTTGTGTCCATTGATGACTGAGTAAAAAAAAATATGATGTATGTTTATATACAGTGGAATATTATTCATCCATAAAAAAGAATGAGGTCTTGCCATTTGTGACAATATGGATGGACCTTGAGGGCATTTCGCTAAGTAAAATAAATAAGGCAGAGAAAGACAAATACTGTAAGATTTCACTTATTTGTGAAATCTTAAAAAAAAAAATTATAGATGCTGAGAACAGATTAGTAGTTGCTAGAGGCCAGGGTTGGGGAGTGTGGGCAAAATGGGTGTAGGAGGTCAAAAGGTGCAAACTTCCAGTTATAAGATTAATAGGTTGTGGGGATGTCATGTACAGTATGGGGACTGTAGTTAACAATACTATATTGTATATTTGAAAGTTGAGAAGAGCTTAGATCTTAAAAGTTCTCAGAAAAAAATTTATAATTATGTGACATTCTGGATGTTAACTTATCATGGTAATTGTTTTGCAACATATACATATATCAAATAATTATGTTATATAACAAATTAATACAATGTTATACATCAATTATATAGCTCAATAAAACTGGAAAAAGTCATATGCAATCCTTCATAAGTTACTGTCTTTATAGATACAATCTATAAATGAAATCTCTGCTGAATTTCACCTCTAATGGTTTTTCTAGTTTTCTGAATAATTTTAGAAGCCCGACACTATATAATATGGAGGCATGCATATATAAAAATATGTAAAATGATATTCTAATATATGCAATCGAGTTGCATATTACTGGCATACTTTAAACTTTG